>NC_072442.2:48798125-49103750 GCF_028878055.3 Symphalangus syndactylus | reverse complement strand
GAGCCAGGGGTTAAGGCTGGGTAGGGGTAGGTACTAGGACAGAGCAGGGTAAGGTGGAGCCTGGGGCTGGCCCAGAGCTGGAACCGGGGTCAGATTATCAAACCTTCAAAGGAACAGCTGAAGTCCAGCCAGCCTAAGATGTCCCCTTGGTGCATGTTCTCAGTCACCAGCCAGTTCAGTAGGGGTTTGAAGTAGGTCATGGGGGCCTTTGTAGACACCTCAGACTCCCCAGTCAGCATCTTTAGGACCTCTGGCCAGGGCTTGCTTGAGTCCAGCTTTAGAGCATCCCTGGGGGAGTGGGTGCAGCTGTGAGGCTGTGTGGGGGCATCCGCTGGTGCTGCTGAGACCCCCAGCGCACCCAATCCTGGCCCCAGCTATTGGCCAGCCAGAACTTTCCCACAGAACTCGGCATAGTGGATACAATCACACGTTTGAAAGAAGATTAATCTGGGTTTGGATCTCAGCTCTGACATTTAGTAGCTGTGGGGCCTTGGGCAAGTAACCTTTCTGAGCCTTGGTTTCCATATCCATAAAATGGAGATGATAATGGTATCTACCTCAAGAGCCATTGTGATGATTAAATAAGCACGGTGCTGGGAGCATAGCATTCAAGCAATACATGTTAACTACTGATGATTATGATGGTTACTAGTACTACTGGTAATACTGTGATGATTATTATTCTCCTGGCCTCAAATAGGCATAAAGTCCTGAGACACTGTTTCCCGTGAGGTGCTCAGTGTCGGTAGATAGTGGCAGCTCTTCACCCCTTTCTGGTTTCAGGGAGGGTTTGGGAGGATTAGAAACATCATGAGCGTGGGAGGTGCTCTGCACACCACCTGTAGTGCTGCACAAATGTCAGCTGTGTTTCATGGCACACCCAGTCCTTAGGGGCAGGTGGTTGAGCTTTATGCTAGGTCCCTTGGGCTCACAATGGGAGTATGAGGTGTGCTGAAGCCAGGGCTCCAGGCTTCTCCACTCCAGAGTCCCCAAGAGAGGCAGTGGTGGGCAGATGTTGATCCTTCGCAACCTGTTGTTCCTTGATCCAACTCTCAGGAGAGAGTTGGGACCCAGAGGCCCAGAGGTCACGATCTAGGGTCTAGACTAACAGGACCCAGGCTTAAACCTGACCTAGCAGTGCTACTTATGGACTGCATAACCTTAAGCAGACAACTTAGCCTCTCTCGGCCTCAGTTTCCTCATCAGTAAAATGGGAGCCTTGAATACCTGCCCTCATTGTGATGAGGACTAAGTCCCACAATGATGAAGGAGGGTTCGTAGCTTGCAAAGGCTTATGCGCATCACTTAATAAACTATTGGAAAAGAATGAGTTAGGGAAACCAAAGGTCAGTGGGGCCTTGGCAGAAACCACTGGAGAAGAAAAACCACAACTAACTCTAGGTAAGAGGTTCTGATGCTGGCCCCTGAGTAAGAGGAAGAACCTAGTAGGGGAAAAGCTTCAACCATTGAGAATCTACCCATTTAGAAATAGTCCTTCAGGCTGGGTGGGACAAGATGTTTGACCAAAGGGCAGCCAACAGCCCATGTGGACAGGACATGAGACCAGAGAGCAGCAGAGATGACAACTGGATGCTGCCTGGAGCTTTCAACTCCAAAGTGAAAACAACACACCCCATGGACAAGGTCAGGTGCACCATGGCTGGTGGGGTGAGGCTGGGGGACTTTGAGAACTTTGACCAGGCCCAATTCAACCCTCCATTCCCAGCAGAATCAGCCCAGAGCCTGACTCAGGGCCATCACATTTAGGAGGATGAATCAAAAGTAGCAAAACCAAGTTTTAAGATCAATTAGGCAAAAGAGCAGCCAAGAATCTTTCTCTTTTCCCCTTGCAAGCACTCGCATCCCCTCTCCCCTCCACAAACCATATTCTGCTCTGCTGCTATTTCATCATCTGCAAAGGTCATGACATCCTCCTTACTCAGAAACCTTTCCTCTGCCCATGGCTCAGAAAATGGTATGTGAAGTCCTAAGCCTGGAATCAGGATTTTCCCTGAGCAGAGGTCACATAGGGACTGATGAGCAATGACAAGAGATGACTCACTGGCCACATGCTTTGGTGCCAAGTCAGACCCTGAGAGCCCTGTGCACCTTGAGTGGGGTGAGGGTGGGAAGTGGTGAAAATGACGAGGTCAAACATCCCACCAATCAGGTGGGATGAAAGAGGTGAGTTGATGTAAAGAAAACAGATATCTTGGCCAGGCGTGGTGGCTCACACCTGTAATCCCAGCACTTTGGGAGGCTGAGGTGGGTGGATCCCTTGAGGCCAGACGTTCGAAACCAGCCTGGCCAGCATGGTAGAACCCTGTCTCTACTAAAAATACAAAAATTAGCCAGGCGTGGTGGTGTGTGCCTGTAATCCCAGCTACTCTGGAGGCTGAGGCACGAGAATCGTTTGATCCCGGGAGGTGGAGGTTGTAGTGAGTTGAGATCGTACCACTGCAGTCCAGCCTGGGTGACAGAGTGAGACTGTCTCAAAAAAAGAAAAGAAAAGAAAAGATATCTGCTATTTTTTTTCTCTTTCTTCTTCTTCTCCTTTTTTTTTTTTTTTTTGGATGGGGTCTCACTCTGTTGCCGAGGGTGAAGTGCAGTGGTGTGATCTCAGCTCACTGCAGCCTTGACCTCCCAGGCTTAAGTGATCCTCCTACCTCAGACTCCTGAGTAGTTGGGACTACAGGGGCGTGCCACCATGCCTGGCCAAATTTTGTTCATTTTTTGTAGATACAGGGTCTAACCATGTTGCCTACTCTGGTCTCAAACTCCTAGGCTTAAGGGATCCTCCCATCTTGGCTTTCCAAAGTTTTGAGGTTATAGGTGTGAGCCACCATGCCTGCTTTCTGCTATTTCTTGCACACTTGCATTTGAGGACAAAACTCCCTCCTTGGTTCCCCCGCATGACCTCCTGACCCTCTTTCTATGTTCACCAAAGCCCCTTTCTATTGCCTGGTATTATGAAATTTATTTATTTATTTATTTATTTTTTTTTTTGAGATGGAGTTTCACTCTTGTCGCCCAGGCTGGAGTGCAGTGGCATGATCTCGGCGCTCTGCAACCTCCGCCTCCCAGGTTCAAGCAATTCTCCCGCCTCAGCCTTCCAAGTAGCTGGGATTATAGGCGACCACCACCACTCTCAGCTAATTTTTTCTATTTTTAGTAAAGACGGGATTTTGCCATGTTGGGCAGGCTCGTCTCGAACTCCTAACCTCAGGTGATCTGCCAGCCTCGGCCTCCCAAAGTGCTGGGATTACAGGTGTGAGCCACCATGCCCGGCCATGAAATTTATTTATCCTGTGGTTCATCTCCCCATGTTGGATGCAGAGCAGCTGGTCTGCATGAGGACAAGTAAATGTTTACTGAATGAATAAATGACAGGCGGCCAGAGATATGAATGCAAAGAGCAGAGAGGTGCCCTTATGTTCAACATGTTCAGAAAAGCTCAAAGCTGGGCAATCAGCTAGAATAAAGCCCTGAGACATGAAAGGATGGAAGAGCAAATCTGCTACTGAGACAACAGTCATGCAAGGTGCAGCCCTCCCTAGGAGCAAAGCCCAGGGGATCAGTCCTGAAACCCCATCTGGCCTGGTGGTTACAGATAAACTGCATGGTGGAATCAAAAATATGCTCATTAGATTTGCAAAGGATACTAAATTTGTGGCAGTGTTAATCCTCTAGGAGACGGGAATAAAGCTCAAGATGACCTTGACCAATTAGGGAAATGGACCTATTGAAATCCGTTGAAATTCAACAGGAAGATGGTCAAGTCGGTGGGTGAGCTCCACATCTCCAAGGTTGGAGTGCTGAACTTGGAACCAGTTAGACCTGGATCTAAGCTCACCAGGGGCTGTATTCTTTGAATGATGGAGGCCAACAGGGTGAAAGATAGTGTGTTCTGGAGTCAGTTCTGGGTTCAAAGCATGACTTTGCTTCTTGCTAGATGAATGACCCACAACAACACCACCTCTCTTGCCTTCAGTTTCATCATTTGTAAAAGGCAGATAATAATATCCACTTTGCAAAGTTAAGAGCTATTATTATAATATGAAACTCTGTAACAGTACTCATCAGAGAGCGCCCCCTGTAGTAATAAATGCTTCACAGTTTCAGTTCAGTCCCCTACTCCCTCAGGGTTTGCTTTAGGACTAAAAACCACTGCCACATAGGTAGGCATGGAAAGAATAAGCTAAACACCAAGTGCAGAGAAAAAGACTCAAGGGTCAAAGTGGACCACAGGCTGACCAGAAGCATGCCAAGAGGCTACTGTGAAAGCAAACTGGATCAGCCTGGGAACTGGATTTGCGCACCTCCAAGAAGAGGTGGGAGAAACAGACCGTACTCAAGGGTGTGCCAATTGCTGCTGAGAGGGTAGGTCAGCCCCTTGTAAGGAAAGGATAAGGGGGATTCAGATGGAAGGCTGAAGCCTGAGGTAGAACCCCAGTGCTGGCTTCCTATCTGGGACAGTTTGGCTTACTGGCATGTGTGTGTGCACATGTGTGTGTGTTAGTGGGAGGGGCTAAACATTGTCTTTTCTTTCTTTCTTTCTTTTTTTTTTTTTGAGATGGAGTTTCACCTTGTTGCCCAGGTTGGAGTGCAATGGTGCAGTCTCGGCTCGCTGTAACATCCACCTCCCACATTCAAGTGATTCTCCTGCCTCAGCCTCTTAAGTAGCTGGGATTACAAGCTCCTGCCATCACGCCCGGCTAATTTTTGTATTTTTGGTAGAGACGGAGTTTCACCATGTTGGCCAGGCTGGTTTTGAACTCCTGCCCTCAGGTGATCCGCCTGCCTCGACTTCCCAAAGTGCTGGGATTACAGGCGTGACCCACTGCGCCCAGCCTAAGCAGTGTCTCTGAACACAGAAGGCTACACAAGAGGAAATGGGCTCTGATTGATGTAGGAAAGACTGCAGTCTGACATGAGGAAGAACTTCCACTAGAATATAAGCTTAATGAAGCTCTGCTCAAGGTGTCTAGTGTAGTCAGGTGTGGAAAGGGAGCCTGGAGCAGGACTTCCTTAAAGGGAGATGGGGGAGCCGAGAAGAGGGCACTCACCCCAGGAGCTTCCCGGCAATCTTGGAGTTGTAGATGTCACACTGGTGCAGTGGACCCATGTGGCCCGAGGCTTTGCACAGTGTTTCGTAGAACTGGAACTGGAGCACCAGACTGAGGAAGTACCTGGTTGAGAAATGTGAGGGCAGGCTGGGAAGTGGAGACCAGGAGTGGGGAAACTCAGAGCCACTTGGGACCAGGCAGCTCTGACATGCAGTGACCACGAGGGCCCCATGTCAGCAGTCATTGCCTGGGCGGAGGCTCCTTGGGCAGGGCCAAGCCTTGGGCTGACCCTAGAGTACTGGAGGGCTCTCCTTCTCTAGCTTTCTGAACCAGCAGTCACCCCAACCCCTGCCCCCCTCTGACCTGCTCTCCTCCAAGGGACAGCAGGGATGGTCTAGAATATTCCCATCAGCTCTGCCCTCTACACAGGACCTGATGCAAAAGCTCAAAGGATTCTAGGTCAGAGGCCTCAGAAGGCTGTGCAACTCAACAGGAAGAGATGGGCAGGGGTACAGGGTGACATTTGGACCTAGGGCCTTCCTGCAAATTCTCGCCCCAGTTCCCACGCCCCTCAACTCCTAGGACTGGCACTGCCAACAGGGCCCAGACCTTTACTGTATGTAGGGCACACCAGCAGAAATGTGGAACTTGGCACCTGCATCAAAGTCTTCCTCTGAGCGAGGAACAGGGGGGCACAAGCCCTGGTATTTCAGCCTGGCAGGGAAAAGGCAGAGGGCTTGGTGGTGGTGTCTGGCAGGTTCTTGGAGCCCCTTCCCTTCCCTTCCCTTCCTTTCCCTTCCCTTCCCTTCCCTTCCCTTCCCTTCCCTTCCCTTCCCTTCCCTTCCCTTCCCTTCCCTTCCCTCCCCTCCCCTTCCTTCCCTTCCCTTTCCTCCTTTCTTCCTTTCCTTCTTTTCTTCTTTTCTTCTTTCTTTCTTTTTTTTTTTTTCAGAGTCTTGCCTTGTTGCCCAGGCTGAAGTGCAGTGGTGTGATCTCGGCTCACTGTAACCTCCCCCTCCTGGGTTCAAGCAATTCTCTTGTCTCAGCCTCCCAAGTAGCTGGGATTATAGGCATGAGCCACTGCACCTGGCCTGCCTTTTTCTTTTCAAAGCACCTACATGTCTATCAAAACTGGACTTGGCAGGCTGAGGATACCTAATGCATTTTTATTGATTAAATAAATGAAAACACATGGGATTGGGAATCAGAGTAAAATAATAGCAGTTAACACTGACTGAACACTTCCTCTATGCTCAGAACCATGTCCAGCTCTCCACAGACTCATGCGTCATGCACTCAACACCGTCCTGGTCTCTGGGGGAGGGACCGGTGGGGGACCGGGGGAGGCAAGGCCCCTGCTAACATCCTAACAGTGGGGGACAGATTACAGACCAATAAACAAGGTCATTTCATCTAGTAAGAAGTCTTGAGAAGAAAACAGAGTAACATCCCTGTGGGGCAGTAGTACTATTATTCCCACTTTGCAGATGAGGAAACCAAGGTTTGGAGATGAGGGAATTGGCCGCAGGACACAGAGCTAGTCATAGTCACATCCTGATAACCTGAAGGTCTGGTTTTGCCCCTCTGAGATGTGTGACTGTGGGAAAGTTGCTGATTGTCTCGGAGTCTTGTTGTAAAACATCTATGAAATGGAAGGAAGTAGGCAGAGTGTGGTGGCTCACACCTGTAATCCCAGCACTTTGGGAGGCTGATGTGGGACGATTGCTTGAGCCCAGGAGTTTGAGACCAGCCTGGGCAACAAAGTGAGACCCTGTCCCCATAAAAAATACAAAAATGAGCCAGGTGTTCTGCTGTGCATCTGTAGTCCCAGCTACTCAGGTGCTGAGGCAGGAGGATCACTTGAGCCCAGGAGGTCAGGGCTGCAGTGAGCCATGATTGCACCACTGCACTCCAGCCTGGGCAACAGAGTGAGACCCTGTCTCAAAAACAAGGCTTCATCATTGGCTCACTGGAGCCTCCGAACCATCTCCAAGGTCAACAGAGTGTCAAGAGCTTCCCTCCCAGTTGACAGGGCCTTATTCAAGGTCCAGGGAGTTGCCACCCCTCCTGCTTAGCCCCTGGGTTCCGTCAGCTGGAGTGATGGGCAGGGCTGACAGAGGCCTCCTGCAGGTGCCTCAGATGGCCTATGAGGGTGACCTTAGAGAGGCACAAGGTCAAGACTCTGCCCACCAGGGACACCTGCTCCTGAAGTCAAGGGTGGGAGTGAGACGACAAGGGGAGGAGCTCCCAGCTCTGCCACCTGCTGGTTTGCCGTGTGACCTCAGGCTGGTTTGTGACATCTCTGAGCTTCAGCTGTTGCTTCTGTGAGCTGAGCATTTTGAAACGATCACAACGCAAGGTGGTTGTAAATGTTCAAATTAAACATAAGAGGCCGGGCACAGTGGCTCATGCCTGTAATCCCTGCATTTTGGGAGGCCTAGGCAGGCAGATCGCTTGAGCCCAGGAGTTTAAACCCAGGCAACATGGCGAACCCCATCTCTAAAAAAAAAATTGCACAAAACTAGCCAGTGTGGTGGCGCACGCCTGTAGTCCCAGCTACTCAGGAGGCTGAGGAAGGAGGATTGATTGAAGCTGGGAGGTCAGGGCTGCAGTGAGCCGTGATCATGCCACTGTACTCCAGCCTGAGTGACAGAGTGAGGCCCTGTCTCAAAAAACAAAAAAAGTATGAGCTAGGCCGGGCGCGGTGGCTCACGCTTGTAATCCCAGCACTTTGGGAGGCCGAGGCGGGCGGATCACGAGGTCAGGAGATCGAGACCACGGTGAAACCCCGTCTCTACTAAAAATACAAAAAAAAAATTAGCCGGGCGTGGTGGCGGGCGCCTGTAGTCCCAGCTACTCAGAGAGGCTGAGGCAGGAGAATGGCGTGAACCCGGGAGGCGGAGCTTGCAGTGAGCTGAGATTGCGCCACTGCACTCCAGCCTGGGCGACAGAGCAAGACTCTGTCTCAAAAAAAAAAAAAGTAAGAGCCTGTTGCAGAGCCAGGAGCACCCCCTGGCAACCCCAAATCACACTATGACCAGCAGACTGAAGCTGGTCAGTCCGAGTCTTGCCACATATGGAGGAGCCCTGGTCACAGGCATTTTTATCCCATCAAATGGCCAGGGGTCAGTGATGAGGTGTAACACGGGGGTCCCTCACTCGAGAGTGATGCCTCCCAACTGCTGGTGGGTTCCCACGGCAGCTTGGGGATGTTAATTAAGCCCGAGGTAGGCGTGTGTGCATTTTAGGGGCCTGCCTCTCTCCCATGGGGAGTCTTTCCCCAGAAAGGAAAGTGCTCAGGCCCCCGCACACTCCATTGCCTGGCACCAGGAAGTGAGGGAGGGGTGGGAGGGCCTGCCTGGTGGTCAGTGTTCTGTGACTGGAGAAGCTCAGTTGCAATTATTGTGTGAGCTTCCCAGCCACGCAGGGAGCAGGTGGGGCCAACCACCAGAGTCCATTTTTCACAGATGAGGAGACTGAAGCCTAGAAAGGCTAAGAGACCTGCTCAGTGCCTGCGTGGAAGATTATAGAGAGGTTCTTGTGCTGCAGAAAGTCCTGGAAATGGCCCATCTGGTGGAAGATGGTGCCCAACCCACCTGAGGTTCCACCACTCCTGATTGTAGATGTCCTTCCAGATGGTGCCGTCAAAGACCTTCCAGCGAAACAGGTCCATCAGGTAGCCGAAGGGGATGAAGGCGATCTTCTCCAGGGCAATGCGCATCAGGAAATTGACCTCATCCTCTGGGAAGAGGGTGAGGGCAGTCAAGAGGCAACCCCTGGGATCTCCTTCCCATAGCTTTGCCTGAGAGCCCTGACCCCACCGAGCCCTAGCTGCGGCCCCAGGCTTGTGCTGCCCTCCTGCTGGGCCCTTGATCCTCATCACCTGAGTGCTGGTGCTAGAGGCTGAGCAGGCCTATGTTGAGCAGGTGCTTGTGGGAGGAGGCTGAGAGGGTGATCACAGACCCCACAGCCTCTTCAAAGGCTGGGTTGGCGCCTGCGTGGAAGATGATTGAGAGGTTCTTGTACTGCAGGAAGTACTGGATATGGCCCATCTCATGGAAGATGGAGAGCAGGCCTTCTGTGGTCACTTCTGTACAATTCTTTATTCTACAAGCAAAGAGCATGGGTCAAGGAGCATGGAGAAAGGGAGTTTCCCCATTCAGACTCCTCGAGGGATTGGGTGGTCAGGTTGGAGCCCAGACAGGCCTTGGAAGTTGTTCTTCTTTTTTTTTTTTTCTTTTGAGATGGAGTCTTGCTCTGTCCCCCAGGCTGGAGTGCAATGGTGCGATCTTGGCTCACTGCAGCCTCCGGCTCCCAGGTTCCAGTGATGCTCCTGCCTCAGCCTCCTAGCTGGGATTACAGGCACACACCACCATGCCTGGCTAATTTTTGTATTTTTAGTAGAGACGGGTTTCACCATGTTGGCCAGGCTGGTCTCGAACTCCTGACCTCACGTGATCCACCGCCTTGGCCTCCCAAAGTGCTAGGATTACAGGCGTGAGCCACCATGCCTGGCCGGCAATTGTTCTTTCTTATTCCAGGCCCCATATCCAACCTGCGACCAAGCCCTTTGCTCTCACGTCACCTTTCCTTCTGTGTTTCTCACTTGCCTTCCCCCTCCCCTGCCCCAGCTTTCCCCTGCCCATACCTAAGACAGCCAGACAGGGGAGAGGAGAGGGCCGGGTGTGTGGTGCTGCCGTGAGCACCTGAAATCGTTGTGGTAGAAGTTCCAGGCAGAGGTGTGACACTCCACCTCTCGCCCATCGGTTGGCCTCATCAGCATCGACTTTTTCCAGAAACTGGGTGGGGCGGGCAGCAGCGCCAAGGAGGTGAAGAATGTCTCAGCCTCTTCCAACATTTTATCTGGCTTCTAGTGCTATGGGAGAAGAGGGGGTGTGGAGGGTGCTGCCCTGTTTGCCCAAGGATGCCGATGAGGAGGGGCAGGGACAGACAGGCCAAGCACTAACCTGGCCTTTCATGATCTTTGTGACATCCTCGGGGATCTTCTTCGGGAAGGGCAGGACCGGGTCTAAGATGTTGACCCAGGACTGAGCCCACATGTTCCCTGGAAGAAGAGGAGAGGGGCTAAGAGGAGGCTGGAGACAGTCTCTGCCCTTATCTGGCACTCACCTCAGCCACCAGCAGGGCCTTTACCCAGGAGGTGGGCAGGGATGGGCCCCCTCAGGTCGATGAGCTCGGGCCCACAGTGGCGGTGGAGGGCCCTGCGCAGGTTCAGGTAGAGTGGCCGCAGCTCCTGGAAGAGCCGCTCTAGGTCTTGCTCCAGGGTATCCAACTCATACTTGGAGCGCCACAAGGCCCCCATGTCTTTGTAACCTAGGACAGGAGAGAGGACTCACTAGGAGCTCACCATCTCACCCTTTAGCCCTGGCCTAGCTGACAGGAGACCCAGACGCCTTCTAAGGAAGCCACTCAACCCCGCTGACCCTCTGGGTCTTCTTTGGCAAAACGGGGAGGGTACCTGCCCATTTCAGAAAGGCACTGAGCAAAGTCCATGATCCGAGCTCCCCACCATGCCTGCAAGGCCCCGAGTCCCCTCTTATCCCACCTCATCCTTAGCCCTGTGGCCACCTGGGCTTCTTTCAGGTCTTCCAGAGCACCGGCTCCTCCTGCCGCGGAGCCTCTGCCTAGGATGCTCTTCTTTCACATCTTGCTCCCCCTCTTTTGCCCATCTTTCAGGTCTTGGATAAATGTCAGAGGCCTTCCTTGTCCACTTGTCTGCAGCAGCCTCTTCTCATTCTCTTTCTCAGCAGCCTCTTCCTATTCCGCATCACCCCAGGTGGTAGCGAGAGACAGGTGTTTACTGAATATGGTCTGTCTCCCCGCAGGACTGTAGGTGCATGTGCCTGTCTTTTCACCTATGTGTCATCAGAACCTCCCCAACACCTAGCACATAGGTGCTCTATGAATATTTGGAAAGCCCAGCTGCAGGGCTCATAGGTCCTTTCTCCGGGGCCCTACGGTCACCTTCACCCTGGGAAAGCTCAGCTTCGCCCCTTCCTTGCCATCACTCCAAGTTCCGTGGCATCCTGTCTGCTCACTGTTGAGCTGTGCAGCCTTGTTGCTGAGCTCCACATAGCGCTTGAAGGTGGTGCAGATCTGGCGGCCCATGGCATCCTGCCAGCCCTGCCAGGCCCACAGCAGCTCCTCTTTGTCCCTGGAGGTGGCCATGACTTCTTCAAGTTCTATGCCCAGAAAAGGAGCCATGGGGGACCCACTCCCACCTGCCTCTTCCCTCACCCTCCTGGCAATAAGGGAGAGTGGTTGGGTGCTGGGAGGGGCCCCCGGAAGGGACTGAGTGCTGGAGATTCTGTGGTTGGGTGGGACAGGGCTTGGGTGCTCACCAGGCTCCAGGGACAGGCAGGGCCCCTCATTCAGGCACACCTGGGCCATACTGTATGTCATCTCCATGCAGGCCAGAAGCTTGTTATACTGGGGGGACAGGTGTTACCTAGGGTCGGCTGGTGCCCCTGGACCCGCCCCCAGTGCTCACCCCACCAGCCAGGAGAGATCAGCACCCCCACCTCTACTCCTCTCCTTCTCCAGAGGAAGTTCTGATCCTGCCACTCCTCCACCCCCTGCCTCCCTCCTGCTCCAGGCACTCTGGCTCCCCCACCAGACCCCCTGGGGCCAGGGAGCATGTGCCTAAAGGCCTGGGGGCTCCATCCATCACCTCCCACAGCTCGTCCTTGGGCAGGGCTGCCTTGTCTATGTTCTGCAGCTTACTCAGCATGCGATTCACATCCGGGTCCTGGAACTGGGCGACTTTAAACAGGCAGGCCTGGGTGCCAAAGTAAATCATGAACTGGGACCTCTCCATGTCCTTGTGCAGCTGCAAAGAGGGCCAGCAAGCTTGGGGGACAGGGTAAGGGTCCCACTTGACCTCCAGGGCCATGGCACCCTAACTGACTCCCTAATCCCATTGGCTTAGGGAGCAAGATTTGCTAAGAGGGAGAGGGCAGAAACCTGGGTCCCTAAAAGCAAGGAGGTGAGATTTACAAAGGACAGGAAGCAAGAGATTCTTGCCCGGAGGAAGTTGAGGGCTTCCAGGAGGCCCACAGCTTGCAGCCCACTTTGACATGTACACCGGGGCTTCCCTTGTTCCTCTTGCTTGGGATGGGGGCAGGAGGTGTGGTGCCCCATGGTCCCAAATCCCTGAAAAGAGCAAAGAGAGGAGAGGCTGGGGTGGAGGTGGTACCACACCATCTCCTCCTGATTTTTCCTGGTCATGTTGGTGACATAGTTCCAAGTGGCCTCCATGAACTTGTTCAACACAACTTCAGCTGTTTGGTCATAAAACTACAGGAAGATCTTGGCCTTGGTCTCACTGTGGAAGTCATCTGCAGGGAAGGATATGGGCATCATGTGCTGAGAAGGTCCTGTCCCCACTCAGTCCCCTTGTCTGGTCCCATGCTTCTTGGGGTCCCAGCCACACCTAAACTATGTTCACCCTTGATCCTGAGCCAAGGCAAGAGCTGCCCATAACAGAGGAGCACAAGTAGGGAAGGTCCAGGGCAAGTCCACCTTGCTCCCATGACCAAGACAGCAGCAGAGCTGGGCGAGGCTATGGGCCAATCACTAGCCTGCTCCATATTGTGACATCAGGGGCCAGAGGCTCAGCCACAGAATGTTAGAACTGGAAATCCCCATCCACCTCCTGGTCCAACTGTCCCCATTTTACAGGTGGGGAGACTGAAGTCCAGAAAGTCAAGCCAAATGATCTGGTTCATGTAGTTAGCTAATGGTGAGTCAAAAGGAGGAATCAGGTGTCTTGACTTTTAGGCCAGAACTTGTTCTGCTCTCCTTGGCCACTTTTCCCTGGTGCTGGAGCCACCCTTGGGTTATGGCCAGGGATTGATGAGGCCCTCCCTCCATAGGCTGGGACCACTTCTGAGCAGGTGGATGGGATGATGGATAGATGGATGGATGGATGGATGCGATATATCTGGGTCTCTGGAAGCCAAGTTGTCTCTCTAGGTTCTTCTAACTTGACCGCTTATGTTCACATGTTTGGGCTTTTTCTCTCTTGGAGGCTGTGCAATCAACCCCAGGGCTGTGCAGTGCCCTCCCCATCACACCTGTTTCTCCAGGGAGACCCTGATGTTATGAGTTTGCAATTAGGAGAGGGCACACGAGGCAGGGACTGGGTGGAGTGTGGAGAGGTGAGGCTGGCACCTTCCGCCCTGGGCCTGATCTGAAAACCAGCTGGCAAGACACCAGCTCTCTGTAGGCCTGTGGTTACCCCCAGTACTCTTGCACTGAGGTCTGTGGAGGCCAGCTCCATCTGTCTCACCTTGGATTTCTCCTCAGACTCACTTTCCTCCACACTCAGAATCCCTGCACCCTGTGTTGCCTTCCGTCACTCTCAGCCCACAACGGCTCACATCTTCAAAAAGGCCCTAACTCCACACGTGGGCTGATATCACGACTAGAGAAACTGACCAAATAACCCCCAAATATGATCCATTATGGGTAAAATATATTTATAACATGAGGAAAGAAAGAAAAAAATAGTGACATTTCTGGTTAAGCTGATCAACTGAGCTCACAGGGAAGTCTCCCTTCCTGCTTCAAGCATATAGACATAGTCCATTCTCACATTGCTATAGAGAACTACCCGAGACTGGGTAATTTATAAAGAAAAGAGGTTTAATTGACTCTACAGTTCCACAGGTTGTACAGGAAGCACGGCTGGGGAAGCCTCAGGAAACTTACAATCATGGTGGAAGGTGAAAGGGAAGCAGGCACATCTTCACATGGTGGCAGGAGAGACAGAGAAGGGGGAGGCGCTACACACTTTTAAACAACCAGATCTTGAGAACTCAGTCACTATCATGAGAACGACAAAGGGGAAGTCTGCCTCCATGATTCAACATGCCCACCTCTCCTGTAACACAGGGGAGGTCAGGGTGCATCCATCCAGAGAGCTGCAGCATTGGTGTGGGGGGATAGCCGATCCCAATGGAAATGAATCTCTGCCAAGCTGGGAGCCCGTGCAAGCATCAGCTGCATGCATGGGACTGTACAGGCTGTTCCAACCCAACTGAAGATGGCTGATAGGTCCAGTTTACTAAGTATAAGAGAAAATCCAGTTTTAGGAGGGACAATAATAATTACCAACCCTCACTGTGCACTTTCCAGGTTCTAGGGACCATTTGGGGGCTTTCAACATATGAATCCTCACAACAAACCCATGAGGTAAGTACTGTGATCAACACTCCCATTTTACAGATGAGGGAACAGAGGTACAGAAAGGTTGAGGAATTTGCTCATAGTCACACAGCCAGCAAATGGTGGAAGTGGGACTCAAATTCATATGGTTGGTTCCAGAGCTTGTGGTAAACTGCAGACACAATGAATGAAGCAGACTGCAACGGAGGAAGGACAAGTCTCAGAGCAATCCAAAAGGGACTTAAAATGCAGGTCTTCATGCCATATATAAAAATTAACTAAAAAATGGATCGCAGCTTATTTTGTTTTTTCAATTTAAAAGAGCACATTTAAGTCTGGGCGCAATGGCTCATGCCTGTAATCCCAGCACTTTGGGAGGCTGAGGCAGGTGGATCACTTGAGGTCAGGAGTTCAAGACCAGCCTGATCAACATGGTGAAACCCCATCTCTACTAAAAATACAAAAATTAGCCAGGCGTGGTAGCACGTGCTTGTAATCCCAGCTACCCAGGAGGCTGAGGCTGGAGAATTGCTTCAACCTGGGAGGTAGAGGTTACAGTGAGCCAAGATCACACCACTACACTCCAGGCTGGGTGACAGAATGAGACTCTGTCTCAAAAAATAAATAAAATAAAAATAATAAAATAGTACATTTAACACCTTATCTTGGACAATGTGACAGTCATGAGATCTTTGTGTAGGAGAAGAAAGAGGGAACAAAAGAGCAAAGTCTACAAAATTCTTAGAACATAGGGGGAAGTTTCATGACATTGGATTTGGCAATGATTGCTTGGATATGACATCAAAAGCACAGGCAACAAAAGAAAAAATAAGCAAATTGAACCTCATCAAAATTTTAAACTTTTGTATATCAGAAAACACTGTAACAGAGCAAAAAGGCAATCCATGGGATGGGAAAAAATATCTGTTACTCTCAGATCTGCTAAGGAATTAATACTCAGAACGCATAAAGAACTCCTCAAACTCAACATTCAGAGATGGGCAAAGGGCCAGGCGTGGTGGCTCACACCTATAATCCCAGCACTTTGGGAGGCCGAGGTGGGTGGATCACCTGAGGTCAGGAGTTCGAGACCAGCCTGAACAATACGGTGAAACCCCGTCTCTACTAAAAAAAATACAAAAATTAGTCGGGCATGGTGGCGGGCACCTGTAGTCCCAGCTACTCAGGAGGCTGAGACAGGAGAATTGCTTGAACCCAGGAGGCGGAGGTTGCAGTGTGCCGAGATTGCCTCACTGCACTCCAGCCTGGGTGACAGAGTGAGACTCCACCTCAAAACAAACAAACAAACAAACAACAACAACAAAAACAAAGATGGGCAAAGGACTTGGGTAGACATCTCTCTAAAGAAAATACGTGAGTTGCTCATTAGCACAGGAAAATATGCTCAATATCACTAATTATTAGGGAAAGGCAAATCAAAGCCACCACTTCACACCCATTAGGATGGCTGTTATCAAAAAAACAGAAAACAAGAGTTGGTCAACATGTGGAGAAATTGGAAACCTTGTGCATTGTTAGGGGGAAAAATGGCAGAGCTGCTGTAGAAAACAGTCTGGTGCGTCCTCAAAAAAAATTAAACATAGAATTACCATATGATCTAGCAATTCTCCTGGGTATATACACAAAAGAACTGAAAGCCGGGACTCAAACAGATATTTGTACACAGTGTTCTGTCAACCTGAAATAATAAAAAAGATCAGAATCTAGTTTAACAGGTTTATTCGAGCGTGAAGCTGAGGATGGCCATTCTCACAGGCTCCAAAGAAATGGGGTCAGTGCTCTGAAGCTGAAAAGTTTAAGGTCTTACTTTATAGTCAGAAAACTAAGAAATTAGGTAGAATCACAACATTTCCCATATAAGTTTGGTTTATGAGTTACAGCAATTTGATTAGTAATAGCTTATTTTCTTTTTTTTCAATTTAAAAGAGTACATTTAACACATCTTGGACAATGTGACAGTCATGAGATCTTTGTGTAGGAGAAGGAAGAGGGAAGTTAATCTATAATGAAGTTCAACAGAAAAGAGGAAAGGGAACTTCTATGGCACCCTTCAGTCTTTTATAACATTTTACAAAATGATGTAGCTAAGAGAAAAAGGAGTAATCTATAATCAGGGAAACAAAGTTCATAGCTGCCCGTAAGTGACTCAGGTCCCAAAATTACTTTCCTTCAAGGCTCAGAATAATTTAAAGTTTCAACAGCTTTGATTTTGAATTACTTTTTTTCACAGTTCATAGTAACATTATTCACCATAACCAAAAGGTGGAAACCCATATGTTCATGGATGAATGAATAGATAAACAAATGTGGTATATACATGTGATGTAATATTACTCAGCCTTAAGAGGGAAGGAAATTCTGACACATCCTATAACATGGATAAACATTGAAAACATTATGCTGAGACAAGCCAGAGACAAAACAAATACTGTATGATTTTACTGTTTAATGGGTACAGAGGCTGGGTACTGTGGCTCACACCTGTATCCCAGCACTTTGGGAGGCCGAGGCAGGTGGATCACTTTAGCCCGGAAGTTCGAGACCAGCCTGGACAACATAAGGAGATCCCATCTCTACTAAAAAAAAAATTTTTTTTCTTTTTTGAGACAGAATCTTGCTCTGTTGCCCAGGCTGGAGTACAATGGGATGATCCTGGCTCACTGCAACCTCTGCCTCCTGGGTGCAAGTGATTCTCCTGCCTCAGGCTCCCAAATAGCTGGGATTACAGGTGACCCCCACCACACCTGGCTAATTTTTGTATTTTTAGCAGAGATGAGGTTTTGCCATTGTTGGCCAGGCTGGTCTCAAACTCCTGACCTCAAGTGATCCGATCGCCTTGGCCTCCCGAGTGCTGGGATTACAGGCTTGAGCCACCACGCTTGGCCTCTACTAAAAACTTTAAAAAAATTATCTGGGTGTGGTGGTGCATGCCTGTGCTCCCAGCTACTGGGGAGGTTGAGGTGGGAGCATTGCTTGAGCCCAGGAGGCTGAGGCTGCAGTGAACCTGGACAACAGAGTAAGCACCCTTTTGGGGGGCACCTTGTCACATACACAAAAATGAAACTGTTCTGGAGATGGACCGTGGTGATGGCTGCACAACAATTAACAATGTGAGTGTGCTTAGTGCCACCGAATTGTACACTTAAAAATGGTTAAGATGGTAAGTTTACATTATGTATATTTTGCCACAATTAAAAAAACCCAGGTCTTTAAAGTGATTCAGAGAACAGAATCTGTGAGGCAAAAATAGGCTTTTATGAAAACACAGGAGGTTTGAAAGAAGCAGGGATGCTAAAATGAAAAATATAGGGATTAAATTGGAACAACAAAACTCTCGACAGCCAGATTATACAGTAGGCTAAAAATCAGAAGCACTGGGCCTGGAGGACACAGGTGGGGAATCGCCAGGCACACAGGACAGGAAATGGGGTGAGCGCTATGAGCAAGAGTTAGGAGACAGAGGGCAAGATAGAAAGCCCCAGGCAGGGTCTTATGGGGGTCCTCAAAGGTGAGGGGAGAGGATGAGGGAGAGGCGACACGGGGAGAGAGGATGAGGCAGAAGCGACACAGGGAGGGAGGATGAGGGAGAGGATGAAGAAGAGGCAACATGGGGAGGGAGGATGAGGGAGAGGTGACATAGGGAGAGAGGATGAGGCAGAGGATGAGGGAAAGGTGACATAGGGAGAGAGGATGAGGAAGAGGCGACATGGGGAGGGAGGATGAGGAAGAGGCGACATGGGGAGGGAGGATGAGGGAGAGGAGAGATGGGGAGAGAGGATGAGAGAGAGGATAAGGCAGAGGTGACATGGGGAGGGAAGATGAGGCAGAAGCGACACAGGGAGCGAGGATGAGGGAGAGGTGACATAGGGAGAGAGGATGAGGAAGAGGCGACATGGAGAGGGAGGATGAGGGAGAGGAGAGATGGGGAGAGAGGATGAGAGAGAGGATGAGGAAGAGGTGACACGGGGAGGGAGGATAAGGGAGAGGTAACACGGAGAGAGAGGATGAGGGAGAGGATGAGAGACAGGCGACATGGGGAGAGAGGATGAGGGAGAGGATGAGGGAGAGGCGACATGGGGAGGGAGGATGAGGGAGAAGTAACACGGAGAGAGAGGCTGAGGGAGATGTGACACAGGGAGGGATGATGAGGGAGAGGATGAGGGAGAGGCGACACGGGGAGATGGCTGAGTACTCCCAGAACTGAGGCAAGCTGTGGGCCCCCAGTGGACGAGCTCTGTGTGCTCCCAGTAAGAAGACAGTTGACTGACCGTGCAAGGACGTGTGGTGGGGAAGTTCCTGGAAGGCAGCTGGGAGATGGGAGTTTTCAGTCCAGCTTTGTCACCCGATTGCCCCGGGTCCTCTTCCTGTCTCAAGTGAGGGGGCTGATCTGGACTTGGCTGATCTGGGGATGTTATGAAACTAGCTTTCTCAGGAGACGATGCATTCATTATAAAGAGAAGACACTCTACTAGGACTTTGTACATCATCTCACTTCATCTTCATGGCAACCTTGAGAGGGTTGATAAGAACCATAAGAAAGAAAATGCAGGCCGGGTGCAGTGGCTCACGCCTGTAATCCCAGCACTTTGGGAGGCCGAGGCAGGCGAATCACAAGGTCGGGAGATTGAGACCATCCTGGCTAACACGGTGAAACCCCGTCTCTACTAAAAATACAAAAAATTAACTGGGCGTGGTGGCGGGCGCCTGTAGTCCTAGCTACTCGGAAGGCTGAGGCAGGAGAATGCGTGAACCCAAGAGGCCAAGCTTGCAGTGAGCCGAGATCGTGCCACTGCACTCCAGCCTGGGTGACAGAGCGAGACTCCATCTCAAAAAAAAAAAAAAAAAAAAGAAAATGCAGACTGCAAAAATGAACTGCCCAAGGTCACACAGGTGATAAGTGCAGAGGTGGGGTTAGCCACTTTTTCACTTATGTTAAAAGCCAGGGTGGGTGGGAAGGGAGCTAGGCAGACAGAGGAATGTGGAGGGTGGGGAGGGGTGTGGGGATCAGAGAAACTGTCTGGCAGCCACCACCTGTGGCTAGCACAGGTGAGAGCTGGTCTCCCAAGAGCGGCATTGGCAGGCATAGCACGGAGATGGGCTCAGCCTTCAGGGCCACCAGTAGGAAACACTGGGCTGGCCCCTCTTCCTTCTGTAACTGCCTCATCTTCCTCTGCCACTGCCTCGTCTTCCTCTGCCACCTTCCAGGTATTCCCCGCCTCTCCCCACTCACCCAAGAAGGCAGAGGCGGTACTAAAGAATGATACTATTGGGCCGGGCGCGGTGGCTCACGCCTGTAATCCTAGCACTTTGGGAGGCTGAGGCAGGCGGATTGCCTGAGCTCAGGAGTTCAAGACCAGCCTGGGCAACATGGTGAAACCCCATCTCTACTAAAATACAAAAGAATTAGCTGGGCGTGGCGGCATGCGCCTGAAGTAGTAGCCCAGCTACTCGGGAGGCTGAGGCAGGAGAATCGCTTGAACTCGGGAGGTGGAGGTTGCAGTGAGCCGAGATCAGGCCACTGCACTCCAGCACTCCGGCCTGGGTGACAGAGCAAGACTCCGTCTCAAAAAAAAAAAAAAAAAAAAAAAAGATGCTATTTCAAAAAGCCCAGAGGGTAAGGCTGGCCACGCCAATGCAGTGTGGGGTTTCTCTTCCCCCAGCTGCAGTGCAGTCCTTTGGGTGTTGAAAGCTGGTGACCTCACGCGGCCCACAAGCTCTGACAGGCAGCATGAACCTCTGTGGTTCATAAAAATAGGAAAGGGGGGCCAGGCGTGGTGGCTCATGCCTGTAATCCCAGCACTTGGGAGGCCGAGGCAGGTGGATCACCTGAGGTCAGGAATTCGAGACCAGCCTGGCCAACATGATTAAACCCCATCTCTACTAAAAATACAAAAAATTTGCCAGGCATGGGGGCGGGCGCCTGTAATCCCAGCTACTCGGGAGGCTGAGGCGGGAGAATCGCTTGAACCCAGGAGGTGGAGGTTACAATGAGCTGAGATCACAACACTGCACTCCAGCCTGGGCAACAAGAGCGAGACTCGGTCTTAAAAAAAAAAAAAGGAAAGGGGGTTATGTGATGATGACCTTTGTCTGGTAAACAAAGAGCTTTCAAAACAGGCTGGGAAAAGGGGGGATAATTCAAGAAGTCTTCAGTGGTAGATGGCTTGGAACTATTTAGAGGACATGTTTATAAATTCCACTGTCCTATGTAATCATAAACTTCCACCCTCTTTCAATCCTAAAATACCTCAGCCCCACATCCTGCCTTACAGAACGGGCCTGTAACAGCCAAGCCTGTGTGCAACACACACACAGACACGGACACACATAGACACGCACGGCACCTGGATTGGGGGACAAAAGCTGTGGATGAAGGGGGACAGATATTGGGAGATGGGCCTAGCTAGGGTGAAGGCATCAGCAATGCCCAGAAGAGACTCAGGACTGAGGGTTCGACAGAGGGGCCGGGGTGGCTGGGGAGCCCCTGGCCCCAGCAAAAGGACCGACTTCTATTGGCCAGGTTTGAAGTCTGGCATTTAAATATCAGAAAAACAGATCTAGTTGTATGAAGTGATAAAAGGATGTATGACTGTAAATATGGTGTGATCCCATTTAAAATACACATGTGCTGAGAAGAAGAAGTCCGGCAAGTTGTACACCAAAATGTCAACAGGGCTTATCTCTTGACGTCGATATAAAGGGCTTTTATTTTCTTTACAGTTTTCTGTATTTTCCAAATTTCTACATAAACATACACATAAAAGCCATAAAAATGTCCCTCAAAATGACACTCTCTCCAATGCGGGGAGTGAAGAGGTGTGTGCTGGGATGCCAGCAGGGTGGCTGCTGGTAGCTAATCCCTGTGCAGGTGCAGCTACTGCCACACTCCAGCGTCTGAGGCCTCTCTGCACTGGCAGTGTTAGAATGGCTGTCTGAGAGCCAAGGCTGTTCACGCGAGCAGAGGGTCATGGAGCTGGTACAGGCAGGAGCCAAGGTAAGCACTAGGCCGGTGTGTGCCCTCCAGGGGGCACCCTCCTTGAAGCAGGCCCTCCAAGGTACTCGCCCCCTGGGGCAGCCAATAACAGCCGGAAGCCTTCCTCTGGGGGGACCTGGCCATTTGTGGGGCAGGGAAAGCCTCCACTGCCGGTGGAAATGTGAGGCCAGCAGCCCAGGATGTCTGCTTCCCAGGGTCCTCCTGGGTCAGTGCTTGGGCCAGACAGGGGCTGCCTGCGGTGGCAGGACAGTGGCCGGCTGCCTGGGCTGGAGGGAAGACAGGCACCGGCGCCAGGAGGTGCTGGGGCAGAGCTCTGGGGATCCTCCCCGGCTCCTGGAGGAGGATGGAGGAAGAAACCTAGTAACGGGACCCACTTGACTGCCAGGAGGCAGGAGAGCAGCCTGTCCCTGTCCCTGGCTTCCCTGTGAGGGACACAGACTCAGACGGGGAGGGCAGGACCTTTAATTGTATTCACAGAGAGACTTGGAGAGGTGGGGCTCAGTGTTAGGCAGCTGTGTGCTGGGAGAAGGAGCTGGGGCGGCTGGTGGTCTGGAGGACTGGGAGGGGAGGGGGACAGGGACAGGGCGGGAGGAGCAGGGTGGGCTGGGGTGTGTCGTCAGCCGCCCGCCCAGTCTCTGGTGGGAGGCCCTTGGGCAGGGCCGACCCAGCCGGGTCACCTCAGGAGTGTCTCAGCTCCACTTCGGAGCCGAACTGGGGCCCGTGGGGGTGCCGGTGGAGGCTGCGGTGGCGGATGCTGAAGAGCCGCTGGCTGAGGCCCAGGGTGGCTACCAGCAGGGCGATGCCCAGGAAGAGCAGCAGCCACTGGCCCACGCGGGCCTGCTGCGCATCCAGGTCCAGGCCCAGGAAGCTGACGTGGCCGCTGTCTGGGAGGGGCCCTTCTGAGCGAGCTGAGTGGAAAGCAAGGAGACAGCATGGGCAGGGCAGGGCGAGCGTGCGGGGAAGGGCAGGGCAGGGCGAGGTCAGCCGCGCGGCTGCCCGGCCTGGGGAGAGGGTTAAGACCCGGGGCTGGAGGTGGGGCGGGTGGCCGTACCGGAGTTCGGCGTCCAGTTGTACTGCGGCCAGCCCAGCTTCTCCCCGTGCAGCTCGTTCTCCGTGCGGAGCCAGTCCAGCAGCGGCTTGAAGTAGCTCAGCATGGCCGAGGCGCTCATGTTGGGCTGGCCCGTGATCAGCTGCATGGCTTCTGGCCATGGCCTACTGAAGCCCAGCTTCATGGCGGTCCTGGGGAGGCATGAGACAGGGAGGCAGAGTCAGAAGGACATGGCCCCTCCTGCCCCCACCTGACATCCACTCTCCATAACCACTCCCAGCTGAAACTTGTCCCAGGGCCCCAGGGCTCCAGGTGCCTAAGGAGATGGCACATCAGGCCTGGCCCACGCTGCAGGTGGGAGTTCCCAGCTCAAGAGCCAAAATGGCAAGTGTTCCAGAAAAGCTCCAGTGGAGGGACCCCTCAAGGCCCGGGGGCGCAGGCCAGAGTGTGGAAACAAAGGAGGGCTGGAGGACACTCACGCCAGGCGCTGCCCGGCCTCCTTGGACTGGTAGATGTCACACTTGTGCAGGGGGCCCGTGTGGCCAGCTGCCTGGCACAGTGCCTCGTGGAACTGGAACTGGATGATGAAGCTGACGAAGTACCTGGAGCAAAGCGAGGCCGTGGCCCGGGGCAGAGTTGGTTGAGGGTCTTGTGCCACTGGGCCCCAGGCCCTTCTGCACATCACATGGGCACAGCAGAGCCAAGGCCCCCCCAACTCTGCCCACAGCCATCAGGGTGAGCTTCCCAATCCCAGCTCTTAGCATTGTCTGAGCCTCTTCCTAGCCGTGCCTGTGTAGATGCCTCCCCCCAACAGAGGTGCCTCCACAACTCAGGAAGGCCTGCTCCATGGGGTCAGAGCAGAGGTGGCTTTGGAGGCAGTGAGGTCTCCATCCCTGGGGTATATGCAAGTAGAGGCAAGGTGTGGCCAAATGGGCCGTGTGGATCTGGTAGGGTGGTCTGGGCAGGGAAGCCAGTCCTATATGATCTTATCCAAGGCATCAGGAATTCCCTGGTAGAAATCTGCCAGTCAAGGCTGGAGGATTCTCCCCGGCTTAAAGTCTGAAGAGGTTTTAAATGTCCTGAGCCAGTGGCACAGGCCTCTCGCTTTCAATGCTGGGTGCAAGCATGTACCACCTACTTCCCTGGTCTTTCCTAAAAGTGCTTTGCGAAGGCTGCTGGCCAGAATACGGAATGTTTTTCTAGAGCAGCCAAGTCTCCTTTGCCCACCCCTGTTTGGAGAATTGTCTGCATTAAGCTGGGAAGCTAGCCATCACACCAGCTGGCTCCCGGGTGAGAGCCAGCGCCAGCTGGGAACCCCAGGGACCACTCCAGCAGGCAGGCGGGAGCCCTGTCATAAGTGTCATCTCTGGAGCACCGTCTAGGTCAGGCCTGTCTGAGGTGCTCCAGGGATGCCCTCTTCCTGGACTCTGGGGACAGACTTCATCCATCCCACAATCAGTTATTAGCACTTGATGATGTGCTGGCATCATCCCAGGTGCCAGGAGGCAAGGTGGGCATGGGCCCTGCCCTTGCTGGGCTTCCAGGGACCACGGAAGGCCAGGGCCAGAGGCAGCCACAGCCCTCCCGGGGGTGGCCTTCACTGCCTTCTGTACCTTGACTCCTGGGTGGCCTGGGCTACCTGTAGCCCAGGGGCACCTGGAACTCCAGCCTGAGGTCTCTCTAGCCCCCAGCCTCCCAGGGAGGCCCCAGATCACAAACAGCCTTGCTAACCCTCAGCAAGTGCTCTTCCGGGGCACACAGAAGGAGAGGGGCTGCACTGGGCACACTGATCTGTGGCCATGTGACCTGCAGACCTAGTGTGCAGATACATTCCACTAGAGGGTGACGAATAGTGGGGTCCTGGCCACCCCTACCTGAGTAGGCTGTGTATGAGACAGAATGCTAAGAAGTTAGCCATCGTGCATCCTGTGAAATGGGGTTCACAGGTCAGGAAACAGAAGCTCACAGAAATTGAGGAATGTTCTCAAGGAAACAAAGTAATGGAGATGGGGTTTGAACCCAGTTCTGTCTGACCCCAGCCTGTGACTGTAACTTGCCCCAGCAACCCTGCCTCCCACCTTAACCGATCTCCAATCCTGCATTTTAGTGTCTAGAAGGGCTTCCAGGTACAATTCAAATTGTATCACAGACAATGTTCAATAATAGTAAAAGAATCACAATCTTGTTTTAAAAGCAAAACAAAACAGTGCAGAGCTCATGACCCAGCCATGAGTTGTGGTTAATGTTAACTACTTAACCAAGGTCTGGTAACTATTAGCCAATTATTAGGCTGAGTTTCTGTGTTCAACTGTTTGGATCGTACAGACTCTCATCAAAAGAATGTTCAAGAAAAAAACCATCAGCCTTGGCAGTGGGTGAGTGGGCCCAGGCACCTGCACTGTGCAGCCGGCTCCCCCAGCTCTGCCCTGACTGGCAGAGCTTGTGGACTGGGCAGCGGCCGCAGTTTAAATACAAAGCTGTGGGTACTGCCCCTCACAATGCACCCTCCTGCCTTTCCCATTACCTGATGTAAGGCACGCTAGAAGGAACGTGGAACTTGGCCCCTGGGTCAAAATCACCTTGAGTCCTGGGCACTGGGGGACAGAGGCCCTGGTACTTCAGCCTGTCGAGTGGGAATATACGTTGGAAGATGAGTTTGGGGAGAACCAGGCTGGGGGTGGCATTTTTGACTTGAAGGAGGGTCCCTGCACTTGGGGCTACACTGGGCACCCCATTCTCCTGCATGTTGGGCCTCTGTGCACAGTCACCCCGTTTTCCCCATCACTTACACACACACATCATATGCACAGACACAATCGTACACACACACACACACACACACACACACTCCCCTACTCTGGCCCATCCAAACACCCAGGCACACGCAGACACCCGCAGAGATACCCCAGCCCACATCCTGTGGGAGTGTTCCAGAACCTGAGGCTCCACCACTCCTGGTTGTAGTTCTCCTTGGTGATGCTTCCGTCAAATACCCTCCAGCGCCACTGATCGACGAGGTAGCTGAAGGGGATAAAGGCGATCTTGTCAAGCGCCATCTTCATCAGAAAGTTGATGTCATGCTCTGCAAGGGAAAGGAGCCCGGCTGTCAGACCCAGGATCCTAGTGGCTTGGCCCTGGTGTGCCTGTGATGGTGGAGGGGTGGGGGTGCTGTACCTTTTGGGCCCTGAGACCTGCCTCCTGGGATGGTCTGGGTGGCTCCCTTCCTTCCCATTGCTCTGCCCCACACCTCTGCTCATGGGCCACTAAGTGCCCCTTTCCCACCTCCCAAGCTCACCACCCCTTCTTCGTCCTCAGCCCACCAGGGCCTCCCGCTTCTCTCTCACCGTCGCTGCCACCCTCACTGCTCAGCAGGTTGAGACTGTGCAGGTGCTTGGGCGTAGACACTGAGAGGGCTAGCACGTCCCCAATGGCCTCATGGAAGCCGGGGTTGGCACCCTCCCTCAAGGCCACAGGTAAGTCTTTGTACTGCATGAAATACTGGATGTGGCCCATTTCGTGGTGGGCCACCACCAGGTCCTCCAAGTTCACGGTGGTGCACTGCTTGATCCTAGGAATAGTGGAGTGGGGGAGAGGGTGTTGGGAGAGGACAGTGAGAAGCCCTGGGCATAAGGGAACAGTGGGCCTTGCTACACCCAGGGCAGACCCCAGCACTGCAGCATGCAGGGGACACAGCACTATGGGGAGGGAGGGGAAGGGGAAGCACTGAGTGAGCCTGAGAAAGAGGGAATCTGGGGGCAGAAGCCCCTAGCGTCAGGCCGTTCCTCTGCCTCCCATTTTCCTGAATGACTCCAGCCCCCACCACCTGTTGCTTTCTGACTGTACGAAGTGCTTGCTCTAGAGGCACTGGCACATTGTGTACTTTCTAGAGAATGTGTGGCCGGTGGGTTCCCATGTACACACGCTTTATCTCCCAAGACGGAGGCTCCCTGAAGGAAACAACTGTTTCTGTCGGGGGTGAGAGCGGGCGATTCTGCATCTCACGCAGCCCAACGGCGACAAACTTATTCACCCCAAGAATTCTTATGGCCAGGATGAATGGCAGCTGCAGAGCTGCCCAAACCAGAAGGTTCCACTGTCTCTCGTCAATCCTTCCTGTTCTCATTTATTTATTTATTTCTTATGAAATGGGGTCTCGCCATGTTGTCCAGGATGGTCTTAAACTCCTGAGCTCAAGCAGACCTCCTGCCTTGGCTTCCAAAAGTGCTGAGATTACAGGTGTGAGCCACCGCACCCGGCCCTTCCTTGTTTAGCAAACCAATTCAAACTGCGGGAAATTCTCTCTTGGATCTAACTGGAAGCCTTTTGGCTCAGGTGAATCCTGTTTTTCTGTCATTCTCATCTGGGAGGGGGAAGGAAGAGCTGCCCAGCATCCCGGCCACAACAAGGCTGGGGTCTATCCAGCTTCTCCTCTGACTCCCCATAAAAGGGAAGACCCCACAGGGGCTCTCATCCCCCAGATCCTGTCTCCTCTCAGCCCTGCGGCTGAGTCCTCATGCCTGGAGGGGCCTGCACAGCCCAGGGAACCCCACTGGGTTTGGTTTCAGGCTCCCCGTGTCTGCTCTCCTTGTAAGAGACACTTCAGCTGTAACAGATCGTCTTTGCCACGTCTCCCAAGAGGGAGGGACTTTTTTCTCTTCTCTTGAATCTGCGTGAACTTGTGACTTGCTCTGGCCAATAAAACGTGGCAGAAGTGACTCTGGGCCAGTTTTGGACCTAGCCTTGAGAACTGGCTGTGTCAGTGGTCGCTGTGGAGGATGCGGGCTGCCAGGCAATAAATCTGCCCACCTCAGACGCTATGCTGGGAGGGCACCCGAACTAACCTGGAGAGATGCCTGACACACCTCCAGCTGTTCCAGCCATCCCACCCCAAGCACCCAACATGTGAGCCAAGAGGCCAGTGGGAGCCTGTGCCCCAGCACCTGCCACATGGGAAAAACCGAGGACCTCAACCGACAGCCAGAACTGGGGCTCTGGACGGATGGCCCCACATTGAGCCATCCCAGCTGTGAGAGCTGCCCCCAATGGAGGGGGCCCTGTAGAGAAAGGCCATTTCCACTGTGTACTGCCTGAATTCCTGGCCCATAAAATCATGAGCATAATCAACTGGTTGTTTCATACGGCTAAGCTCTGGGGCGCTTGGTTGCACAGCAACAGGTAACCAAAACACCATCCTCCAAGGAAGGCAGCTTCTGAGCCTGTCAGGGGTGAGAGTGGATCTGTGTAGAGCCCCCAACATCCTCGTGTGCCTCCCTGTGTCACAGCACGTGCCCCCAGGGAGAGGCCAGCTCTATGCAGGGGCTGCTCCCAAGGAGGGAGGCGGGACAGCCTACCACGCTCAAACCCAGGACTGGGACCTTGAGTACTTCCCAGCGGCCAGGCTGACAGAGCTGTTGCGTGCTTCAGAAGTCCCCATCAGGCGGATGGGGTTTTCCTGCCAGAAGCCAATGCCTCTCTAGACACTCAGTCCCAAACTCTGGCCCTGTCCCCATCCTGTCCTGCTGGCTCCGGCTGGGGGATGGTAGTGGAGCCTTTGCTTGGCTCATTTCCCTTGCCCGTGGGGCTCAGGAACGAGGCCTCGGCCCTAGCTGGATGTACCGGAAGTCCTTGCCGTTGTAGAAGTCCCAGGCCGAGGCGTGGCAGACCACCTCCCGCCCGTCGGTTGGCTTCTCCAGCATCGACTTGTTCCAGAACTCGGGAGGCACAGGCAGCAGCCCCAGGGAGGTGAAGAAATCATCAGCCTCCTTAAACATCCTCCTGGGCGTCCAGCCCTGCAAGCAGAGGGAGTTCTGCCCAAACTGGGGGTTCGGGGACAGACTGCGTGCTGCTGTGGGGACCCCGGGGGAGGGCTAAACTGGAGGGAACTCCTGAATCAGAGGGCCCCTCCCATCCCGGCGGGGCCTCCCTGCCCCTGGGCAGGTGCGGACCTGCTTTAGCATGGCCTCTGTGGTGTCCATCGAGGGGGCTGAAGGGAAGGGCACCACCAAATCATAGATGTTGGACCAGGTCTGCGCCCACATGTTCCCTGGAGGCGAGTGTGGGTGATGGCAGAGAGAGGAAAGACAAATGTTACTTCTTAGGCTCAATGCCCTCCTGCAGGAAGAGCGCTCCAGATCCCAGTCCTACTAATCATAGTGGCATTTCTTGAGCACCTACTGTTTGCAAGCTTCGAGGCACCTGACATACATCATCTTCGGTGTGCACATCCAGCCCAGTAGGTCATTACTGCCTGGCTCTAGGTGGGGGCCTTGCTGGTTATCAGGGAATCCAGGTGGTCTTCACTGTCCATGAGCAGTGGAGACCAATGTGACTAGCAACTGCTGACATGTGAGGACATTACGGATCCCCAGAACACCTACACCCCAGTGGCACCTCTTATTGGCTCAGCACCAAGAACATCGTGTGAATTCACTTTCAATCCTGTCTGCACCCAGGTACTGTCATGATTCCCATTGGATAGTAAAGGAAACAGGCTGGAGATTCAAGTGACCCTCCCCACCCCCCACCCCCCGCCGCCAGGGGCCCACAGCTCCTAAGTGGCAGGGCTGGGATTGAAAGGCTGGCAGGCTGCTGTCTTCACCAGCCACTCTGCCATGTCCCCTCCGCACCACCTGAGGTTGGTGTCTGCAGCTCAGCAACTCTGACAGGAACCAGCCGTCTCCTTCAGGAGAGGCTGATGCCTCTGAGTTTAGGGTAAGAAAAGAGCCTAGTTCTCTAGGACGGAGGAAAAGGAAGAAACTCAGGATGAGTGGAAGGCTCAGAAACAGATTTGGACTCAAGGCTCTTTCCTAGCCTTGAGCTGACATCAGATGAAGCTTCGGCTGACATCAGATGAAGTCTAAAGTGCAAACCAGTGAGAGAGGGTTAGAGCGATGAGTGATGGACAGAACGTGAGAGAGGAGAGGGAGAGAGCCAGAGAGAGAGCACGCATCAGTGTTGGGTTGCTCCCCTTTCCCCTTTTACCAATTGTCAGGGGCTGAGTTCTAAGGCCAGCTCTGCCCCAGCTCCCAGGCCACCCTGGGCACGTTGCTTTTCTTGCTGGGGCCTGCGTTTGCCAGTTGGTGAACTGATGTCCACTGTGACATCACCAGATGTTCTTTGGTCTCACCAGAGAGGGGCTGAAGAGGGCTGGACTCCCAGCCTGTGTGGGAGCTAGACCCATAGCCAGGCCGTCCTCCGGGGCCTGCCTTATGGTTTCTAAATGGTCTGAGGGCCTGTCTGGTCTCTCTGCTCCAGGAAAGTGTTCCTAACAGCCCATCAGGGACAGAGAACCAGTAGCCTCTGCTTTGCCTTACTCCCTATCATCCCTTACTCCCTACCATTACCTCACCGCCTACTTCACACATTCAGGGCATCTGAGATGGCAGCCCTTGGCAAAGGAGGGTCCAGGGTTGAAGTAGACTTACATTCTCAGGTTCTTCTTTGTTCCAGTTCCCTTGGCCTGAACACTGCATCTGTCCTCTCATCCCCCACTTCCCATTTGTCAAACCCTGTCATCTTCCGAGGCCCTGCTCATAGGCCACCTCTTGGCAAAGCCTCCCCAGCTCCCACTCACAGCCTCTTCCTCGCCCTCTAAGATCACACGCTGTTGTGATGGGTGCCGTGGTCCCCTGGACAAGATTATTAACTTCTTCCCCCTATCCATGGTGACTTGCCCGACATAGATCTGCAGTGAATGTGGCACCAAATGCAAGCGGGGGGCTCCCCACTCCCAGTGCCCACCCCTTTCCAGCCTGGACAACCTTCCCCCCAGGGCTGGAGTCTCTCAGTCCCCAGCCTGCTCCCTACCCTCTAGTCAGCCCTGTCCCAACCCTCACTCACACTGTGGTCCGTCTTTACCCTCCTCAAGGCCCGACATGTGCCCTTACCCAGCAGGTGAGCAGGGATGGGCCCCTCCAGGTTGATGCGCTGGGCCCCATAGTGGCGGTGCAGGGCCCGGCGCACGTAGGCATGCAGGTTCAGGTAGAGCGGCTGCAGCTCCTGGAAGAGCCGCTCCAGGTCTTGCTCCAGGGATGGTGTCTCGTACATAGACCTCCACGAGTCCCCTGCGTCTACATAGCCTACAGAGGGGACACAGCCAGGCTCTCCCAACACTCATTACCTGCCTCCTCCAGGGACCTACCTTTCCCTAGGCTTGGGGTTTCACAACACCTCTTTCAGGAACCTGAGGGGACCCGAGCGCCAGTGATGTTGGCAGCAGGGACTCACCGTTGAGCCGGGCAGCCTGGTTGATGAGTTCCACATATTTTGGGTAAAACTGGAGGATGGCCCTCCCCGCCTTGTCTCGCCAGCCCTCCCATGCCCATAACAGGTCTTCATATTTCCGGGATGTGGCCATCACATTCGTCAGATCTGGTAGGGGGTTGAATGGCTTGAGCTCCAGCCCTTAGCTCACCTCTGCTTGTAAGGGGGAGCTCAGAGAATTTCAGAGCTGGAATAAAATTGGCGAAACCACATAAAAGTGACTGTATAGGCAGCAGGTCTAGAGAAATGGGAGAAAGGATGGGAGTGGCTCTCCTGGGGCCACATGCTGCAGACACCTGCAGGGCCTCAGCAGTCCTGTGAGGGGCGTGCTTGAGCCTCTCTCCTTTCCTTTTTCTTTTTTTTTTTTTTGAGACAGGGTCTCACTCTGTCGCCCAGGTTGGAGTGCAGTGGCGCCATCATGGCTCACTGCAGCCTTGACCTCCCAGGCTCAAGCAATCCTTCCATCTCAGCCTCCCTAGTAACCAAGACTACAGGCGTGCATCACCATACCCAACTAATTTTTTGTATTTTATTTGTAGAGACGGGGTCTTGCTGTATTGCCCAGGCTGGGCTCAAGCGATTCTCATGCCTCAGCCTCCCAAGTAGCTGGGACTACAGGCATCTACCACCACGCCCAGCTAACTTTTGTATTTTTAGTAGAGATGGGGTTTCGCCATGTTGGCCAGGCTGGTCTCAAACTCCTGGCCTCAAGTGATCCACTCACCTTGGCCTCCCAAAGTGCTGGGATTAGAGGCATGAGCCACCACACCCGGCCAGCCTCCCCCAACACTTGGCATGCGTACCCACATCCACAACTTGTAGGCCAAACCCTGTCCTGGAAAAACTGTTTCTCCTGTTTATTTTCCATTTCCCCTTCTATTTGTCATTGTTCTAATGTGGGAGCTGGGCTGGGGGCCAGAAAGACCCATTTCTGGGTGGAGATTCCTCATGGAAGAATGTTTACGCCTCCAAGTTCTCCAACCCTGGAAAGGGTGGGTTGAGAGGGAGCTGGGAGGTATCTGTGTGCGGGTCCTTGTGTCGGGCGTGAGCTCTTTCAAAGGGGCTGGGGTAAGAAGGACCAGCCAGTGGGGAGAAAAGAGAGAACAGTCACGAGCTGTCTACTCCTATCCAGCAGGAAGTGGCAGGGTGAGGGAGGGAAGTGAGAGGAATCAGAGGCTCAGGTTCTAGTCTGGCACTTTCAGGGGCCGTGTGACTCAATTTCCTTATCAGTCACATGCTGAGAGAGGGGCTCAGGAAAGACAGAGAAGGTGAGGAAGTTAAGGGCAGGATCACGAAAGGAGGCCGGGGGGAGCTAGTGTCCCCGAGCTCCCCCCATTTGGAGTCCAAGCCCATGAAATACAACTTTGAGATCCCGCTGCTCTGAGGGGCGGCGTGCAGAGAGGACAGGAGAGAGCGGATACCCTTAAGCAGAGGGCGGTTCTGAGGGAGGGGCAGCTGATTGGGGCGTGGTATGAAGTAGGTGCCGGCTCTCAGTGGGGCAGAGAAGCCCCCCTCGTGGAAAACAAGAAAGGGTATTTCCTGGGCACGCTGACCCCAAGAGCGAGGGGAGCCCAACTCTGTGCTCTCACCCAGCTCCCCCAGGCCCCATGCCAGTCCCAGCCCTCGCCTCTCACTCAGCCTGCACATGAGCTCTCACCTGGCTCGAGCTGCAGACAGCTGCCATTCGTGTGGCACACAGTGGCCACGCTGTAGGTGGTTTCCATATCCAACAGGATCTTGTTGTACTGCAGGAGGAAAGAGAGAGGCAATGGGCTGTACTCCTTTGCGCTTGGTATCTCTGGGGCCTGCACTGCCCCCAGGCCCCATGGGCTGGCGGGTGGGGAGCCAGGGAGCTGGGGAGCACTGCCCTCTCAGCAGTTCTGAGGTGCACGTCGCATGGCAGATGCCATGACTTGATACAAGAAGGAAGAGGAAGCAGTGTGAAGGCCAGGCCAGACCCTGCGTTGGGCTCACTGCCCCAGGATTCCCCTCTCCCTGCACCTTGCGAGCCACACACCTCCTCCAGCTCCTGGGCAGGCAGCGCTGCCCGTTCTAGGTCCTGAACCTTCTTTATGATCCGCTTGATAGTGGTGTTCTGCAAGTGGTTCACATCAAACCTCCTGGCCTGGGTGCCGTACTTCAGGGTGTGGTTGGCTAGTTGCATGTTCTTCTGCAGCTGAGGGCACAGGGGGATGGTGTCATGGGGCCCAGGAGCTCCAGAGCAGCCTCTGAGCGGGAGGCCCCAAGTAGGAGCTGAGGGCTGGAGGTGGTGGTGAGGGGGCAGTGGGATTAAGTTGCAACCTTTGCCTATAAGACTCTCTGCAAGCTGGACTGCTGAGAACGTCCTGGATGCAGTACTCACCCTCCCTGGATGCCTGTGGTCAAGCAACACATATCCAGGCAGGGGCAGGGAAGAGAAGACCCCCAAGTGTCTTAAAGGCCCTTAGGAAGGAGCCAGCTTGGTATTAGCTCTGTGGCCTTTCTGAACCTAAAAGTTAATATCAAATCCCATCTGTAAAATGGGAATAAGCTCACCAATTTTGCAAGGCTGTTGAGAAAAAGATGAGGCAATAGATCAAAGTGCCGAGGAACAGTAACAGTGTGTGGCTCAGTGGCATAATTTGTGCTCAGCCAAACAGGCAGGGAATGAGGGTAAAGAGGAAGTGTAGCCCCTTTTGTAGAGGAGACAAACGGGGGCTTCCAATCTTTTAAAAAATGACTTGAGCACCACTTATTTATGTACAAATTATTCTGTTACTAGAGACTGATTTTTGTTTGTCTGTTTGAATAGAGATGGGATCTTGCTATGTTGCCCAGGCTAGTCTCCAACTCCTGGCTTCAAGTGATCCTCCCACCTAGGCCTCCCAGAGACTGATTTTTAAGGAAAGAAGAATTGCTCAGGTATTGAGTAAATGTCCATCAAAATCTGAAATTGAGTATTTTTTTTTTTTTTTAGACGGAGTCTCACTCTGTCGTCCAGGCTGGAGTGCAGTGGTGCCATCTCAGCTCACTGCAAGCTCCGCCTCCCGGGTTCACGCCATTCTCCTGCCTCAGCCTCCTGAGTACTGGGACTACAGGTGCCCACCACCACGCCTGGCTAATTTTTGTATTTTTAGTATAGACGGGGTTTCACCGTGTTAGCCAGGATGGTCGTGATCTGACCTCGTGATCCGCCCGCCTCGGCCTCCCAAAGTGCTGGGATTACAGGCATGAGCCACTGCACCCGGCCCGAAATTGAGTATTGTTTTAAATATTCAATTTAAAATATGGTGGCAGCCCCACTGCATGGTGAGCGGGACAGCGTCTTTGTGTGTGTGCACATGCTCAGGTTTGGGGGTAGGGAGGTGGCTCCCACCAGAATCTTGCTGGTCTCTGTGGTGATGTTGGTGTTGTAGTTCCAGTTGGCCTCGGCATACTCGTTCCATACCACCTGGGATGTCTGGTCATATTCCTCCACAAACTTGCTGGCCTCAGCCTCATCAGTCACCAGGTCTGCGGGATGGAGTGGAGGGAAACAGACAAACCTCTGCCTCCCCTCTCCAGGTTTGTGGTCTCACCAGAAGCCATTATCCCTCTCCCACTCCCTTGTACCCTGCCCCTGTCCCTACCCGGCCCCGCCTCTCCCACCCCTGGCGCCCTGCCCCTCCCCTGCATGGTCCCACTTGGGCTCTGGGCTGATGTCTGGCGGGCCGTCGCCTGGTGGGTGGTTGTCTGGCCGCTGGTTGTTGCCTGGCTGCTTGTCCCATGGGTGACTGTCACCTGTCGGGGTGCCTCCTGGCTGGGGACCAGCAGAGGGTGCCCGTAGCAGAGCAGCAGGAAGAGGAGGCTGGGAAGTCCTGCAGTAGCCCAACCCTGGCCCATGGCCGCAGGAGAGCAGAGTCCTGCAGCCACCGTCCCCTGGCCAATAAGAGCGGAGTCCGCAGTGTGACCTCATAGAGCCTTGTGTCTGGCTTCCTCTGGAGGGGGAGGGCCCTCAGGTCTGAGCACACCCTCTCTAGGATGCTGGGGGAAAGACATGCCTGTCCCCACTCGCACGCCCTGCTGATGAGCTTGGGGGGCTGCCTGGCCCGCCAGGACAGGGTACCAGGGCTCAGCTGGTAGGAGCTGACCAGGAACCTGGGGCCTGGGCCAAGCTCAGAGTTGAGGACCCACCTTAGCCCCATACCACCCTCACTCAGGGCTTTACCAATGCCCTCCGGGTAGTTGTCAGGCAACGGTGGGCGCCACTGGTATTCGGGCCAGCCCAAGACCTCGCCGTTCTGCTGGTTCTGCTCCTGCAGCCACTGGGTGACCGGCTGGAAGTACTTGAGCAGCGGCTGGGCATCTAGGGCGTCTAAGCCGACCATGTCCTTCAGCACCTCCTGCCAGGGCCTGGAGGAGCCAGCCTGCAGCACCTTCCTGGTGGGCAGAGTGGGTACCATGGGCAAAGGGGACTCAGGCTGGAGTCTGCTCCTGGACCCCAGCCCACGTGCCCCTGGCCACTTCCACCCCCCAATGGACTGCAGAAACTGTGGCAATAAGACTCTGGGGCCTGGGATCTCTGTGATGGTGGCAGAGGGCATTTGTCTTGCCCCATGCCAGCCAGAAGGCCCACTCAATAAATATTTGACGAGAGAGCGAGGAGACAGGCATCCACATCAGGCCAGCTCTGTGGTTGGTGCCCCCCACCCTGTCGGAGCAGCCAGACACCTCCTGCCACACCCTTTGCCAGCCGCTCCTCTCTGCCTCCCACTTCCCCCCGCTTCCCGCCACACACCGGAGCTTGGCCCCTGCCTTGGTGGACTGGTAGATGTCACACTGGTGCAGTGGGCCCTCATAGCCTGCCTCCTTGCACAGGGCTTCATGGAACTGGAACTGCAGGACAAAACTCACAAAGTACCTGCAGGCACAGGGTGGGAGTCAGGGAAGATCATGGGGGGCCAGGAACAGGGGTCCCTTACCCAGGCACCATCCAGCTTCCTGCAGGGCAGACGCTGGACCAGAAGCTATCTTGGGGGAGAAGGGAGACCCAAGACAGGCTCAGGAGAGTGGGCCACTCTATAACTCCAGGCCTTTGAGGTCTGGAGGAGCATGGGGACAAGCCCTGGGGATGAGGCAGCTAGGATCACAGGAGGAGAAGGGGATTGAGGGTGTGACAGTACTGGGGATGGGTGGGGTAGGGGCACTAGTACCTGATGTATGGTGTCACATTTGGAACATGAAACTTAGCTCCAGCATCAAAGTGGGTTTCATTTCGGGTAACAGGAGGACAGATCCCCTGATACTTGGTTCTGGAAAAGGATGGTTAAATTGTCGTAGGGCCTAGAGGTTGCACACAGATGGATTTAGCTTTTGCAGAAAAGGCATTTCCACCCGGCAACCCTTCCCCATCCTGAGGAACTGGAGAAGACTTCCTGGAAGAGGGATTTTCAGGCAGGAAAGGAGAAGGCAGTGGGTCACAGCGGGGGACATCATTAGAGAAGAGAGGCTGGAACTGGCTGGGGCAGGAGGCACCTGGCTGTCCAGGAGGCTGGGGAGGGCTAGTTGGGGTAAAGGCTTTTCTATCCCTCCTCTCACCGAAGATACCACCAGTCGAAGTTGTAGCGGGAAGGAGGGGTACGCCCACTAAAGACCCCCCAGCGCCACTGGTCCACCAAGTAGCCAAAGGGCAGGAAGGCAATTTTTTCCAGTGCCATTTTTAGCAAGTAATTGATGTCACTTTCTGTGGGGAGATGAGATGAGAGGAGAGGGGAGAGGTCAGAGGGAGAAGAGGGTCCCCTAAGAGTGGTGGGCTGGGGGAGCAGCAGGAAGTGAGGCCAGGGAGACGCAGAGAAGGTAAGGCTGGCCCTCGAGACCCTGGGCCCTGCTTGGAAGAGGACCCCCAGGTGTGTTGAGCTGGGCTCAGTGTGCACTGTGAGGCTCTGGGAGGATCCCGAACCCTGCCTGACCTGGGGCCGGGAGGCAGAAAGAAGGGCAGAGCTGAGTGGGGCAAGTGAGGTCCTGCTGTGGGGTGCAGCGGGGTTTAGGTGAGGCTGGGTGGGGGCCTCTCAGCCCTCCCATACCCGTGTCATTGGTGACACGGTCCAGCAGGCCGATTTTGTACAGATGTTCAGGAGTGGAGACTGAGAGTGCCAGCACGTCCCCAATGGCCTCATGGAAGCCGGGGTTGGCCCCCCCACGCAGGGAGACGGGCAGATCCTTGTACTGCAGGTAGTACTGTATATGGCCCATCTCATGGTGCACTGTGGAGAGCTGGTCCATCGTGACCCGTGTGCACTGCTTGATCCTGGGGCGTAGAGAGGGCGAGGGTGAGAGTGAAGGACGGGAAGAACAGGGCAGGGCCAGGGCACAGGGCAGATTGGCACCTGAAAGACAGGAATGAGGAGGGTGCTGCCCTGGGGCATGAAGCTGCAGTAGAAACAAGCAACTTCTATTTTTGTTTTTGTGTTTTTTGAGACAGCGTCTCTTTTGCACAGGCTGGAGTGCAGTGGTACGATCTCAGCTCACTGCAACCTCCACCTCCCGGGTTCAAGCGATTCTCCTGCCTCAGCCTCCTGAGTAGCTGGGATTATAGGCATGTGCCACCACACCCAGCTAATTTTTGTATTTTTAGTAGAGATGGGGTTTCTCCATGTTGGTCAGGCTGGTCTTGAACTCCTGACCTCAGGTGATCCACCCGCCTTGACCTCCCAAAGTGCTGGGATTACAGATGTGACCACCGTGCCTGGCAGAAACAAGCAAATTCTTTACCCCGCCCTGGCTCACTACCACTTGGGCCTTCTTCCTCCATTCCAAGGTACAGAGGAGACTGTTTGTCAAAGCTGCCAGGGAAGGTGGACTAATAGGCTTCCTATGCCCCTAGCCCTGGAATAGACCCAGCCCCCGACCAGTGCTGGGGTAGGGTAGAGGCAGGCCTGGGAACCAGCTTCCCCGCACCTGGGCTGCCTGCCTTTCCCCGGGCCCCAGAACCGTGCTCTTCCCATGTCTGGACCTGAAGTCTTTCCTGTTGTAGAAGTCCCAAGCCGAGGCGTGGCACACCACTTCCCGCCCGTCGGCTGGCTTCTCCAGCATCGACCCTTCCCAGAACTCGGGAGGCATGGGGGAGAGCTCCAGGGAGGTGAAGAACTCCTCTGCCACCCGGAACATGTGCGTGGCGTTCCAGCCCTGGTGGCGGGGTGTGGAGACAGGTCAAGGGGAGCCCACTCTGGCTGGCCTGGGGACAGGGCTGGGGTCCCCCTCTCAGGTCAACTCCCTGTGCATGAAAGCTTCTCTGCTCTGTGGCCACCATTCCCAGAGGCAGGGCCCTCACTGCCCACAGCAGATGAGGGAAAGTGTGTTGCTGCTCTCATCCGGCCTGGAAGGAGGAGCTAGCACCTCACCGAGGGGGCCGACCCCAGCTCACTGCTCCTACAGACACACCAGGCTGCTGCTCGGTACCCGACCCCTTCCCGCCCCTGTGCCCATCTCTGACTCCCTCTTTTTGTGCCCCACCCCCCCACCTCCGCCACCCCAGGCTTAAGCCCAGAGCTTACCTGCTGCAGCATGGTACTGGTGACATCGAGGTTGGGCTTGTCTGGGAAAGGCACCACCATGTCGTAGATGTTTTCCCAGCTCTGGGCCCACATGTCTCCTAGATGAGGAAGGAAGGGGACAGCTCGGCTCCCTGCCTGGCTGTGCCTGCTTCTCCATGCATCGCTGAGTGGCACCCTGGGGCCGGCACCTGCACCCTGGGACCCTCAAGGGCTGCAGGCCTGGCTTAGGGCCAGAAATCTCACACATCAGTCCCACCCACACTCCTCCGAGGGCCACATCTCCTGGGGCTGCAAGATGCTGCCACTGTCCTTTCTGGCTGTGCCAGGTCCCAGCCACTCAATCCTGAGGCAGGCCAATGGCGCTTGTTTCCTTGGGCATGAGCTAGGCTGATGGCTCCTCCACTGGACCCGGGGCCAGAGCCTTTGGTTTGGCCCCTAGCTCTCTGACCACTGAGTCTCTCACAACCCTAAGCCTCAGGGTCCCCACCTGTAAAGTGGGAACATGAATGGTCTCCTGCATGTGAAGCAAACAATATGATGCCCCACACATGTGAGACGTGATGGTCACAACCCACCTTCCCTTACCCTGGACATCCCCCACCCCTACCTCGGGACCCACACTTCGCCAGGACTCATGTGGAGGCGAGGCCAGGTCCTTACCCAGCAGATGAGCAGGGATGGGTCCCCTGAGGTTGATGTATCTGTCCCCGTATCGGCGATGCAGCGCGCGGCGGACGAAGGCATGGAGGTTCAGGTAGAGGGGCTCTAGCTGTTGGTAGAGGTGTTCCAGATCGTCCTCGAAGGTGGGGGAGTTGTACCAGGAGCGCCAGTAGGCCCCCGTGTCTGTGAAGCCTGGGGGCGTGGGAGTGAGGTATGTAGCTCAGGCCAAAGGCTCAAACCACAGCCTCTCAGCTGTAAGTCGGCTCTTCCACTGGCTTGAGGCCCGTGGATCTGCAGCTAGCTGGAAAATTGGCTTGGGGATTGCCACTCTACAATTTCTAATTAGCTACAGCCAGCTAAACAGATCCTGGAGGTTCCCAGAGGCAAAGAGGAGCACTAGGGCCAGGAGCGACAGCAGGATGGCCACGTGGGGCAGGCCAGCAGCACAGTCCAGGCACACTGGGTGCAGGCCAGTCCCACCTCCACTTTCTGGGAAACTCAGGGCCTGCTGGAATCGTCGTACCAGCTGCTCTGCCTGACTCTGGGCTGGGACTCTGGGGAGACAGCTGAGAGAGGGCACCTGGCATGGTTCCTGGACAGGGAGAGGCCTGCTCACCGTCCTGCTTGTAGGCTTCATTGCTGAGGGCAGTGAAATCCTCGTACAGCGGTTTCAGCGGGATGCCCGCGGCGTTGTGCCAGCCCTCCCAGGCAAACAGTAGCATGGCGTAACTTCGCGAGGAAGCCAGGATGTTGGTGAGGTCTGAGACACAGGCAGGCAGGGTCGGTGAGGAGGCCTCCATGTCGAAGTCTGCAACGGCCTTCACCAGAGCCTGCACCAATCCTCACTGCTCCTACCAGCTTCCTGAACATCACGGTGCCCCCAGAGCCAGGGGCCACCTACAGGCCTGGTGGGAGGGGGCTGGGAGCTACAGAAACACCCAGGCAGGGCCCCTGCCCCAGAGACATGACCACCTAAGGTGGTCCACACCAAGGGGACACCCAAAGGCCAAAACCCAGACAGACACTTGGCGGCCTATTGGATGGAGTGCCTTCCTTGAAGCTGCTCGTAAAGGTGGCTGGAGTGGGGTTTAAGGGAAGCCACGAGGGGTCCCTGGCCTGAGGGCTCTTGGGGAACGCGAGAGGACCCACGAAAGGGGAAACTAGGCAGCCAGGAGGAAGGCCTAGGGGTGACGGGAGAGGAGGTACACACAGAAGTGGGAGCTGCAGCTGGAGGTTCTGGAAGTCCACTTGCCAAAAGAAGCAGGGCGTGGGGGTATCTGCACCGTCCAGCCCCAGTTGGAGGGCAACGCCTTTGGGTTTACCTGCTGTCTCCAAAGACCCTACACAACTGCATGGTCCGGAGTGCAGCAGAGCAATGTGGAAGCACTAGGGCACTGCCGAGAGGGGAGCCGCAAGGGCCGTACCTGGGTCCAGGGACCAGCAGGTGGCAGTCTTGTTGGGGAGGCAGACCTTGGCGGTGGAGTAGATCCTGCTCATGTTGCTTAGCAGGGCGTTGTACTGGGGAGTCAGAGGGGAGGAATGCTCCGGTGACCAGCCCCTGGGACATCTGCCCTCCCCTCGCTGCTAGAAGGAGCCCACAGAGTGGATGTAGCTTGAACAAGGCCACTCAGTGGCACCGGGGCACTTCTGATCACTAACACACGAATCCCCTGCCAGTGGAGGCAGCCTGTGGAGTGGGGGACAGGAGTCCTGAAAGTCAGGGTCAGGGTCAAGTCCCAGCTTGGCACCACCCTGCAGTGAGGGCAGATCCCTCCCATTCTCTGGCTTTGGTGACTTCTCAGTCTTTCTCAACCTTTTATCTCTCTCTCTTTTTTGGGGGGGGAGGTCTCACTCTGTCACGCAGGCTGGGGTGCAGTAGTGCAATCACAGCTCACTGTAGCCTTGACCTCCTGGGCTCAGGTGATCCTTCCCCCCCAGCCTCAAGAGTAGCTGGGACTGTGGGTGCACGCATCACCAAGCCCAGCTATTTTTTTTGTTGTTGTTGTTTTTTTTTTTTTTTTTTTTTTTTTTTGTAGAGACGAGGTTTTGCCATGTTGGCCAGGGTGGTCTTGAACTCCTGGGCTCAAGCGATGCACTCACCTCAGCCTCCCAAAGTGCTGGGATTACAGGCTTGAGCCACCACGCTCAGCCCTTCTCAACCCTTCCAAGGAAGCTCATAAACTAGCCTGGGGAGAAGCGTGTATGAATTTGGCTTCCTACTCCAGAATGCTTCCTTTAACAGAAACTAACTCCCCACCCCATCTCCAAGAAAAATCAATGCTCAGAAAGCCATTCTGTGCTTACCTGGGCTTTCCCTTCTGCCAGGGCCCATGTGGATCCCAGGGTCCCTCCCTCCCTGACGGGCTGCTCTCCCCCGACCCCCACGATGGGGCACTTGGAGGCCGCCCCCGAGCCCTGCCTCGGCCCTCAGCCCACCTGCTGCCGCTTAGCCAGGGGCAGGTTGGCAGAGCCCAGGGTGCGCACAGCTCCTATGATCTTGCGCAGCTCCGGGTCCGTGAAGTTCTGCCACATCGGTTCATACAGCTCCTTGGCCTTCTGACCCCAGGCCTCCGCAAACTCCTGGCTGAGAAGGGCTGCTTCCTCCTATGGGCACCAGGAGGGCAAGGAGGGTGTAGGGAGGACCCCGCTTAGATGCACGCCATAGAGAAGCCACGGTGCTGGGGGAGGGGAGGAAGGCCAAGGGCTTCCAGAGCCCGGGCCCTGGGGAGATCCCCGCGGGAGACCTTAGTTTGCGGAAGCCGCGCTTCCTCCTTCTGGAGGGAATCTGCCTCATGGGAACGGTGGAGCAGAAATTGGGACCAGAAAAGAGGCTGGGCGAGTGGAGGGTGAATGGACAGTGCAGTGCGGTGACAGCGACAGCGTCCGGAAGTGAGAAGGCAGCTGCCCGAGAGCGCGGGGGCCCCAGAGCCGAGCCCAGCACCCTCGGCGAAGGCGGGCGCGGCCTGGGAGTAGCCAGCCCCCTCCATCCAACTCGTGCACGCTGGGAGCGCAGGCCGTGCGCGCAGCCCGGAGCTCTGGCCCCCCGGCTGACTGTCGGGGCGAGGGTGGGGGGTCGGGGTGGGGTTCGGGCCGGGGGCGCCAGCCTGCCCGCCCCACAAGCCGGCCGCGTGCTGTGATTGGCCGCCGCGGCCCCGCCCCGCCCCCGCCCGGGCCCGGGCGCCCACCTGGAGCCGTGCATTCTCGGCGGTGATGTTGGTGTCGTGCGCCCAGCTGGCGGCCACGCTCTGGAACAGCACCTGTTCGGCGCTCGAGTTGTAGCTCTGCGCGAAGAGCTGCGCCCCGGCCTCGTCGGCGGAAAAGTTGCCGGGCTGCAGCCCGGGGTCCAGCGCCAGGGCGGGCTGCGGCGGCAGCGGCAGCAGCGGTAGCAGCGGCAGCAGCCACAGCAGCCGCAGCAGCCCCGGCCCCCGGCGGCCTGAGGCGGCCCCCATGACGCGGTGCGCGGTGCTCGGCGCTGCCCCCTCTCCTGCGCCGCGGCCGCCCTGCGGGTTATAAAACCCGACACACCCCCGCCCCCGCCCCGCCGCGCTTCCTCCTCCGCTCCAAAGTCCCCCGCGGCGCGGGCCGAGATTCCTGGCCCGCCCCGGGCAGGGACGCGGGCCGGGGAGGGGCCGAGGTGCAGCACGGGGGTGGCGGGATGGTGCTGGGTCGGGCTCCCGCAGAGAAAGCTGGAGAAAGGGCCTCCTCTCTTTTGAAGATGGGGACCCGGCAGTTTGCCGGAACACCCGAGCCTGCCCACCGTGCGGCCGCACAGCCTCGGCCGGGGCCTAGGAGCCCAGCGGCCTCCGGCTCGATCTTCCCGGCCCGACCACCCCGGAGCCTCCCGCCTCCGGAGTGACAAGGCTGGGGCCCCAGGAGCTGTCCGCAGGCGCCGCTCCTGCGGCGGGGATGGGGCTGATAGGGCCTGGCCGGCTTCTTCACCAGGCCGTGGTCGAGGGGCGGGGACGTCGCCTGCCGGGGGGTAGGGGTGTGGCGGGGGGGGAGAGGAGGGATGGGGGGACCTTAGGTGTCTTGCAGGCCCCTCCGGGAGGTGCTGGAGAGGCTCAGGGCGGCCGGCACACCTGGGGCTTGAGGTGGGGGGCTGCGAGGGAGGGGGAGCCACAGAGCGCAGGAGCTTTGGAGCGCCTGCCCTCTTTCCCCCGGGGACACAGGATGCCAGTCGCTCAGCAGAAAACATCACACACGATCCCAACAGAGTCCTAGAACCCGAGGCTAGCAGGCTTTGAGAGCGACACAAAGCCTCAGAGATGAGAACAACGCCCTCATTTTACAGATGAATAAATTGCCGCTCAGGTTGAGAGGCTTGCTCCAAGTCACCTCAGGTCTCCACACTCCTGTCTTTTCCTGTCTCATCCACGTGTCCCTAAAAGTGACAAGTGTGGGGGAGGGAGGACAGTGTTGTCCTATTGGCGCACAGGGCGGTGGAGGCCACCTCGGCACCATGGCGTCTGCCGCCAGAGGCGGGAGGCCCCTTGACCCTGGCAGAGGCCCGACGGCGCAGTGGGAGGTGGGGCAATGGAGGAACCATGGGGTGAGGCTGGGCGGTGGGATCAGGGAAGGAGCCAGGGACAGCTGCTCCCAAGACCCCAACCCATTAGGCTGCTGGGGGCTGTTGGGAATCACTTGGGCTTCTGGGTGAGTGGGGGATGGTGTCTGGGGCTCTGAGGGACAAGTGCGCCTTGCTGTGCAGCATGGAGTGTGTGCAGGAGGCTGTGACCCCGCGTACCTGTGAGGTGCACCTCCAGTGAGATCACACTGACTTGTCAGATGACGTGCTGCCAGGGGAGAGGGGGCGGTGGGGAGAGAAAGAAGGTAGCTGTCCCTAGCCCTAGAGGGAGAAGGCAGGGCCTTGTTAAACAGTGGCCGGCAGGGGGGCCGGGAGAGGAGAGCTGGGGTCAGGCCTGGCCCTGGCCCGCTTTGCCAGCCTGCCTCCTGACCTGCAGTTTTCCCTCACAACTCCTCCCTGCCCAGTTTGGCTTGGAGAGCCAGTGGATACCAGGGGACGTGGGTGCACTTCCGGGCCGGCTACGTTGGTGGACATTTATGATCAAAGCAGCCCCATCGAAGGCCAGGGGCCAGGGGAGGGCAAGGTGGTGGCCTGGGCTCTCCTCCCAGGAGCCACCCTGCTCTCAGGGGTCCTAACAGCTTGGTCTTCCAGGCTTTGAGGGCCGTGGGTGTCTGTGTGCAAATGAGCTGCTGTCTTCTGGGAGGAAGCAGTCTCTCTGTGGAAAGAGGCTTGGGTGGGGGAGAGATGAGAGTGGGGTTCTGTCAGCCTCTGAAGGAGGGGTCCAAGGGAGGAGAGATGAGTAGAGAGGAGAAGAGCCTGAGGTCTAACCTGTATCCAGAGGCCGTCAGCCAGAGGCTGGCCTCACCTCCAAAGAGCTCCTGAGAACCCTGTTCCGGAGGGTGGAGGGCGGGCATTGCTTCTGCTGGTTCATTCTCCCGTCCGACTGCAAGGCATTTCCACAATGTCTATAGACCCTGGGTTAGGGACTGTGTCAGCAATAAACAGCCTCCGCCTCCACTTCCAACAGGGTTGGAAGATAATGGAAGATTTCTCCTGGACCTGGAGCAGCTGACACCAGGGCTGGGGGAGGCATCACCCTGCACCTCCCTCACTGTAATGCTTTATTAGAACGGCTTGTTAAATCCCCCAGCTTTATCACTAAATTGTATGTTACTGGAGGGCAGGGATGGCATCTGCCTTGTTCTCTGTGGTTTTCCCAGAGTTTAGCATGGTGCCTGGCACAGGGCACAACCTCATCGAAGGAAGGGTGCAGAGGAAAGAGGAAATGACCCACACGCGTATTCACACTCCAGGGGCGAGCGCACAGCCTTTTGCAGGAATAATATAAGAAGAGCCCAACTTCATTAATTTGGAATTTGCAATAATACAGACACTGCAATCTTGAGCCCAGTGAGTAAAAATTAAAAATATCTTCTATTTTTAGGGTCTTATTCATGAAGGAGAAGGATAAATAGAAATATATAGCTTACATTTGTATAGTGCTTTAGTGCTAAATTCTTGTGTATAAACAATCTAATTTGGTATTTACAATAACCTTGAGAGGTAGGAAAGAGATAAGGCTGTCTGGGCAGTCAGCCACCTCCTCGGCTGCCGTCACAACAAAGGAGAAGGCTCAAATCCTGCAGGAGGATGTCATTATGAATAGGCCAGTGCAGAGAGCCACAGAGACCTGACCCATGCGAGGTAACTCAGTTGGCTTGGGAATCTTTTCATCTCTCTTCCAGGAAGTACGGGTCACCAGTTACCACAGGAGAGAAAAACAGCCCTTAAAAATATGCTCAACAATGGGGTAGAATTGAGAGTCCAGAAATAAACCCGTACAATTATGTTCAATTGTTTTTGACAAGAACACTAGGACAATTAAATGGGGAAGAAAATATTTTTAACAAATGGCGCTGGAGCAACTGGATTTCCACATATAAAAGAATGAAGTTGGACCCCTTTCTAATACCATATACAAAATTTAGGGCTGGGTGCAGTGGCTCATGCCTATAATCCCAGCACTTTGGGAAGCTGAGGTGGGCGGATCGCTGGAGCTTAGGAGTTTGAGACCAGTCTGGGCAATATGGTGAGACCCTATCTCTACAAAAAAATTAGATGGGTGTGGTGGCGCATGTCTGTAGTACCAGCTACTTGGGAGGCTGAGGTGGGAGGATCGCTTGAGGCCAAGAGGTTGAGGCTGCAGTGAGCCATGATCGTGCCTCTGCACTCCAGCCTGGGTGACAGAGTAAGACCCTGTCTCAAAAAAAAAAAAAAACAAAACAAAACGAAAGACTCAAAATAGACCTTGATGTAAGAACTAAAATCATAAAACTTTTAGAAGAAAACATAGGCAATAAATCTTTGTGACCTTGGATTAGTCAATGGTTTCTTAGATATGACACCAAAAGCATAAGTGATGAAAGAAAAAAACAGATAAATTGGTCTTCATCAAAATTTAAAACTTTTGTGCTTCAATGACACCATCAAGAAAATGAAAAGACGGCCGGCCACGGTGGTTCACACCTGTAATCCCAGCACTTTGGGAGGCCGAGGCGGGCAGATCTCCTGAGGTCGGGAGTTCGAGACCAGCCTGGCCAATATGGAGAAACCCCATCTCTACTAAAAATACAAAAATTAGCCAGGCGTGGTGGTTCATGCCTGTAATCCCAGCTACTTGGGAGGCTGAGGCAGGAGAATCGCTTGAACCCGGGAGGTGGAGATTGCGGTGAGCCAAGATTGCGCCATTGCACTCCAGCCTGGGCAACAAGAGCAAAACTCTGTCTCAAAAGAAAAGAAAGAAAATGAAAAGACAACCCATGGGATGAGAGAAGATATTTGCAAAGTATGTACAGCAGCCCCCCCTTATCCTCAGTGGGTACATTCCAAGACTCTCAATGGATGTCTGAAATTGAAGAAAGTACCAAGCCCTATATACACTATATTTTTTCCTATACATACATACCGATAACAAGGTTTAATTTATAAATTAGGTGCAGTAAGAGATTAGCAATAACTAATAATAAAATAGAACAATTATAACAATATACTTTAATAAAAGTTATGTAAATGTGGTCTCTCTCTTTCTCTCTCAGGATATCTTCATGTGCTATCCTTACCGTTCTTGTGATGGTGAGCACAATGACACAATACGGATGTGATGAGATGAAGTGAGGTGGATGATGTAGTGTTAAGCTGTGATGTAGCATTAAGCTACTATTGACCTTCTGTATTCTGCATCTGTGTAACTATCCCTTGCAGTGAATGGCTTGGAGTCACTTTTCAGGGGATCTTTTGCTGACGTCTTCTAGTAGGCTCAGTGCTTTGTGGCACCACAATCAGGACACATTTCTGTCCATGTCTTCACAAATATATAATGCCTTTTCCTTCTTTTTTTTTTTTTTTTTTTTGAGATAGAGTCTCGCTCTGTTGCCCAGGCTGGAGTGTAGTGGTGCGATCTCGGCTCACTGCAAGCTCCACCTCCCGGGTTCATGCCATTCCCCTGCCTCAGCCTTCCGAGTAGCTGGGACTACAGGCGCACGCCACGACGCCTGGCTAATTTTTTTTGTATTTTTAGTAGAGACGGGATTTCACCGTGTTAGCCAGGATGGTCCCGATCTCCTGACCTTTGGGAGGTCCACCTCGGCCTCCCAAAGTGCTGGAATTAGAGGAGTGAGCCACCGCGCCCAGCCTCTTCCATTTTATTTTTTTGCAATTGTTATTTAGTTTTTATTTCATAATCATAAACTTAACTCTGAAATCCAGCTAGGCATGGAGGAGAATAAGGCAAACATGGAACCCAAAGGGAACTGAGAGATAGCACAAAGATTAGAGGCTACTGTGAGCAAATGAGGTGGAGGGTGCTCTCCTGAGCTACAAAAGGAATGATCTGGTGGTTAAGATAAAACACAAGTCAAACTTATTAGAGTTGTCCACAGTCGGCAATGGTGATCTTCTTGCTGGTCTTGCCATTCCTGGACCCAAAGCGCTCCATGGCCTCCGCAATATTCCTGCCTTCTTTCACTTTGCCAAGGACCACATGCTTGCCATCCAACCACTCAGTCTTGGCAGTGCAGTTGCAAAACTGGGAACCATTTGTGTTGGGTCCAGCATTTGCCATGGACAAGATGCCAGGACCTGTATGCTTCAGAATGAAGTTCTCATCATCAAATTTCTCCCCATAGATGGAATTGCCACCAGTGCCATTATGGTGTGTGAAGTCACCACTCTGACACATAAACCCTGGAATAATTCTGTGAAAGCAGGAACTCTTAAAACCAAACCCTGGCCGGGCGCGGTGGCTCACGCTTGTAATCCCAGCACTTTGGGAGGCCGAGGCGGGCGGATCACGAGGTCAGGAGATCGAGACCACAGTGAAACCCCGTCTCTACTAAAAAATACAAAAAAAAATTAGCCGGGCATGGTGGCGGGCGCCTGTAGTCCCAGCTACTCAGAGAGGCTGAGGCAGGAGAATGGCGTTAACCTGGGAGGCGGAGCTTGCAGTGAGCCGAGATTGCGCCACTGCACTCCAGCCTGGGCGAAAGAGCGAGACTCCGTCTCAAAAAAAAAAAAAAAAAAAAACCAAACCCTTTCTCTCCAGTGCTCAGAGCAGAAAGTTTTCTGCTGTCTTTGGAAACTTGTCTGCAAACAGCTCGAAGGAGATGTGGCCCAAAGGCTCGCTGTTGATGGTGATGTCAAAGAACACGGTGGGGTTGACCATGGCTGGGCATATATATACTATAATATATGTGACATGGCATGACAGGGCTCCTGGCGGCATCGGAATCTGTGGTATGAGGTTTCTTTTGGGGGTAGTGAAATGTTCTGACATTAGTAGTGATGGTTGTACAACTCTGAATATTCTAAAAGCCACTCAGTTGTATACTTTAAAAGGGGGGATTTTATGGTATATGAACGATATCTTGATAAAACTGTTGTTTTAAAAAAAAAGTCCAAATGTTTAATTCCATCATTCTTTGTTAATCAAGAACTCTGATTATGGATTGGTTTTCACAGAAGCTGTGGTTCTCTCCCCAAAAGTCTGCATACTCCTCTTTGTTTGGGCAAAGCTTGCCCATTCCTCAAAGTTCAGTTCAAGTCTTGCCTCTAACACAAAGCAGCCCTAGTTTCCCCAACTGTGCTAGTCTTTTCTTTCTATATTCAGTTGTTTTTTTTTTTTTTTTTGAGACGGAGTCTGGCTCTGTCGCCCAGGCTGGAGTGCAGTGGCGTGATCTCAGCTCACTGCAAGCTCCACCTCCCGGGTTCACGCCATTCTCCTGCCTCAGCCTCCCGAGTAGCTGGGACTACAGGTGCCCGCCACTACGCCCAGCTAATTTTTTGTATTTTTAGTAGAGATGGGGTTTCATCGTGTTAGCCAGGATGGTCTTGACCTCCTGACCTCGTGATCCGCCCGCCTCGGCCTCCCAAAGTGCTGGGATTACAGGCGTGAGCCACCGCGCCTGGCTCTATATTCAGTTTTAACTGTCTGCATTTTCACGTGGGCACCAAAAGCACATGGAGGAGAAACGGCACTGGCCTACAGTGGAAAAATGGCCACATTAACAAGCCTTATGATCTGTGCAAAATAACCTCAAAGAGCCTCAGTTTCCTCATGTGTACGATGGCTATGAAGATCTTTACCTGTCCTCCCTCTTAAGGTTATGGGGAGATGACAGATCCTTTTTGAGCTGTAAAGCACCACAGAAAAAAAAGGTGCTATTAATACTGTTAGAATCATCAGTTACCATTCCTTATATGCAAGGCGCTGAGTTAAGAGAGAAGGGTATTAACTGCCTTTAACGTAAAAATTGAGCTGAAGAGGAAATTAGTTCTCCAAGCCTAAGTGCTGAAGTCTGGTGTAAATAGTGGATATTAAGGGAGGAAGACGGTTCCTACCAGTAGGAAAGAACAGGCAAGACAGCTTCACAAGGAGGAATGCAGGGCTTAGCTTCAGAGAATCAGAGGGTTAGGGCCCAGGGAGCTTGAATCAAAAGTGGATGTGGGAGGAACCGGGATGCTTGGAGGTGAGAATGGTTTGTTTAGACCGGCGCTGTCTAGTGGACCTTTCGGTTAAGATGTGTATTAGTCTGTTTTCTCACTGCTCTGAAGAACCACCTTAGACAGGGTAATTTATAAAGAAAAGAGGTTTAGACCCGGTGCGGTGGCTCACGCCTGTAATCCCAGCACTTTGGGAGGCCGAGGAGGGCAGATTACCTGAGGTCAGGAGTTGGAGACCAGCCTGGCCAACATGGTGAAACCCTGTTTCTACTAAAAATACAAAAAATTAGCCGGGTGTGGTGGCGCATCTGTAACCCCAGCTATTCGGGAGACTGAAGCAGGAGAATCACTTGAACCTGGGAGGCGGAGATTGCAGTGAGCCGAGATTGTGCCATTGCACTCCAGCCTGGGAAACAAGAGTGAAACTCCGTCTCAAAAAAAAACAAAAAACAGAAAACAAACAAACAAAAACAATCATTGGATCTTGTAAGAACTCCCTCACTATTACGAGAACAGCAAGGGGGAAGTCCGCCCCCATGATTCAATTACTTCCCAACAGATCCCTCCCTCGACACGTGGGGATTACAATTCGAGATGAGATTTGAGTGGGGACACAAAGCCAAGCCATATCATGATGGAAATGTCTGTCTAACATAAATATAATGAGAGCTGCATATATAATTTTATATTTTCTAGTAGCCATATTAGAAAAAGTGAAAAAAGGTGTAATATTCATTTTAATATATTTTACTTAACCCAATATATCCAAAATAGTACCATTTTAACATGCAATCAATATCAAAATTATTATTTCTTTAACCCCTCCACCCCCTTTTTTAAGAGATGGGGTCTTTCCCTGTCACCCATGCTGGAGTGCAGTGGTGTGATCACAGCTCACTGTAGCTTCCAACTTCTGGGCTCCAGTGATCCTCTCACCTCAGCCTCCTGCATAGCTGGGACTACAAGGGTGCAGCCACCCCACACACAGCTCAAAAATTATTAATGAGATATTTTACCTTCTTGTATGTGCCAAGTCTTAAAATCTGGTGTGTATTTTACACATCTCAATTCAGAGGCTCAATTTTCAACAGAGTGAAATGTAGTCTTACTAAAGCAATAAAGTTGTGTTTAATATAAAAGCATTTACACTGCTTCCATTTAAAAATTTTATATTAATTAAAATTAAGGCCAGGCGCAGTGGCTCACACCTGTAATCGCAGCACTTTGGGAGATCAAGGCTGGCAGATCACTTGAGGTCAGGAGTTCGAGACCAGCCTGGCCAATATGGTGAAACCTGTCTCTATCAAAAAAATACTAAAATTAGCTGAGTGTGATGATGGGTGTCTATAGTTTGAGCTACTCGGGAGACTGAGATGGGAGAATTGTTTGAGCCTGGGAGTCGTAGGTTGCAGTGAGCTGAGATCGCACCACTGCACCCATACTGGGTGACAGAATGAGACCTTGTCTCAAAAAAAAAGTTAAGTAAAATTAAAATTTAGTTCCTAGTCACACTGGCCGTATTTCAGACATTAAGTAGCCACAAGTGCTGGCTGCTCAGTGCAGACCTGGGGTTAAGATTCTGTGGTAGGTTTTGAGACTGAAGCTGAAGGCAGTTTCTCTATCCATACCTCCAGCCCAGGCCTCCCTGGGCTCCTGGCTCACACCCAACTGCCTTCAGACACACCTGTCTGGGGTCTGGATTATGACCGTGATGATGCCGACGAGGGTGATGAAGAGCCCGAGACCTCAGGAGGTCACCCTGCCATGGAAATGCAGAACCCTAACTTTGCAAAGTACTTTAAGGCTCACCTAGGGATGGTTACCTCCAGCTGGGATCCTGGACCCCTGGGGGTCTGTATTAGTCCATTTTCATACTGCTATGAAGAAATACCTGAGACTGGGTAATTTATAAAGAAAAAAAGGTTTAATGAGCTCACAGTTCCACATGGCTGGGGAGGCCTCACAATCATGGTGGAAGGTGAGGGAGGAGCAAAGGCATGTCTTACATGGCAGCAGGCAAGAGAGCGTGTGCAGGGGAACTGCCCTTTATAAAACCATCAGATTGGGCCAGGCACGGTGGCTCACGCCTGTAATCCCAGCACTTTGGGAGGCTAAGACAGGTGGATCATGAAGTCAGGAAATCAAGACCATCCTGGCTAACACGGTGAAACCATCTCTACTACAAATACAAAGAATTAGCCAGACGTGGTAGCAGGCACCTGTAATCCCAGCTACTCAGGAGGCTGAGGCTGAGGAGAATGGCGTGAACCAAGGAGGCAGAGCTTGCAGTGAGCTGAGATGGCGCCACTGCACTCCAGCCTGGGTGACAGAGCGAGACTCCGTCTCAAAAAAAAAAAAAAAAACAAAAACCATCAGCTCTCTTGAGACTTACTCACTATCATGAGAACAGTATGGTAAAAACCCACCCCCATGATTCAATTACCTCCCACTGTGTCCCTCCCACGATACATGGGGCTTATGGGAACTACAATTCAAGATGAGATTTGGGTGAGGCCACAGCCAAACCATATTAGGGTCCTTGAAGGTGCTCATGAGAGTCTGATGACTGTTTTCCAGCCCTCAAAATATCTGACAAATCATACATTTACCAGAGGCGTGTCTGCCCAGGGTAACAACAGCAACATAGCCTATGCTTTCAGCTGTCAAGAGAGCAGCTCAGGTTGATAGCCCCAGTTCTCTCCATCTGCATCACAGGCCCAGCTGCTTCTGTTAACTCTAAAGTATTTCCTGAGCCCCGCTTGCCGCCAGGCATGTGCACGTCGGGGCTTGGGCCATGAGCCAGCCCGGGTCCAGCTCCCGTAGAGCCACATTCTGCACACGCATCTGGGTGGCAACAGACAACAAATAACTGTGAGTCGGGGATGACGCTGCTTTGTGGAAGAGTACACGACGCGAAGGGATCAGGGAGAGGAGGGAGAAGGGTGCACTGATGGGCTGTTTGTTCTAAGGGTGGCCAGTGGGAAGCAAGGCCCCTGGGGAAGCATGGAGGACCCCTGCAGACCTCTAGGACTGGGCTTTTCAGGCCAGGCACCGGCACCCATTGCAGTGCCCGGGCCTTTGAGAGCCCTCTAGGAGTTAGTGCGGTGCACACACTGTCGCTGCAGTAAAAACCTTGGTTGTTAAGGCGTTGGAGACAGGCTTTCATTTTTTAAAATGCCTTATTATTATTATTATTATTATTATTATTATTATTTTTAGATGGAGTCTTGCTCTGTTGCCCAGCCTGGAGTGCAGTGGCGCAATCTCGTCTCGCTGCGACCTCCGCCTCCCGGGTTCAGGCAATTCACGTGCCTCACCCTCCCAAGTAGCTGGGACTACAGGTGTGCACCACCACGCCCGGCTAATTTTTGTATTAGCACCTCAGGTGATGCGCCCTCCTCCGCCTCCCAAAGTGCTGGGATTACAGGCATGAGCCACCGCACCCGGTCTAAACCTCTTTTCTTTATAAATTACCCTGTCTAGGCTGGGCGTGGTGGCTCACGCTTGTAATCCCAGCACTTTGGGAGGCCGAGGCAGGCGGATCACGAGGTCAGGAGATCGAGACCACGGTGAAACCCCGTCTCTACTAAAAATACAAAAAAAATTAGCCGGGCGTGGTGGCGGGCGCCTGTAGTCCCAGCTACTCGGAGAGGCTGAGGCAGGAGAATGGCGTGAACCCGGGAGGCAGAGCTTGCAGTGAGTGGAGATTGCGCCACTGCACTCCAGCCTGGGCGACAGAGCGAGACTCTGTCTCAAAAAAAAAAAAAAAAAAAAAAAAAAAAAAAAAAATAAATAAATAAATAAATAAATTACCCTGTCTAAGGTGGTTCTTCATAGCAGTGAGAAAACAGACTAATACACATCATAACCGAAAGGTCCACTAGACAGCACTAGTCTAGAGTCTAAACAAACCATTCTCACCTCCAAGATGGGGTTCTCCCCATTGGCCAGGCTGGTCTTGAACTCCTGACCTCTAGTAATCCACCAGCCTTGGCCTCCCAAAGTGCTAGGATTACAGGCGTGAGCCACCAAACCCGGGCTTGCCTTCTTATTATGTAGCATATATACATAAACATGATATCTAATAAAATATATATGTAAGTTATGGAGCATAATACAAAGCGAGCACCCGTAAACCCACCAGCCATCACCCTTGCCTCCAGCTGCGTCCTTCTCTTCTCACACCCATGCTCCCCATCTACTCCCCTGAATGCTGGTTTCTTCGTTTTTTTTTTTTTTTTTTTTTTTTTTTTGAGACGGAGTCTTGCTGTGTTGCCCAGGCTGGAGTGCAGTGGCACGATCTCGACTCACTGCAACCTCTGCCTCCCAGGTTCAAGTAATTTTCCCGGCCTCAGCCTCCCGAGTAGCTGGAATTACAGGTGCCCGCCACCATGCCTGGCTAATTTTTGTATTATTATTATTATTATATATTTTTTGAGACAGAGTCTTGCTCTGTTGCCCAGGCTGGAGTGCAGTGGCGCGATCTCGGCTCACTGCAAGCTCTGCCTCCTGGGTTCACGCCATTCTCCTGCCTCAGCCTCCCAAGTAGCTGGGAGTACAGGTGCCCGCCACCACACCAGGCTAATTTTTTGCGTTTTTAGTAGAGACGGGGTTTCACCGTGTTAGCCAGGATGGTCTCAATCTCCTGACCTCGTGATCTGCCCACCTCAGCCTCCCAAAGTGCTGAGATTACAGGCGTGAGCCACCACACCCAGCCTAATTTTTGTATTTTTTAGTAGAGACTGGGTTTCACCATGTTGGTTTCAAACTCCCAACCTCAGGTGATCCACCACCTCAGCCTCCCAAAGTGCTGAGATTACAGGTGTGAGCCATCGTGCCTGGCCCTGAATGCTGTTATTATTCCCTTAAAAAAGTTTCAGTACTGGCCAGGCACGGTGGCTCATGCCTGTAATCCCAGCACTTTGGGAGGCCGAGGCAGGTGGATCACCTGAGGTCAGGAGTTCAAGACCAGCCTGACCAACATGGAGAAACCCCATCTCTACTAAAAATACAAAATTAGCCAGGTGTGGTGACTCATGCCTGTAATTCCAGCTACTCAGGAGGCTGAAGCAGGAGAATCGCTTGAAACCTGGGAGGCGGAAGTTCTGGTGAGCTGAGATCACACCATTGCATTCCAGCCTGGGCGATAAGAGCGAAACTCCGTCTCCAAAAAAAAAAAAAAAGTTTCAGTACTTTGTATGTATCTCTAAACATCACACTAATGAATTTTTCTTGTTGTAGAGCTTTATAATAACAATACCACCTGCGTTTGAATTCAAGGGAAATGAAAACACATCAGTGCAAAGACCTGCACCCAAGGCAGCAACCTTCAAAGTCGTGGAGAAGTGGAAGCCACTCAAATGTCATCAGCTGGTGAATGGATGAACAAAACGTGGCATATCGACATAGGTGGTTATTTGGCAATAAAAAGGAATGAGGTTCTAATATATCCCACAACAAAGGGTGAAACCCCCAAAACAGTGTGCTAAGTGAAAGAAGCCAGACCCAAAAGACTACATATTGTACGATTCCATGTATAGGAAATGTCTAGAAAAGTCAAATCTATAGAGACGGAAGTAGATGAGTGATTGCCTGGGGCTGGGGGTAAGAAGAAGAAGAAGTAACTGAAAATAGGCTTGAGGTTTATTTTTGGGGTGACAGAAACTTCTTTCTCTCAATTATGTTTCTGAGACATTTTTTGTTGTTGCGTAGAGCTGTAGTTCATTTATTTTCACAATTCTATAATAGCTTGTCACGTGATTATGTCACAATTTATTTCTCTGATCTCCTGTCAATGGACATTTGAGTTACTTTTTGTTTTTTGCTATTACAAAATGATTTGCCAGGAACATTTTGTACATGTCCCCTTGGCATACATAAGCAATTTTATGTCTATTGAATCTAATAGCAAGATATCAGGGTTTGTAAATTGTATGCCTGTTTTTCATTCCATTTTTTAGTGGTTCATTTTTATTGTATTTTACAAGAAGCATTATTCCCCAAACAAACTGGAAATTAACACAGAAACAAGACAGGTCCTCCGCCACAGTCTGAGAGAAGTACTGCTGTAGGGAATACACTGAGAGTAAAGTCACTGGGCCAAGGCTATGCAGGTGTTCAAAGGTATGCAAAAGTTCAAGGGTATCCAGATGTCAAATTGCTTTCAAAATAGTTGCACTGATTTGCACTCCCACCAACAGTGGATGAGAGTTCCCACATTGCTCCATAGCTTCACCAACACTTACTATTGTCCAATTTTTTAATTTTTGCCAGTTTGAGGGGCATGACATTTTCATTCCCTTGTTGCCGATGAGGTTAAATATCTTTGCATATGTTTACAGGACATATGTACTTTCTCTTCTGTGATATTCCTGTTTGTGTTCTTTGCCCATTTCTTGTCTTTTCCATACTGATTCTTGAGAGTTCTTTATATATTCTTGATATTAATCCTTTGTCATTTAAATGTGTTGCAGATATCATTTCCAGTTTGTGACTTGCATGAATTTCCTTGGTGATGGTGGGGGGTGTCTTTTGATAAACAGAAGGTCTTATTTTGAATGCAGTGGGATTCTATCTCTTTTTTCTTTTTTGGCCGGCTCCTCTTCACTCATGCTGTTTTCCTGGGCAAAGCTCCTGTATGGCCCCCATCAAACTGACAAGCCTTTTTTAATCTGCACCCTGCTGCTTCCAGCCTCCTCTCAGTCCCACTTTATACTCAGTAGTTTATTCCAGAGCTGATGTTTTCACCTCTGAGACTCTCTGCTGCAAAGACCCTCTTTTGTCTGCTTGTAGAACCCCCGAGTCATTCCTCAAACCCCACTCTGGCACAACCTCTGCTTCTCAGAAGCTCTTCCAGACCCCCAAGGCTGAGTCACTTCTTCTGTTCAGTCAACCCCAAGCTAAGCATCGGATGATTGATAGTATATAGGTTTTTCATTACTAAAATAGGATAATTAGGCTGGGTGCGATGGCTCATGCCTGTAACCCCAGCACTTTGGGAAGCCGAGGCAAGCAGATCACTTGAGGTCAGGAATTCGAGACCAGCCTGGCCAGCTTGGCAAAACCCCATCTTTACTAAAAGTACAAAAATCAGCTGGGTGTGGTGGCAGGCTCCTGTAATCTCAGCTACTCGGGAGGCTGAGGCAGGAGAATCACTTGAACCCAGGAGACGGAGGTTGCAGTGAGCAGAGATCACGCCACTGCACTCCAGCCTGGGCGACAGAGCAAGACTCCCTCTCAAAAAATAAATAAATAAATAAAATAAAATAAAGATAAAATGGGATAATCACTACTTTTAATAAGTGAAATTTATTTAATGTTAATTTCACATTTCAAAAAATGGGATTCTTTAAGAATGGGATGCTTGGAAGGGGAACACAATCGGGAAACGCTACTCTCTGGCCAGTAACGTCTCTGGTATCCTTGACAGCATCCTGCCCACATCCGAACGTTTTCAAGGACAGAAGCTCACTACTTCTGTGGGCTGAGCCACTGTGGTTGTTACAAACTGCTTTCTTATGCTAAATGTGTCTCCTGTCTCATCTTTAGTTTTATTGTTTTTCTTTTTTTTCTTTCTTTTCTTTTGGGGGCGGGGGGACAGAGTCTCCCTCTGTCACCCAGGCTGGAGTGCAGTGGTGCAATCTCAGCTTACTGCAACCTCCGCCTCCTGGGTTCAAGCAATTCTTCTCTCTCAGCCTCCCAAGTAGCTGGGATTATAGGCATGTGCCACCAAGCCAGGCTAATTTTTATATTTTTAGTAGAGATGGGGTTTCGCTATGTTGGCCAGGCTGATCTTGAACTCCTGACCTCAGGAGAGCCAACCCACCCTGGCCTCCCAAAGTGTTGGGATTACAGGCATGAGCCACCGCCCCAGGCCAGGCTTATTGTTTTTCACTGTACTTTCTAGAGAAACAATGAGTCTTTTCTCTTTGACATGGCCAGTCTCCAAGATGAGAGGTAGCAACCATGTCTTTGTTTTTTTGTTTTTTTGAGATGGAGTCTCACTCTGTCACCCAGGCTGGAGTGCAGTGGCGCAGTCTCGCTCACTGCAAGCTCCGCCTCCCGGGTTCACACCATTCTCCTGCCTCAGCCTCCAGAGTAGCTGAGACTACAGGCGCCCGCCACCATCCCCGGCTAATTTTTTTGTATTTTTAGTAGAGATGAGGTTTTACTGTGTTAGCCAGGATGGTCTCGATCTCCTGACCTGGTGATCTGCCCGCCTCGGCCTCCCAAAGTGCTGGGATTACAGGCATGAGCCACTGCAACCATGTCTAAGCATGTCTCCTTTTCTCCAGGAGAAACACAGTGCCTTCAGTGATTCCCAGGGAGAGAAGTTCTCTGTATCCTGATGCTCTGTCATCCTCTTGTGAACGGACTGCAGATTTTCCACATCTCTCCTAAACCATGCTGCCCATATTTAAGTAAAGCCTGTGGGCTGGCCTAACAAGCGCAGAGGGAGCGCTGGTCCACTTAATGCAATTCCTTCCCTTGGTGCAGCCAAAGAGGGCTGAGGTTGTTCTGGCAGCCTCCTCACCTGCTGCTGCTCATATAGAAACTGAGAGTCAGGCTGGGCGCGGTGGCTCACGCCTGTAATCCCAGCACTTTAGGAGGCCGAGGCGGGCAGGTCACGAGGTCAGGAGATTGAGACCATCCTGGCTAACACGGTGAAACCCCGTCTCTACTAAAAATACAAAAATTAGCCGGGCGTAGTGGCGGGTCCCAGCTACTCGAGAGGCTGAGGCAGGAGAATGGTGTGAACCCAGGAGGCAGAGCTTGCAGTGAGCGGAGATCGCGCCACTGCACTCCAGCCTGGGCGACAGAGCGAGACTCTGTCTCAAAAAAAAAGAAACTGAGAGTCAGCGCAAACCCTCAGATCTTTTCCGTATGAAAGATGGCCAGTTTGTCGATGTGCATCTGACTTCTCTCTTTTAAACGCTGACTGTCAAGTTCAATCTTAATTTCTTTTGACTCACTCAGCAATCCCATCTTAACTTTCACGTCTCATTTTAGCTCTTCCCCCAGTTTTCGGTCAAGCACAAACTTACTAAGCAAGATGTTGTTTTTTGTTTTTTTTTTGAGATGGAGTCTAGCTTTGTCACCAGGCTGGGGTGCAGTGGTGCGATCTCAGCTCATTGCAACCTCCGCCTCCCAGGTTCAAGCGATTCTCGTGCCTCAGCCTCCCAAGTAGCTGGGATTACAGGTGCCCACCACCATGCCTGGCTAATTTTTGTATTTTTAGTAGAGATGGGGTTTCACCATGTTGACCAGGCTGGTCTTGAACTCCGGACCTCCAGTGATCTGCCCGCCTCAGCCTCCCAAAGTGCTGGGATTACAGGTGTAAGCCACTGTGCCCGGCTGTTAGGTGTATTTCGCCACAGTAAAAAACAATAAATTACAAAAAATGGTGACATGCCAGGGACAATGCTGTGTGGCAACTCGTCTGGCCCTGTCTCCAGTGTACCCCGCTATAGGATGTCAGGCCTGGAATCCCAGGAAGCAGGGGAGGAGAGGGAGGCACCTCTTCATTCCAGGCCCAGGATACAGCCCAGCTCGGCCGTGGCTGCAGATAGTGACAATCTGTCTCTGCCTCCCAGGCCAGGAACATGTGAGTAAGCTTTGACTCATATCTGTCTTTTCTCCTATTGCCTAATCTTGCCTGGTCTTAATTAAAAATGTCTCCTTCCCTTTCTTACACTCACTCAATTCCTCCACAGGTTTTCACCGAGAACTACGAACAGCAATCACTGACCCTATACCCAGACACCTTGGTAAGCAGGGACAGCCTGGCCGCACGGTTACAGGAAAGGGGTCCCGATCCAGACCCCAAGAGAGGGTTCTTGGATCTTGCTCAAGAAAGAATTCAGGGCGAGTGTGCAGTGCAAAGCAAAAGCAAGTTTATTAAGAAGTCAAGTGGTGAAAGAACAGCTACTCCATAGACAGAGTAGGGCGTTCCCAACAGTAAGAGGAGGACGCGTCCACCCTAGGTACAATGCTTGTATAGATACAGGATAAAAAAAAGATCATGGGGATGTGCTCTGCTACAGGGCTTTGTGATAAAGGATTCCTTTTTAAAATTACCAAATTTTGCAAAAATCAGTATTATTATCTTTGAAGCAAAATTAGGAATGCCTTTGTTCTCAAGATATCGGGATATCTGGACACTCCCAAATTTGGGTTTGTTTAGTAAACATTATTAATCCATTTCCTTAACTGTAAGCATCTAGAGGCTGGGAATACCTTTCTGGGAATGCAGCCCAGGTTCTGGGAATGCAAGTCCCAACTTCATTTTCCTAGCCCTCACTCAAGATGAGTTGCTCTGGTTCAAATGCCTGTGACACCACCTCTACAGGCTCCCGGGATGTTTAAACAAGCCACTCGCAGAGAGGCAATGCGGAGGTGCAGGGCAGGCCCTGAGCCCTGGCCACAGGCGATGCTTAAGCTGAGCCCTGAAAAGAGGGGTAGGAGTTCAGTAGGCAAGTTGTTAGAAGATTCACATTTCAAGCAGAAGGTCTGGAAAGATGTGCTGACCGATCGGCAGGAGGCCATGAGCTGTGGGTGATATACAGAGACTGCAGAAGCTGAGGCCATGGAGCCAAGGCCGGCTCAGACTTCCTCCTGAGGGCAACAGGTTTTTAGCTGGGGAGGACCATGACCAAATCTGCCTTTCCCAGTGACCTCTCTGATCTGTTTGATGCAGTGTAGATCCGTGCTCAGCAAACTCAGAAGGCCCTGTCACCAGCAGGAAGGAAGAGACCCCACGACTGAGGGCAGTGGTAGGTTTGGGGGCCGGCCGCAGGTGGGACCGAAAGGGGTAGCTGTGGACTGGCTGTAGGGGTGAACGGGGCGGGGGAGAGTGGAGGGGATGACGATGCCTTCTGTGGGGAGAGGGACATGCTAGAAACAGTGTTGGGGGAGGTGGGAAGGAGGGTAAGCAGATGAAGGATTTGGGTCGTGGACACGCTGCTAATTTGGCTTTGACGGTGCAGGTCCTCTGCTATGAGGTGAGTGGCTGTACCCGCCAGCTCCTCTTCTCACTCCCTTCTAGGGCTATGAGATTTGTGACCCTTTCCTCTGCCTGCCTCTGCCTCTGCCTGTTAGGACTCTGCTGGACCAGGCATCCATCCTATGGAACTTTCCATGAAGCGTTGACCTCCCTGCCCCTCAGACATTGGGTGAGTGGCAGGTGAGAGCTGCTCACAGGGCATCAAAGGGGTTCAAAATAGCACCCAAGGTCTGGCATGGTGGCTCACGCCTGTAATCCCAGTACTTTGGGAGGCTGAGGCAGGCGGATCTCCTGAGGTCAGGAGCTCAAGACCAGCCTGGCCAACAAGGTGAAACCCCATCTCTACTAAAAATACAAAAATTAGCCGGGCATGGTGGTGTGCGCCTGTAATCCCAGCTACTTGGAGGCTGAGGCAGGAGAATTGCTTGAACCCGGGAGGCAGAAGTTGCAGTGAGCAAGATTGCAGCATTGCACTCCAGCCTGGGCAAAAGAGCAAGACTCCATCTCAAAAAAAAAAAAAAAAAAAAAAAAATTGCACCTAAGCCCAAGCCCAGAAGGTGGCCCTGAACCTGGGCCTTCCTTTGAAGCCAGGCCTGGTATTTGCCATGATCGTGCCTCCTTCCCTGACATCACCAACGTTAACTGCCCTCCATTAGCGGGTGCTGCCTGGGTGCTGCGTGGGTGCTGGTGTGTGAAATGGCAACGTGAGGCTGTGTCTACTGAGCCAGGCGTCTTAGTGCTTTACACAGAGAAGTGAAACTTCTTAGCAACCTTGTGAGTTAGGTACCATTTGATTCCCATTTTTCAGATAAGGAAACCAAGGCACAAAGTGGTTGGTAGTTGGACTAAGGTCACCCAACAGGTGGAGGCAAAACGGGACACGTGTCCCCACCAGGAGTCACCAGCTGTCCCTCCTTCTCCATCCCACAGACTGCGTGAAGCCCTGGGCTACTCCGGCTGGACGGTATCAAGTGTCACATTCTGTGGAGCCAGGATGTTCCTCCAATCCTTTAATCCCAAATCTTTTATTTCGTTTGTTTTGTTTTGTTTTGACAGAGTCTTGCTCTGTCGTCCAGGCTGGAGTGCAGTGGTGCAATCTCAGCTCACTGCAACCTCTGCCTCCCGGGTTCAAGTGATTCTCCTGCCTCATCCTCCTGAGTATCTGGGACTACAGGTGTGCGCCACCACGCCCGGCTAATTTTTGTATTTTTAGTTGAGATGGGGTTTCACCATGTTGGCCAGGCTGGTCATGAACTCCCGACCTCAAGTGATCTGCCCGCCTCAGCCTCCCAAAGTGCTGGGATTACAGGCATGAGCCACCACGCCTGGCCTAATCCCAAATCTTAAACCTACTTTTCCTGGTTCTGCTTCTAGTGAAATCAAAGATCCCTCCGCTGCTGTCCCTATGGGAACGTGGACAGGGATGACACCTCTCGCCAGCTCTGAGTGGCCCCTCTGGTCCTGCCCTTTGCTGCCCAGCTCCTCAAGTCCTCCTCAACACCCCTCTTCTCCAGCCCTACTGCCACTGTCCGCACCTGAGTACAGACCCTCATCATCTCCCACTGGGGCGCCTCTTCTTGTCCCCCCAGTCCCTCTCCCTAGTCCATTTATTTATTTATTTATTTATTTTATTTTGAGACGGATTTTTGCTCTTGTTGCCCAGGCTGGAGTGCAATGGTGCGATCTCAGCTCACTGCAACCTCTGCCTCCCAGGTTCAAGCGATTTTCCTGCCTCAGCCTCCCAAGTAGCTGGGATTACAGGCATGCACCACCACACCTGGCTAATTTTGTATTTTTAGTAGAGATGGGGTTTCTCCATGTTGGTCAGGCTGGTCTCGAACTCCCGACCTCAGGTGATCCACCCGCCTCAGCCTCCCAAAGTGCTGGGATTACACGTGTGAGCCACTGCGCCCGGCCCCTAGTCCATTTTTATACACGGCTCTGAGGATGCTCCAATCTGACCACAGCATCTGCTCACTTAGTGCCCTGCCCCGGCATCTCATCACCTTGGGGATAAAATCCACACTCTGAGAGTGAGTGCAAAGTCCTTCCTGGCATGGCCCCTGCCTCCTCCATTTCCCTAGACCTTGCTCTACCGCACAAGTCCCTCTATCAGTGCCTCCCAAAGGCCAGCTCCCTGGCAGGGCTGATAGTGATAAAATGTTCAGTAGTCAGCAATAAAGAAGGAAAAACAGCAATACTGATTTATAGATATGAAATCAACCAGATGTATCAGCCAAGTTGCCAGCATTCCTTTCTTGGTCACAATATCTTTTATTCCAAACATCTTTTCTATTTATTTTTTGTAGTTAAGATTTTATTACTTCTTTTGTAAAATGGTGGTGAGAATAAGGGACTATTTTTTTTTAATGTCCTTACTTGGCAAACTAAAAAATGTTTGCAACTCTAGTAAGACTCTCTTTTCATCCTGACAACTCCGTGGTCTGCGGGGGCTGGCCCACAGGCGGCCACACAGATGTGGCTCCCTGGGCTGTTTACTCTTCTGCCCAAAATGCGCCCCCCATCCCATGGCTTGCTCATCCCCCGCCATCCCTCAATGCAGGTCTTCCCTGACTTTTTTTTTTTTTTTTTGAGATGGAGTTTCACTCTTTTTGCCCAGGCTGGAGTGCAATGGTGCAACCTCAGCTCACTGCAACCTCTGCCTCCCGGGTTCAAGCAATTCTTGTGCCGCAGTGACCGGAGTAGCTGGGATTACAGGCATGCACCACCAGACCTGGCTAATTTTTTGTATTTTTAGTAGAGACGAGGTTTCACTATGTTGGCCAGGCTGGCCTCGAACTTCTGACCTCAGGTGATCTGCCCGCCTTGGCCTCCCACACTGCTGGGATTCCAGGCGTGAGCCACCGTGTCAGGCTTTGCCTGACCTTTCTTCCCCCAAAGCCCATCCTTGCATGAGTGCAACATCCAGCACTGGGCACTGCGACCATTTGCACATCTGCCTCCCCATGGACCTCGACTGGTTGTTGGAAACCAGGACCCCTCACATTTCCTGTTCCAGAGCCCAGCCCAGCCCTGACTGCCCATGCACAGGGCAGGTTTGCAAAAAGCCTGACAGGGAATGAATGACTCCAGCTTCCTCCTTAGCAGCAGGTGGAGGTGGGGGGTTGGGGCACCCAGGCCTCTGCTGGCTTCACCTGTCTGTGCCAGTGCAGCTGAACTGGGCTCTCCAGGTGCTGCCTGCCTGCTGGGCCTCAGCACCACCGAGGGCTCCAAGGGCCCTAGCTGGGTGCTATGGACCCCTCTCCAACTCCACTGGGAGCTCAGGGGCTGGGGTGCCTGATCTGGCCCTAAAGCCCTACGACACTGACCTGGTGCCTGCGTGATTCATCCTCATCGTTCCTAGACAGGGGGCAGGAAACGGAATGAAAGCAGCCACTCTCTGAAGAGCTGGAGACCATCATCTGCCTCTGGAAGCCCAGGGAACCTCGGCTCAGACAGAAGGACAGAGATTGAGGGAAGGGAGAGAGACTGTGACAGAGAAGCAGAGGAGGGTGACAGAGTCAGGGAGGAACAAAACAGCCTGCAGTGGGAGCAGAGACAGAAATGTGGGGGACCCACAGGAAGGGGAGGGAGGGAGGGAGGGACAACTGCCGTCCAAGTGGCCGTGGGAGCCTGGGGCTGGGGAGAAGCACCCTCCTCCTGTTGGCTTCTCATACAGTCTCTATTAGGGGACCCAGGACACAAGAAGCAAATTCATCTTTGGGTCCACCCTTCAGCTCTAGAAGTCTAGGGCCTGGCCAGGTCCTCTGAAGGGGGTCTCTGGCCCCAGGCAGCTTCCTGCCCCTCTGCATGGCCCCCCAAGCCCTTCTCAAGAGCCCTTCAGTAAATAAATTCACTGGAAGACATCAACGATGGGTCATAGGAGATGTTCCTAGGGGAGAAAATGACATTTAGTTTTTAGCTCACTTGGAGCCATTTGCTTTAAGAAGCACCTCTTGGCCGGGCGCAGTGACTCACGCCTGTAATCCCAACACTTTGGGAGGCTGAGGCGGGTGGATCACCTGAAGTGAGGAGTTCAAGACCAGCCTGGTCAACATGGTGAAACCCTGTCTCTACTAAAAATACAAAAATTATCTGGACGTGGTGGCGTGTGTCTGTAATCCCAGCTGCTTGGGAGGCTGAGGTGAGAGAATCGCTTGAACCCAGGAGGCGGAGGCTGCAGTGAGCTGAGATCACACCACTGCATTCCAGCCTGGGTGACACAGTGAGACTATGTCTCAAAAAAAAAAAAAAAAAAAAGGAAGCACCTCTTAAGAGAGCTTTTCATGCAGATGTCACAGGCAAAATGTCTCATGTTGCGGGGAATATGGCAGTGGACTTCTGGGACCAGGCTGAGGCCCCCATGTGCCGTCCCCCTTGGGAGCAGGGTGGCTGGGTTGACAGATGTGCAGAGGAGGAGAGAAGTGGGGGCAATGCCTTCTCTCTGATGGTCAGCTGGCGGAAAAGGCTCCAGGGGCTTCTGAGGAGAGACCCTAAGAGGAGTCTGGATGGGCCTCGGCTGGGGGAAGCTGGTGCTGACCTGGCACCTGGGCACTGTGGGGGTGCAATGGGGGACATTGTGGGAGGTGTCATGGGGGGTCTTTACACTGCGTACTAAAGAGCTTAGGAGCCTGAGCTACCTGGTGTGGGGCAATCACATTTGCTGCTGTGTCCAGGCAAGGAGGAGCAGCTGGGCTTGGACCCCACAGTGACATGAAGTGGCCAGGACTGAACGCTAGGCTAACATGAGCCCCAGGGGTGCTAGGATTTATCAGCTGAAGAAGGGCCTATGGAAGGAGAGACAACAATCCTCCAGACAGACGAGAGCACTCAGTCACATCCACCTGGGCCTGACATCACACCCCAGGCTATGCAGGGGCACACACAGAACTGGAACGGCTAATGACTTATTAGAGCCTCCTTCCAACAGCTGTGCGCCCTGGAACCTAAGAACCCACCTTTGGAGAACATTTTTGGGTCTGAGAGCTTTGAGGCCAGGCCTTGAGGCAAACCCACCTAGAAGCCCTGAGCTACTTTTGCTGTAAGAGTAGGAGGGCCCTGCCCCTGCTCCAGGAGCCTCCCCTCAATCCCTGGAAGAGCAGGAAGCACTGACTGATCCATAGGGGCGATGAGGCCAGAGGCTGAGATCAGCTGGAACCAGACGACCAGCTGAGTGTGTGATTCCTCTGGCTCCAGGCCACCTCTGAGGGTCTCCCAATGGCTGGGAGGGATTAGAGGACTGTGGCTTCTTGGGTGAGGGAGCCTCTGGGTTACAGTCACCGTGCCCTTTGAATCTAATCTGCTCTTGACAAGGATCAGCTGACCTGATAGGCATGCTCAGGCAGGAGGCAACGGCCAGGGCCAAGAGAAGCATAAAGGATGGAGTAGAGGAGGGAGCAGAGCAGGGTCAGGTGAAACCTCTCACTCAGGACAATTGTGCAGCTGACTTGCTGATATCTTGGCGGAGTCACGAAGTTCAGTGTGCCCAGTTCGGGCATCTTCCAGGCTGTGGCTCCATCACTCTGCAGTTTTGGCTCAGAACAGCCACCACATCCTCACTGCTCTCCTGGGATGAGAAGCTGGGTGGAGACCCAGGGGCTTGGTACGCGGCCAGAGCTGGAGCAGCTTCAGGAGCCAGGTGAAACCTCAGAGCCTCACAGGCTTTGAGCAAAGTGCAGGAGTCCCAGCCCTGCCGTTTATGGCGGGTTCTGGGAGGTGATCAGTCATTATCAGCAGTATGTTCACTCTGCTGATATCACCCAAGGCCATGATCATCCCTTAGCCCAGGCCTTGCACACTTGCTCCCTGTCCTAGACAGCTGGGGCTGTTCCTGCTCTTCACTGCCCCTGGCACTCACAGAGCAGCTGACTGACTGACCTGCCAACTTAGGGAGAAAAGTGGGGAGGTGGGGACAGAGGACAGTGTGGGGATACAGCCTCTTCGTGATTTCCTTCCTGGAGGGGAGAGGCGGCCAGGGCAATGCAATGCTGGGGCTGCATTGCCTCCGCTCAGCCGCAGCACTGGCTGCAGGGCAAACCTTCAGGACCAGATGAGGGAGCTCGGCCTGATGTTCAGGTTCACTGGCATGTGTGGGACGTGGTCAGGCACAGCTACAGCCATGGGTCTATGGACGGTTCCTGGATCCCAGGAATTGCTGGTGGGGTTCCTGATACACACCTCACGTCTTTAACCTCTCCTCCTGCCTATCTCTGCACACTCAGTAACTTTCCCCTTTGATGGGGACAGGAGTGGCGGAGGGCAGGGCAGGATGGAGACACCATGCATATTCCTGCTCAGCGCCTTTGCCCTCCCTCTTCTATCCATGGGAGTCACCTCCCCTAGACCTTCATGTGGCCCACGCCCCCACTTCTCCCTCCCAGAGCCTTCCTAGTGCCCCCAACAAGTGCCTGCCCTCGCCTGATGCCCTGTTTGTCCCCTTCTGCTGCTTCTTCATGCTGCTTATTAGGTTGAAACATAACATCTGTGTTTCAAAACACGTGCAGTCGGTTTCTGTGCATGTGTGTGTGTAGATACGGATTGTGGTGCAATCTCAGCTCACTGCAACCTCCGCCTCTTGGGTTCAAGCAATTCTCGTGCTTCAGTTTCTCGAGTAGCTAGGACTACAGGCATGCACCACCACGCCCGGCTAATTTTTTTTTTCTTTTTGTATTTTTTTAGTGGAGATGGGTTTCGCCATGTTGGCCAGGCTGGTCTGGAACTCCTGGCCTCAAGTGATCAGCCTGCCTTGGCTTCCCAAAGTTCTGGGATTACAGGTGTGAGCCACCGCACCCAGACGTTAGTTTACTTTTTAATTCCCTGTCTACCCACTTCTTGTAAGTTACATGAAAGCAGATACCTTGTGTCTCTGATATATTACAGTCTCTCCAGGGCCTAGGATAAGCAGGTGCCAGTAAGCCTTTGTTGGAAGAAAGGAAGGAGAGAAAACAGACCTCCTCTGGATGGGATCCTTGGCTTCTGCGTGCTGATGTGCAGCCTGTGACCCGGGCTCTGCACTGCTCCTCTGGCTCCAGGGAATCATCATGGAAAGGGCGACCTCCCCAGAGGGCAGCCTGAGAATGAACTGGGCATCTGGGGAAGCCCATTCCTTTGGCTGCCTCTTGCCTTTGGTGCCCAGGGCTGCCGTGCCACCTTCTTTGTGAAGCTGGTCCCCAGCCCTGCTTATCAGCCCCATGTCCCATTCCCTTGGGCCCAGCAGAGGTAAAAGTGGCTACGTGGCTTAACTGGGCTTGGCGCGGTGGCTCACACCTGTAATCCCAGCACTTTGGGAGGCCAAGACGGGTGGATCACCTGAGGTCGGGAGTTCGAGACCAGCCTGACCAACATGGAGAAACCCTGTCTCTACTAAAAATACAAAATTAGTCAGGTGTGGTGGTGCATTCCTATAATCCCAGCTACTTGGGAGGCTGAGGCAGGAGGATCACTTGAACCCGGGAGGCGGTGGTTGCAGTGAGCTGTCATTGCACTCCAGCCTGGGCAAGGAGAGCAAAACACCGTCTTAAAAAAAAAAAAAAAAGGTGACTTAACTGTCCTCGCTGTCATGGCGTCTCCATCCCTCTTCCCCCAGTGGTATTTGGCTCTTTTGTCTGTCTTGTTTTTCCCAGACCAACCAGCCTTGGGGTTAACCATGGGCAGGGTGACAACTCACAGGCAATGACGTCCCTCAGCCTCCTTCCCCCCACATTCCAGAGGCTGCAGGTGACTCACAGTCTTTGTTGGTGGCTCTGGAAGCCTTGCAGGTGCCCTGCCACATGGCCGCTGTGCTGCTGGCTGCTCTGGCGGGTCCTGCCAGGGCTACTGCTTTCCTGTCCCCTCTCCCGAAGCTGGGAGATGGATTTCCTCCCTGAGTGATTAATTGGTCTATTTTAATCTCATCAAAGTAGACTCGTACTTTCAAGTTCCTCAGGGAGCAGGCCCGGAAGATGATACCCGCGGGCTTAAGGCTGCTCCCACTGAAGGATATGGGGTCGGGGGCTGTGTCTGTCAGTTGTGAGGTCCTTCAGGGCAGGCCCCCTCCTGAGCTGGACAGGGCTTGGCTCCTGTGTGCTGATTCTGCAGGCTGTGGCTCAGTTCTGCACTATTACTCTGGCTCCAGCAAATCCACATGAAAATAAGCCTGGGAGCCCCGAGGGTTGCAGGTTAGCCCCCTACAGCCTTCCCTCGCATCATCCTTGCTCCTCTAGCCAGGGACACTCCTGCCTCCTCCCTGACTATCTCTGCCAGGTTAACACCTGAGCATCTTCTGGCTCGATAATTCTGTGTCATGACCCAATACGGCTTCCCTGACCCTCACATCTGGGTTGAGGGCCCTCCTATGCCCTGTATCTAATCCTGGTTTTCCCTCTGTAAGGTGGTCAGAGATGGGCTTGGGCAGAGTAGTTTCAAAGGCTCTCCCCGAATCTCTGTGCAGCTCCCCTGACTGAAGGCCTGTGAGAACAGGGTGGTGCCTGTCTTGTTCACTGTTCCCCAATATCTCACCTAGTGCCTGGCACAGAGAAGGTACAAAAATAAAACTTTCCCAAGAATGAATGGTGTGCGTTTGAATCTTACAGTGTCTGAGGACTAGGGATCCATCTCTTATCCCTTTGTATCCTCTGCTGCCCAAAGCCAGGGCCCCTGCCTGAAGTCCCTACTGAATGAAGGTTAACTGGTTCAGAGATGAGGGAGGAAGCCATTGCTGGGAGGGGCTAGAACTGGAGGAGGCCCCGCCCCTGCCCTTCCCATACCCGAGCAAGAGCAGTAGGATTGTCAGATGAAACACAGGACATCTGCTCACATGTGAGGAATACATCTTTTTTCTTTTTTTGAAGACAGATTCTCTCTCCATCACCCCAGGCTGGAGTGCAGTGGCATGATCTTGGCTCATTTCAACCTCCACCTCCTGGGTTCCTGCCACTCTCCTGTCTTAGCCTCCTCAGTAGCTGGGATTACAGGCGTACACCACCATGCCTGGCTAATTGTTGTGTTTTTAGTAGAGACAGGGTTTCGCCTCATTGGCAGGCTGGTCTTGGACTCCTGACCTCAAGTGATCCGCTCACCTCGGCCTCTCAAAGTGCTGGGATTACAGGCATGAGCCATGGCACCCAGCCGGAATACATCTTTAGTATACTACATGTAATATTTGGGACGTGCTCATGCTGAAAAAACTAACTGAATTTGAATTTTTTTTTTGGTTTTGTTTTTTTAGAGATGGAGTCTCACTCCATTGCCCAGGCTGGAGTGCAGTGGCACAATCTTGGCTCACTGCAACCTCTGCCTCCTGGGTTCAAGCAATTCTCTTGTCTCAGCCTCCTGAGTAGCTGGGACTACAGGTGCCTGCCACCATGCCCAGCTAATTTTTGTATTTTTAGTAGACACAGGGTTTCACCTTGTTGGTCAGGCTGGTCTTGAACTCTTGACCTCAGGTGATCCACCCACCTCGGCGTCCCAAAGTGCTGGGATTACAGGCGTGAGCCACCGGGCCCGGCCTGAATTTGAATTTAACTGGGAATCCTTTTTTAATTTTCTCCTCTTCTTTCTGAATCTGGTAACCCTAACAAGGGAGACGTGACTAGCCAGGTGCCAGGTGTGTCTGCGGCCTGAGTCTCCAGCTCTCTGTTCACATTCTGCCTGCTTCCTTGATGCTTCCCGCCCCTTAAATGCTTTCTGTCAGAGATCCGGGGCACTCTAGGCTTGGCTTCCCAGCACCTGGAATCCAGGAGCACTCCTACCTCCTAACCCCTGTGCCAGCTGCCCTCTGGATGGTCAGGGAAGGCCTGAGGAGGTGATGTTTGAGCTGAGATTTGAGAGAATGTGCCCAGAGATGATCCAGGAAAGAACATTCCATGGAGAGGTGGGAGTGAACTTGGTGCATATGAGAACAGAAAGGCTAGCGCGGTTCCGCGATGTGGGAAGGGAGTGGAAACATGGGAAACACAGGCAGCATTTCTTTTTTTTTTTTTTGAGACGGAGTTTCGCTCTTGTTGTCCAGGCTGGAGTGCAATGGTGCGGTCTTGGCTCACCACGACCTCTGCCTCCTGGGTTCAAGTGATTCTCTTGCCTCAGCCTCCAGAGTAGCTGGGATTATAGGCATGCACCACCACGGCCGGCTAATTTTGTATTTTTAGTAGAGACGGGGTTTCTCCATGTTGGTCAGACTGGTCTCGAGCTCCTGATCTCAGGTGATCTGCCCACCTCGGCCTCCCAAAGTGCTGGGATTACAGGCGTGAGCACAACTCAGGAGGCCCTGGAACTCATCTTGGAGCACTCAAGAAAGGGCAGGAGGGGTCCTCTCCTTTCCCGTCTTTTCTAAGCTGAAGGACTGCACACTTCTCAGGCTTCCAAGGCAGGAGCTTCGGCAGCAGGAACAGGGTTGCAAGGTAGTCAGTCTGGGTGTCTGTCGTCCTGGGTTGGGGCATCTGGGAGCTGGGGCAAGGCCTCCGGGCCCTAGTGCCAGACAGCAGTTTGGTGGCATTGCCTGTTCTTTAAAACGGGTTAGGTGTAGCCATGAGCCCCCCCATGCAGCGGGTGTGCAGGCCTCTCCCTCACTCAGAACACCCTCACCCACCCCTCCCCACTTGAAGCAGGCCCTTAAGAACACTGCTGGCAGGGAGGCGGCTGCTCTCCCTCCTAAGGGAAAAGCCTGCAGCCCAGTGCTGCTGGGCCTTGGGGTGAGGGGGAAGCCAAAGGGCCCCCATCACCCCTCAGCAGGAATCTCTCCTGGCTTTGGAAGGGGCTGAAGGCCCGGGGCTCTCACGAGGGAACTCAGTCCTGCTCAGCTGGTCAGGACTCTTCCTCCACGTCCAAATCCACAGACCAAGCAAAGGACATGGCTCAGTTCTACCTTCAATCCACAGGGATTCTCTCTGTTAGCACGCTAAGGAAGCTGTTTCTTACTTTAAATTATCCATTAATTTCCTCCAACTGAAAGATACTCTAAAAATTTTCTGTTGTTGGAGGGTTTAAGCTTCGTCCCTCTGAGGGGGTGGGCCCTGCTGTGTTGGCCCGTTGTGTCCGCTCGTGGAAGGTGTGCCATGTGCAGTGGACATGCCTGTGCGTCTCGCCTGGCGCTGGAGACTGTGCTGTGTACTAAGCAAGTACTGGATCCCCAGGGCCTATCTTGCCCACTGCCTGTGGGAAGCCCACAGTCTACACAAAGTGCATTCAAGTAAGCAGGTCTTCCTGCCGCCCCCCCCCCGCCCCCCCCCGGCCTCCTAGAACCTTGGTGCCTGGAGGGCAGGTGGGGGAGGGCGTTCCTGAACGGAGGCCGGTTTCCCTCTGCGGGGAGGAAACCCCATTTCCCTCCCACCCCTAGGCGCTTGCTACGTCTGGCCCGGCATCAGACAGGAAAGAACCCTTTCTTCCCAGCTTGTAGGAAGTCTGAGCTGGGCCCCTTATCTACCCACAGCACTTCCTGGACCGGGGGCCTGGACCGGGCTCCGAAGGGGCTGGCTCCCGGTCTTGGTCTTGGCCTCGGCGCCCTCCTTTCTCTGCGCTTTGGACAAGGGAAGCTGCGGACGGCAAGGTCTCGGCTTTCGTGAGAGCCTGGTGGAACCGGTGTTCCCCGCAGGCTACTCTGCGGGGGCGGGGGTTAGTTCCGGCCTTCCCGGCAGTATCGTCTCCCCCGTGGGGGCTGGGGAGGTGCCCCCAGGGCTCCCGGAGCGGCGGCGTGGCCAAGGCCCGAACCGGGTCTGACATCTAGTGGCCTCCTGGGCTCGGGCGGGGCGAGGGTAGGGCAGGGAGGAAGGTGGAGGGCAGAAGGGGAGGCGTGGAGCGAGAAAATCAGGAAGCGCGGGGCCAAGCCGGGGAAGGGCGGCGGGTCTCGCCCCTGGCACCCGCTCTCCTCGGGGCCCGTCCCATCCCCCAGGCCTGGCCGACCCCAGGTCCTTCCGTGCGCAGTCGGGACTCGCCTGGGCGAACCCCGCGGCCCTCGAGGCAGGCCCGGAGGAGCTCCCGGCCCTCCATCCCCGCAGGCCGCAGACTCCACGCACCCCCTATCATGGGGGCCCCGGAGGGGGGTCGAGAGGCCGGGCTCACGGTGGCCGCAGTTCGCCCACATGCGGGCCCGGAGCTGGCAGGGCCCCGTCCCGAGCGTGGCCGCAACCGCGGGGACCTGGCACGTGCGGGGCAGCCCCGGGGGCCGCGTGCGCCACTTCCGGCCACGGAGACACCGCCCAGCCCGCCGCCCGGTTGCCATGGCGACGCCGTCGCGCCACGGCCCGCGGAACCGGCCGAGCGACCCGGGCGCGGCGCGGGGAGGCTGGCGAGACGCTCGGGTAGGCGAAGTAGGCGGCCGGGCTGGGGGTGGGAGCGGAGCGCGGAGGGGTGCGGGGCGGGGACGGCCCAGGTGAGCCCCAGCTGCGCAGGGAGGGACCGCGCGGGGCTCCCGAGTAGCAGCCGGCCTCGCACCTGCCCCCTGCGGCCGCGCACCGGACTGCGGCGCCGACCCGCACCCTGGGCCCGAGGGCTGCAGGGCTCGCCCGCCCTCTCGGAGCCGCAGCCTCTCCCGGTCCAGGCGGCCTCTGCCCTGGCCTGCCCGGGTGCCGAGTCTCTGCTGAAGTTAGAACCGAGACCCCCGCTTGCCGGTGACCCCGAGTTTGGATCTTTGCTCCTGCGCCGCGTTCTAGAGCAAGGTAGGGTGCAAGTGGACCAACCAGCCTTTGCCACGGCTGCCCTCTTGAAATCTGAAACCGGAGCCACCGCCTCTTGCCCGGAGCAGGGCCCGGGCTGCAACGTGGAGCCGCAGGTCCCCGCCTGTGTCTCCCGACGCCCCCAGCTTCTGAGCGCGAGGGTGGGAGTTTCCCGAGTGGGAAAGCCCCACTCCAGTGGCCTCGGTGGGCCTGTGGTGGGTCTGGCCGGTGCCAACTGCGCTGAGGGCGGAGCTGTCGCCACCTTGACACCTGGGAGATGGCAGGGCCACCCTCCCTCCCTCCTTGCACTGTCCCCGACTGTATCAGGGAGCGAGGATCATCCGTGTGGATCTGGGGTCCCCTTCCCAGACTTCTCTTTTCTGGTCGCCCTCCTCCTCTCATTCATTCCACCTTGGCAGCCTTTGTGGATTTTCTGACTCCGTAAATGAAGTTACATCTAGGGCGCCTAGATTCTGCCCCTTCGTTTTAATAGCTAATGAAAAAAAAAAAAAAAGCTTTGCCACCTCTTCTAGATGCCTGGATTTCTCCCGGTGAAATCTGATGGAGGCAGGAAAATACGAGGCGGCGGCAGCCCCACGCACGTCCTTGCGGAGCCTCCTAGAGCTGGAGGTGGAGCCACCCTGCTTGTCCCACTCCTTTTCTTTCTTGCTTTCCTTCCTTTCCTTCCTTCCTTTTTTTTTGAGATAGAGTCTTGCTCTGTTGCCAGGAGGCTGGAGTGCAGTGGGCAATATCAGCTCACTGCAGCCTCCATCTTCCGGGTTCAAGCGATTCTCCTGTTCCAGCCTTCCTAGTAGCTGGGATTACAGGTGTGTGCCACAACACTCAGCTAATTTTTGCATTTTTAGTAAAGACGGGGTTTCACCATGTTGGCCAGGCTGGTCTCGAACTCCTAACCTCAGGTGATCTGCCCGCCTTGGCATCCCAAAGTGCTAGGATTACAGACGTGAGTCACCGTGCCCAGCCTTGTCCTACTACTTTTCTGCCCTCACCACTTTTCCTTGGCAGGCAGAGCTTGGGCTCCTGCTAATACCGGGGTAGTTCAGTGGCATTAGATGGCATTGGTGGAGGGGAATGAGAAATTAACCCCCTCTAAAAGCATAGCTTCACTGGGAAGAAGCACTCTACTGTCTGAGCAATTCATAAATGAATTTTGGGAATATACAATGTCACAGATTAAAAGCAGACCATCCTGTGTTCTTCCAGCCCCAGGAGCTTCTGCTTGGTGTGGTGGGGCTAATGGTGGACAGCAAGGGAGTATGGATTTATTAGAGATGGCTGCCATCTGGCTGTCTGTGGCCGCAAACCTCATGTGTCAGCAGTGCGACTCTTCCTAAGGTGCTCTTAGGACCAGATTTCGTTTTTGTAAGATTGCTCTTTGATGGAATGCCTACTTTGTGGCAGGCACTGTGCTGGGCGCTGGCACACGTTTATCCACTTCCTCTTTCTGTATTCAGTAAGGTAGATCCAGATATCCTCCCACTTTATAGATTAGGAAGCAGGCTTGGAGAAGGAACTTGGCTTGTCCAGGAGCTGATGGTTATAAATAGTGAGGCTGTTTTGAAATCACATCTCTCTAACCTGGGCTGCACTGGGCCTTTCATGGGCTGTTGGCCCTCTGGCTTCATGGGCCCCTTCTTCCATAAAAAAAAAATAATAACAATTGGCCCGGCGCAGTGGCTCACGCCTGTAATCCCAGGACTTCGGGAGGCGGAGGCGGGCAGATCACAAGGTCAGGAGTTCGAGACCAGCCTGGCCAACATGGTGAAAGCACGTCTCTACAAAAGATAGAAAAAATTAGCCAGGCATGGTGGCGCACACCTGTAATCCCAGACTTGGGGAGTCTGAGGCAGGAGAATCGCTTGAACCCGGGAGGCGGAGGTTGTGGTGACCCGAGATCTTGCCATTACACTCCAGCCTGGGCAACAGGGCACGACTCCATCTCAAAAAAAAAAAGAATAAAAATTATATTTTACAACTGCATTGGTATAAAGACAAGTATAATCCAGACTGGATTACAATTAATTTTAAAAACAAAACATTTTAGGGCTGGCTCATGTTATCTGTAATCCCAGAGCTTTGGGAGGCTGAGGCAGGAGGACTGCTTGAGACCAGGAGTTTGAGACTAACCCGCGCAACATAGTGAGACCCTCTCTCTCCAAAAAAAGAAAAAATGAACTGGGCATTTTAGCATAGCTGTAGTTCCAGCTACTCGAGAGGCTGAGGTAGGAGGATCCCTTGAGCCCAGGAGTTCGAGACTGCTGTGAGCTATGATCATGCCACCGTATTCCAGCCTGGGTGACAGAGGTGGACACTGTTTCCAAAAAAAAAAAAAAAAAAATTAATTAAAATAAGTTTTAAAAAATTGCAACATTTTCCTCAACCCTGAATGTTCATTTTTTTCTTCTGATTTTCATGGAAATGGAAACATTTTGGTTTGTAAGCATTGGGAGCCCTCTGTCTTGTGGGAGAAAGGAGCTCAGTGTTTGGCTTCAGGCTCTGCTGCTTCCTGGGTACCTAGTTCCTTGGTACCTGATCCAAGCAGCCTGGATGCCCTGGGTCCCTGGGCTGCCTCGGCCAGGACAGCCGCCCTAGGAGAAATGGAAATGTAGCTCCTGCAGCTTGTTCACCCTCCTGTAATGCCTTCTCTCTTACCATTTGGTCAGGGCCTGGTGTCTCTGCATGCACCAGGGCTTAGTGCCATGCTGGCACCAGCGTGGGGAGGATGCAGGAGGACTGGCATGGGATGGGGAGCACCTCCTGGGAAGCCCCTTCTTCTTGGGGCTACTGGGGTGCTAAGAAAGTACCCTAATAGCTCACACCACACTTTGCTTTCTCCTTCATCACATGCTAGGACATTCTAGGGCAATTGAGCTGTTTTCCCCTTCATCCATCAAGAAGAGATATCGGCTTTTCCCTAGTCACAATCTTTCCTAACTCAATTCAAACCCTGCTGTTGATAAGGAGAGCTGTAGCCAGCCCAGGCTGCCCACTTCCCAGCCTCCCCTGCTCTGCCTTCTGCCCCTGAGGCTGTGCACCATGTGCAGTGTCTGGTCCCCAGTAATGAGATTAGTCCTGGTTGCCTTTTAATAAAATGCAGTGGGCACGGGGAGGGAGAGCGATGCTTGGCTCAGTGAAGCTCTGCAGGTCTTGCTGTCCTTAATCCGCTGATTGCATTAAGTGGAGCCTGGCTGCAGGTGGGGTGAGTGGGTGGGGACGAGGGTGACTCTCACAGCTCTAAGCTCTAGAAACTGTGAGAGATCTGTCAACCTCATCCTGAGCTGTCACAGAGGAAGGCAAGTGACTGTGTGAGGGGCTACGTGAGCCCCCTCTGGTTGCAAGATTCTGGTCTGCAGGGCAGTAGAGCCCTTGGGGGTGGGGAGTGGCAGCTTCCAGGCCTTGAAGCTGCTGTCCACAGTTCTCCTCTGAGAACACAGAGGGCCCAAGAACAGCCGGTGTCCCAGGGCCACCCAGTGAGGAGGGAAGGGCGAGAGAGTATTCTCGCTGTCAAGACTGGGAAATGAGGGCCACGATTCAAAGCCTTGCTTCCTAGGGAGAAATCTCACCCAATGTCCAGGTTTGCAAATGCAGCGGACACATTTGTGGTGGGTCAGATTCTGTCCAGAGATATCAGAATGTCGATCCCTGTACACCCCCACCTCTGGCATGGGACACAGCCCTTCCCTGCACACAAATGGGTTATCGGTTTTGTCCAGTGAATGGCCTCACGAGAGCCCTGTTGCAGAAGGGATCTTCCGCACATCGCCCGTAAAGCCCAGAACCACGCTCAGAACCTACGGACTGCGGTCGCCTGCAGGCCAAACATGGGCTTTCCTTTCATCCTCACACTTAGATTTTGAAGCCTTGCCTTTGAATCAGAAGCAGGCCGCTGTCATTCCAGAGGCCGCTGTTCATCTCTGGCTTCCTCCCAGATGCTCAGGTGCCCCGGGTCCCTGGGCTGCCTGGGCCAGGACACCCGCCTTAGGAGCAAATGGAAATTCAGCTTCCGCGGCTTGTTTGCCCTCTTGTAACCCCTTCCCTCTCCCCTTCGGTCAGGGCCTGCTGTCTTGCACGCACCAGTGCTTAGTGCCATGGTAGAACCGAGGCGGGGAGGACGCAGGAGGACTGGCACAGGAGGGGGGGCACCGCCCGGGAGCTTCCCCTGCGTCGAAGCAGATTCCTCAGCTCCAACACAGACTCTTGCTGGCTTCAGTCTCTGGAAAGCCTGACAGCGCCACCCTAGTTCCTGGGCCTTGGAAAGGCCAAAGCCACGAGCAGGCAGCCACTGTTCAGCAGGAGAGCTAGAGACGCTGTTGCCCACAGACATCACAGCAGGGGTGCCGTCTTCCGTGTGCACACTGGGACGGGTCTTGGAGGCCCAGATCAGCTCCTGGCTTGAACTTGTGCCACCCTTACCTGAAAATTGCGTCTGCACAGAAGCTCATCTGCACGCCCCTTGAGGGCAGGGACCAGGCCCCGACCGTGTGGCCCCAGCACCTGGCCGAGTGCAGGTGCCTGTGGGTCGAGTTGAGCTGCTATTTGCTGATGGGAATTTGGGGGCATGTCGCTTGTCCTCGTTGAGCCTCCATTTCCTGGCCTGTCAAATTGGGGCAATGCTCCTGTTATCCACACAGTGTCATTTAAGGGTGACATGAGAGATGGCATGAAGTGCCCAGCACAGAGCAGGTGCTCACAGGCTGTTGGGTCCCCACCCTACTGACACACCAAGCACACGTCTGCTCTGCCATGGTGGGGAGCAAACAATGTTATGGTTCTGACTCCCCGGGAGGCCAGGCAGGGCATTTCACTGAAGGTTGTTGAAGCTGCAGGCAGTCGTCGCTGCGAGAAGAGAGCCTGGCTCTGATGTCCGCTGTCTCCCAGGGAGCCTGGTAGGAAGGAAGGAGTGGGCAGTGGCCCCTCACTCTGCCAGCCTCTCCTGCCCTTTGTACTCCACGAGGTGTGAGGAAGTTGCCTGGTCGCCCAGTAGAGGGAGGGGTGATGTCCCCTCTGTTCTTCCTAATTTGTAGCTAATCAGATTCTGCCTGCAGCCATGCTCTCTGGAGATGAATCTAATAAAGGAGGCGGCGACCTGGAGGGGAGGACAGACGACAAGTGACCGGGGCCGGGGTGGGGGGACAGCATTTCTTTCAGTACATTTTCCGGATTCCCAAGGAGGAGCGACAGCTTCCCTCCCTTCGAGGAGCAGACAGGGCACTGCGAGGGTAAGGAGGCTCCGGGAGAGCCTGGGGACAGAGTGATCTGCCCACCACGGTGCCTGAGGAGTGGAGGCAGAGGTGTGGGGCCCGCAGCAGGGAGCCAGGCTGGGCCATGTCCTTGGATTCTGTGAGCCCAGGCGTCTCCTCTAGAGGGCCTAGCAGGAACAGTGGGGGCTGCAGATGGAAACGGGCAGGATCATGCCATGCAGTTGGCATTTCACTGGCACTCTGGGCCACTTGCGCAGGGGACAGCATGACCTTGGGAGCTGGCTTTGTCTCTGGCGTGTCTGTCACGTTGAAGAGGGAGAAGCTGCAGGCCCTGACTTGGGTGGGGCAGTGAGGATGCTCAGGAGGGAAGTGAGGGGAGGGGTCCCAGCATGTGGCGGCCTGGGCAGCCTTCTGTGGAAGAGCTGAGGTGTCACCTGGGCCCGGAAGAAGGGCAGCCCTGCTAGCTAGTGGGGAGGGCATGAGAGGACTTGGTGACAACGGGAGAGGAGGTGACTTGGGACGAGCTGGGTTTGGAGCGTCTGTGGGTGTCCAGGTAGAGATGAGTAGTGAACCGTCAGAAATGGGGCTTGAATTTGGGGCGGCGGGGACAGAACTGATACCCGTGTAGGTGACAGATAAGGACAGAGGCAGGAGTTCCTAAAATAGGATTTATTGTTGGCTGGGGCTTCTGGAATCCCGTATTCCTGTCCACCCTGGGAATGTGGATTGGGGCTATGTTTCTGGGAGATGATTTGATGGAATGTGTCAGAAGTCTAAAACAGAACCTAGCCCTTGTTTCAGGATTCCCTGCAGAGAAGTTTGCAGATGACCACATCCTGTTGTTTATTTGGTGGAAAACTGAAAGCTAGCTAAATGCTGAACAATGGGAACTAGTTGGCTAAAAAATGGCCACGCAATGCAAGAGTGTGAGGTTACGAAAATGATGATGTGGGCGTGTATCCATTGACATGAACATCCATGTGTGCTATGCTCTCAGTTAAAAAGCAGGTTAGAAAATGGAATAAATGATCCTGCTTCTATAAAAGGATGCATATGTGTTTTAGGAAGAAGGTGTGTGAGGATATAGATGAAATTCTGATGGCCTGTCATTTTATCTTTTTTGCTGATCCATATTCTGCAGCATGTGGATTATTAACACACACACACCCTTTTTTTTTAATTAAAAAAATATTTTTTTTGAGACAGAGTCTCACTCTGTCATCCAGGCTGGAATGCAGTGGCACAATCTTGGGCCACTGCAAACTCTGCCTCCTGAGCTCAAGGGATTCTAGTGCCTCAGCCTCCCGAGTAGCTGGGATTACAGGTGTGAGCCACCATGCCCGGCTAATTTTTGTGTTTTTAGTAGAGATGGGGTTTCACCATGTTGTGGCTGGTCTTGAGCTCCTAGCCTCAGGTGATCCACTCGCCTTGGCCTCCCCAGGTGCTGGGATTATAGGTGTGAGCCACTGCGCCCGGCCCACACGTCCCCCCTTTAATGGTGGAGTTGCCAACAGTTGTCCGACGTGGCAGAGAGAATTGGGGAGCAGAGAAGGAGCCCATCACTGGGAGGGACTGAAAACCAGCTCCTGGGCACCACAGGGCAGAGCATGTGCCGGGTGTGAAGGGGGTCAGTGCCCCTGTGCTGGCCACTGTCCCCCTAGTTCTGATACAGTTGTTGCCAAGAGAGGCTGGACCGTGGCAAGGGGCCAGTGGGGAACCGTCCGGGGCGGGGTGGGGGCAGCAGCAGTGCTCTGGGATCTGCTTGTGGTGGCCATGGTGGTGGCCATGGTGGTGGCAGTTGCAGTGGCAACTGTGGGCCATGGCAGCACTTTTCCGTGGCGCACAGGCTGCTGCCGGGTGAGGGAGGAGCAGGCGAGGCCCCGCTTGTTCTCCTCCTGCCGCCTCTCCTCCCATCCCCAGCTGCTGGGTGCCCTCCTGCCAGGCATGAAACTGTGCAGGCACTGGGCACTCCTTGGGCTCCTAGCGGGGCTTCTCATTCCTGCTTCCGTAGGAACCACCCGCTCTCCTTTCCTCCTGGAGGGCCACGTGGGGCTGAGCACCTGGGACAGCCCTGCTGAGCTCTACCCGGCCCCCTCGCAGGCCTCCTTTCTGGGGGCCTTCAGTTTTGGAAACCTCACCTGAGGGCCCCTCTAGAGTGCGGGTCCGCCCCGCCCCGCCCCGGGTGTGGAGGGGAAGTGCCCTGTCCCTGTGTGCTGACAGGTACCTGTGTGCAGCATGGTCAGGGCACTTCTATTCTGCAGGCGCGGCCGGGTGGGGAGCGGGGGCGAGGGGGCGGGCGGGGGTGTAGGGGGAGCGGGGCTGGCTCTCCTGGGTGTGGGGTAGGGAGGCCTCCTCATCGCCAGCATGGAGTTAAAAACCAGGATGGGGGAGGGAGACTTCCCATTTCTCCTGGAGATGTACTTCATGATGCGTCTGGAGAAAAGGTGTGACCAGCCCCTTCCTTCCCGTCAAGGAGCGCGCTTGCCTGTGTAACTCACTTGTAAAGCCCACCCAGGGAAGGCCAGGGCCTCATGAAACAGAAAAGAAAGCCAGGCACTGGGCCCTTGCGCTCACTAGAATTTGGGGTATCTTTCCTTGTACCCTCACCGCATATGGAACTCCTGGCGTCGTGTCCCGGGTCACGCCTGTCCCTGTGGGGAGGCTGGGCCCCTCCCCCCAGCCACTCCCGAGACCTGAGACCTCTGCTCCAGGACGATGGGTGGGAAGGGGCTTGGGGGTGGGAGAACGAGCGCTGCTTCCAGCGGGAGCCTCGGGGGAGGGTGGCGGGGCCGCCATGTGGGGAGCCGCGCCGCATCTCAGGCGCAGTCTCTAGGCACTGTGCGCATATATGGGGGGACATGTGCATCTCAGGGGGGCTGCTCGCATCTGGGGGTGCTGTGTGCATCCCGGGGGGGCTGTGCCCATCTAGCGGGGGTGGCTGTGCGCATCTGGAGGGGGCTGTGTGCAACCCGGGGGGGTGTTGTGTGCATCTAGCAGGGGCGGCTGTGCGCATTTCATTGGGGGGGCTGTGCGTATCGGGGGGGACCGTGCTCATCTCCGGGGGCGGCTGTGCGCATCTTGGGGGGTGTGTACATCTCGGGGGGCCTGTGCACATCTTGGGGGGCTGTGTGCATCTGCGGGGGCTGTGTGCATCTCAGGGGCTCTGTGCGCATCTCAGGGTGCTGTGCGCTGCTCCTCTGACCTCTGCTCTTTCTTGCAGCGTTTGCCTCAGCATGGAGGGCGGGGCCGCGGCATCCACCCCCGCAGCGCTGCCTTACTTCGTGGCCTTCTCCCAGTTGCTGGGCCTGACCTTGGTGGCCATGACCGGCGCTTGGCTCGGGCTGTACCGAGGCGGCATTGCCTGGGAGAGCGACCTGCAGTTCAACGCGCACCCCCTCTGCATGGTCATAGGCCTGATCTTCCTGCAGGGAGATGGTGAGTCCCATGGGCCGCTCCTCTCTGCCCGGGCTTGTGGGGGTCCCTGAGAGGCAGTTTGCAGGGGTCTTGTCACCCCTGCGGTCTCTTCTGGTTGGACAAATCTAAGATTCTAGAAAAGACAGAGACGGAAGCTGGTTCAGAGCCTGGGGAGATGGAATCCAAACCCAGGCTCTGAGGTTGGTGGGTGGCCGCTCCTCTCCAGCCTGGCCCAGCATTTTCACCTGGTTTCCACACACAGCATCCAAGGCGGGCACTTCATGCAGCAGAGGGAAAGGAATGGGGCTCCGAGCCAGGCCCTGCTGCAAGGGTGGTTTGAATTGAGGGAAAAAAGTAATCATATGTGAGAGTTTGTATGCGTGCGTGCGCATGTGTGTGGTTGTTCTTGGACTTGGCAGAGCTAGAGCGCCTCCCCCTGGGGCAGGAGCAAGGCAGTGCTTGGCCTCCACCTGCCTCCAGGCCAGGGATCCAGGAAGCGGGATCTGCATCCGGTTGACCTTCCTAGAGGTGGTCCTGGTGACAGCCACCCCTGAGCAGCAGAAAGCTAAGAGGCATTCCTCACGTGACCTGGCTTTGCCCACCTCTTCTGGAGGCCAGAGATCAGGCTGGGATCACAAGGTTCTGCTTGGGAGCCAGGGGCCTGCTTGCTAGGAGTAGGACCATCTGCCCAGGCTTAGGCAGGGGCCTGTGTGAGGAGCCACGTGGCTAACAGGTGAACTCAGAGGCTGCTTGCTGCCTCAGTGTGACCAACAGTGGACCTCAAACACAGCCTGGAATTTGCAGGACACCTGACAAGAAGGTGGGTGGGGTGGGGTGTCTACTGGGCCCGGCAGCTCCTTTAGGTGGGGACAAGGGCAGAGGCGCTGCCTTCACTGCCTGTCCTGGTGGTTGGGACTGTGGTGCAGCCTCCTGCCCTGCCCTCTTTGTGCACAGCTGGGGGAGGTTGGAGGGTGGGGGAGGGGTGTTAAGGTGCACACAGCCCCAGGTGCCCTCAGAGAAGGCCAGGAGCTGCCCAGGGTTCCCAGGGAACCTGGCTTTCTCCTCTGGTTCCTGCAGCTAGGCTCCTGTTACAGGCCGTCAGCTCCCATCACCTCTCCACCAAGGTGCCTCCTTGCTGCTCCCTGCAGGAGGCCTCACGTGCATGCGGATGCACTCACGTTCCCTCTCTCACCTCCCACAGCCCTGCTGGTTTACCGTGTCTTCAGGAACGAAACCAAACGCACCACCAAGGTCCTGCACGGGCTGCTGCACGTCTTTGCGCTCGTCATCGCCCTGGTTGGTGAGTTCCTGGGCGCGACCTTCCCCGCCCCCTGCCTGCCTCTTCAGGTATGGCAAACAGCCGCTTCACCGGCTCTGTTCCCTCCCCAGAGCCGTGATGGGCCCGCCCCCACCCCAAACATCGCCTGCAGGGCCACTAGGTGCTGGCAGCCCTTGAGCTGGGACTAAAGCCCAGAAGTCCCGCTAGCTGGTTCCCTTGGGTCATCTTACACCTTCCTTTTCCACGTCCAACCCTGTCCTCATATGACCTATCTCTGGCCCAGGCTTGGTGGCAGTGTTCGACTACCACAGGAAGAAGGGCTACGCTGACCTGTACAGCCTACACAGCTGGTGTGGGATCCTTGTCTTTGTCCTGTACTTCGTGCAGGTGAGTCCTTCCAGCACCCTGGGCCTGGGGCCACCTACCAGGGAGGTGGGAGGGGGAGGGGAGGTGGGCTGAAATGTGCCTCATGGAAGGGCCTGATTTCTGGGGTGCGTGCAGGTGAGAGAGCTGCCTTCCCAGGCCTGTGTGGGTGCAAAGCTAGGATTGGCGGCCAAGGGTGCCCAGCTCCCAGGCGCCCCATGGCTGACTCAGCACGTTTGGCCACAAGCCCAGCTTTCCAAGTGTGCCAAGGCCTCAAGCGTTGGGGGACCGGTCCCTTGTCCCTAAGCGCTTAGTGCTCCTGCCACCACTGTGCTGAGGAGGGAGGAAACCAGGCAGGGCTGAGGGGCTCACAGTCGCCGTGTGGGCGCGTGGGTGTGGGCCTGGGCCGACCTGGGCTGCTGGGGTGTCCGGCTGCCCTGTCCCGGAACCGCCTCCCTTCCTCCTAGTGGCTGGTGGGCTTCAGCTTCTTCCTGTTCCCCGGAGCTTCGTTCTCCCTGCGGAGCCGCTACCGCCCACAGCACATCTTCTTTGGTGCTAGCATCTTCCTCCTTTCCGTGGGCACCGCCCTGCTGGGCCTGAAGGAGGCACTGCTGTTCAACCTCGGGTGAGTGTCCTGGGTGGGAAAGGGCAGGGTCTGGGCCACCCTTGCACAGACCTCACCCTGCCCTCGGCTTCCCTAGCTGTGGCTTCCTGAGCTGCCTCTCGTGGCCTCACAACTGGTGGCTGTAGTTATGCTTGCTAAGATTTGGGTGCATGGGGCTTGGCTTTGGTTAGCTTTCTTGATTTCATCCTTTCAAATAAACTTCTGGGCTATGGGCACCCTATTTATTCCTACCACGCAGCAGGATCTGCAGGACAACTGCTTAGAGCTAGAATATTGATCTCGATTTTTACATTACCCATCTCTTTCTGTCTCTGAGCCATAGCTGGAGATTGCTGGTTGGGGGCGGGGGGATGGTTGTTCTCTTCAGGCAGGGTAGGGAGGCAGGGGCTGGTGCTGGAATCCCCATGGCATCTTTAAGGCCCAGGATACGAAGGGCATTTGGCCTAATTGTGACCCCTTGGGCAGCTTCTCCCTTCCTCTCACCCCTGCAGGGGCAAGTATAGCGCGTTTGAGCCCGAGGGTGTCCTGGCCAATGTGCTGGGCCTGCTGCTGGCCTGCTTCGGTGGGGCGGTGCTCTACATCTTGACCCCGGCTGACTGGAAGCGGCCTTCCCAGGCGGAAGAGCAGGCCCTCTCCATGGACTTCAAGACGCTGACGGAGGGAGACAGCCCCGGCTCCCAGTGATGCGCCCGGCCGGCCCTGGGGGTTCGCGGGGTGTCTTCTTGTCTGTCCCTGCTGAGGCGTCTTTAGGACTGCAGGCTCCAGAGAGTGGCTCTGGCAGCAGGCGGGCACATGGGTGCAGCTGCATCTATTTGAGTGCTGCTTTCTGGGGTCAGGTCTCCGCCTCCTCTGCTTCTCCTTTCTCTGCTGCTATAGACCAGTTCATTGTGTGTAGCTCCCCTGTCTCTGTTGCCCCCTTCAGTGCAGAAGGCTTTGGGTAGGACTTTGGGTGGTCAGTCCTGGTCGCAGAGCACAGATCTTTAAAGAAGCGAGAGAGGAGGCCCCACCCTCCCGGCAGCAGATGCCTGGGGCAAGGCCAGGGGAAACTGGGGGGGCCTCAGGGACAGGCCTGGAAAGGCCACGATAGCTGCTGAATTCAAACAAGGAGTCCCTCCAGCCCGAATAACACGTGGCACAAGTGGGCCCGGCCTTTGGCAGAGGAGCAAGTGATACGATGTGTAAAGTATGTTGGTAGTGAGAGCAAGGTTCCCCAGGAGAGGGGAGGGACTGGCCCCTGGGAAGCTCTGAGATGAGGCTGTGGCCCAGCTGTAGTCCTGAACTTCCTCTTCTTTAACCCTTTAGCCCTAGGACGGCTGTGGTGGGAGAGGGGATAGAAGCCCATGACTTCAGACAGACTTTCTCTTGGCAGATGCAGGCGGGCCTCCTCCCAGGCTGCTCCAGACATGGGGGTTGGAGATGGGGGGCACCTTGCAGCCCCTTCCTGCTGGGGCTCCCTCCTTGTAGCACCCCCCCTTGCGGCTCAGCTCTGGTTTCCTCTCCCAGGCTCACCCAGGCTCTGCTCAGGCTGGGAGGCAGAGGCCACAAACCTTAGAATTTTTTAAATGAAAAACCGCTGCTGCTGGCTGTGGCTGGAGCCCCCCGGGGCTGCTGGAGCTGCTGCCTCTGTTCTGGAGGATGAGCCTTCTCCTTATCTGGTGCCCATCTTTCCAGGAAGTCAGGACAGATCAGAACTAGAGTCATCCCCCGTGGTGTCTGCACATCACTCCAGCCCCATAAAGAGTGTCATGTTAGCTGAGTCACCATTTGGCTTTGGCCTGGAAATAGTGTGATTAGAACACTGACTGTGTGCGAGGCCAGGAGATCGAGACCATCCTGACTAACCAGTGAAACCCTGTCTCTACTAAAAATACAAAAAAGTTAGCCAGCTGTGGTGGTGGGTGCCTGTAGTCCCAGCTACTTGGGAGGCTGAGGCAGGAGAATGGTGTGAACCTGGGAGACGGCGCTTGCAGTGAGCTGAGATCGCGCTACTGCACTCCAGCCTGGGTGACAGGCTCAAAAAAGAAAAAAAAAAAATGAACATTGATCATGTGCTTCTTGGATCTGGTGACTGTTCTCTCCGTTTTCCTTGTTTTGGGGGGTTTGAGGAGCATGGCTTAGCTTGAGACAGACACAGACACAGTGTACTTCAGTGAAGAGCTTAATATACAATTTCCAAACCTGACGATGACTCTTATAATGGCTGCCCTTTTCCTACCTGAGGCCGCCTTAGAGAAAGGGCCAGTCTCCTCTAATGCTCAGATTTCCTGTAATTGGCTTTTGCTGTGGCTCCTGCCTCAGGCAGTGTCATTTCTGGGAGCAGGTGGTTGTAGTCCAGGCCGCTCCCCAGCAGGGGCTGCTCAGGCTCCTTCGAGCCCCTTTCCCCGCCTCCTCTCAGCTTGTCCGGATGACAGTGTTCGCCTCCTGTTTAGACTGTACACTCTTCAGGGGTAGGGGTGCCGTCAGTTCTTTAATCAGCTGGCACACACTTGTGTAGTGAAATGTTTACATGTGGGAAAACTCCACCTTAGACAAACTACCAAAGTACAATCGTGTCTCTCCCTAGCCAGAATGCTACAGAGAGAAATGGAACCTTAGATTTGCAACGAAAGTCTGTAAACTGGTCTGTTTGCCAAAGTGAACAGTGGATGACTAAGGAGCTGAAGAAGGCGCCCAGAAGCAGATTTGTGGTGGGTTATTTTATTTTGCCTGTGGCCAATCTTCTGTGAAATACAATGTGCTGTTGGTGCAACAGATGATTCAATAAATGTCTACAGCAGACCCTCTTGCCTGTTATCTTCCTTTACTGTGGTAATGAAAGGAGCCAGAGCTTTTAGCAGCCAGAAACATGACGTTAGCTCTAGGCCTGAGAGAAATTGAATATCCGCAGGCTGGGCACAGAAGGTAAAGTGATTAGTGATATTGATCATGGCCTAGGGTCTGAAAAGGCCCAGCGGTTGTCCAGTCCCGACCCAGCAGAGGCAGTGTTTCCACATGGTTAGATAAGCCCTTTGCTCTCAGCCTGAGAGGGCGGCCTGGAGGGCGGAGCTGCAAGAGCCTGATAAGAGCCTTGGCAAGGAGGGTCCCCCAGTGTTTAATGGGCCCCTTTCCCTTTGAAATCAGTCTTTTTGATCCTTAAGAAGAGGAGCAAAGCTTTTGGAACAAGCTGAGATTCCACTTTATTTATTTATTTATTTTTTGAGAAGGAGTCTCGCTCTTTCACCCAGGCTGGAGTGCAGTGGCGAGATCTCGGCTCACTGCAGGCTCCGCCCCCCGGGGTTCATGCCATTCTCCTGCCTCAGCCTCCCGCGTAGCTGGGACTACAGGCGCCTGCCACCTCACCCGGCTAATTTTTTGTATTTTTAGTAGAGACGGGGTTTCACCGTGTTAGCCAGGATGGTCTCGAACTCCTGACCTTGTGATCCGCCTGCCTCGGCCTCCCAAAGTGCTGGGATTACAGGCGTGAGCCACCGCGCCCGGCCGAGATTCCACTTTAGATCCATGTACGTGGGTCAGGCAGAAGGTGTGTTTTTGGCAAATTTGGGTGGGATTGCACTGTGCACTTTGTGGCTTGTCACTTAAAGCAATGGTCCCCAACCTTTTTGGCAGCAGGCACAGGTTTTGTGGAAGACAGTTTTTCCACAGACCAGGGCTGGGGGTGGGGGATAGTTTTGGGATGATTCAAGCACATTACATTTATTGTGCATTTTATATTATTACATGGTAATTAATAGATAATGAAATAATTATACAACTTACCATAATGTAGAATCAGTGGGAGCCCTGAGCTTGTTTTCCTGCAACTAGACAGTCTCATCTGGAGGTGATGGGAGACAGTGATAGATCATCAGGCATTCGATTCTGCTAAGGAGCACGCAACCTAGATCCCTCGCATGCGCAATTCACAATAGGGTCTGCACTCCTATGAGACTCTAATGCTGCAGCTGATCTGACAGGAGGTGGAGCTCAGGTGGTCATGCTCACCTGCTGCTGCTCACCTCCTACTGTGCAGCCAGGTTCTAACAGCCACGGACCCATACTGGTCTGTGGCCCTGGGGCTGGGGACCCCTGCTTAAAGCAATTTAAAAACTCACCAGAGCTCACTATTTAAAGGGACCCAACAGCAAATCCTCTAATAAGGTAACAGGAGTCCCTGCTTCCCCGCATTGGTCTCAACTTTGTCTTCTGTATTGTAGCTGGTCTCTAATGTGTAGGAGCCAGGGCGGAGAGATCTTTTCCTTAGGGCACCTGTAGAGTCCCTCCTGAATCAAGGCTTCCGTGTGGACCTTTATTTTTATTTTTTTGAGACGGAGTTTTGCTCTTGTTGCCCAGGCTGGCATGCAATGGCGCAATCTCAGCTCACTGCAACCTCCGCCTCCCGGGTTCAAGCGATTCTCCTGCCTCAGCCTCCTGAGTAGCTGGGATTATAGGCATGTGCCACCACACCCAGCTAATTTTTGTATTTTTAGTAGAGATGGGGTTTCTCCATGTTGGTCAGGCTGGTCTCGAACTCAGACCTCAGGTGATCCACCCGCCTTGGCCTCCCAAAGTGCTGGGATTACAGGTGTGAGCCACCACACCCAGCTGAGTGTGGGCCTTTATTTATTGAAAAGCATTCATTGCACATGGCTTGATACATGTCACAAACTGGTTCCTCAGTCAGCATCTCATTTCTGGGTTTTTTTTTTTTTTTTTCACCAGCCTCTGAATCTTATGGGTCTCTCTGAATATTGAAGTGATTCCAGTCACCAAGGGATGATGCCTCCCTCTCCAGAGAGCCACTTCACCTCTTCCTCTACCAATCTCCGGCTGGATAACAGCAGGGACCTCATTTTCTTACTGGGGTCCCAAAGCGACTCCTCTTGGCTGGGGCATAGAGTTATTTCTCCAAACAAGCACACGGCATTTCCCAAGCCATCTTCCCGGACCCAGCGCCTGCGCTCCGTGGGGCGCCATTCGGGTTGCTTGCTCTTTTCAGATCATCCCTTCTGAGAGAGGAGGCAGCGTGGTGGAGGGAAGAGCTGTCAGTGCGGCTCTGATTCAGAGGCCTACCTGTGCCTCTGTGACCCTGAGCAACCTCAACTCTCAGGATCTGCTTCTGCATTTGTTTTGGAGATAGCAGTGTCGTCTGTCGAGGTGTGAGGAATACATTAGGGAACATAGGTGAAGTCCCTATCACAGTGTCTGGGACACAGTGGACCTCCCAGGAGGATGCCTGTTAGAATGGACTCTGAGCACCTTCTCTTCTATGCGGGCTGTCTCTTTATCACAGGGCATTCCAGACACGATACCTGTTATCAATGCCCCATCTTATTCCTGAGAATGGAATAACTCGGCTGCCAAGACTCCAAGCTCCTCCAGCTTGTTTTTAAAGCTGAAAGAGGGTGACTCCATTCCCCGCTGGTTCGCCTACCCATTCGTTCCCAGCCGACCGCAGGGGAGTCTGGCCACCATGTGCACGTGCGTACTGTGTCTGCCTGCAGTTACCAAAGGGTACCCGTGAGCAGATAACCAGGGGAAGAAAATCTGACTTGGTGCTCCAGAGGATCTACACAGACTTCTGCTTAGTTTGCTGTTTGCTTCTACTCTGAGTAGCTTTTTATTAAGGTTGAGGGTAAATTCTTTTTAAGAAGTATTAATAGTTTTTTTAAATGAATCATTCCTTTTCCTTTCCTCCAATGTCCCAGGACTTCTTAAAAAGCTGGGGGTTTGGCCAGGTGTGGTGGCTCATGCCTGTAATCCCAGCACTCTGAGAGGCCAAGGTGGGAGGACAGCTTGAGGCCAGGAGTTTGAGACCAGCCTGGGCAACATAACAAGACTCCATCTCTGCAAAACAAAACAAAAATTAGCAGGGCATGGTGGCATGCACTGTGGTCCCAGGTACTTGGGAGGCTGAGGTGGGTGGATCACTTGAGTCAGGAGGTCGAGGCTGCAGTGAGCTATGATCACACCACTGCACTCCAGCCTGGGTGACAGAGTGAGACTCCATCTAAAAACAAAACAAAACAAAACAAAACATCTAGGTCGGTCACAGTGGCTTATGCCTGTAATTCCAGCACTTTGGGAGGCTGAGGTAGGTGGATCACTTGAGGTCAGGAGTTTGAGACCAGCCTTGGCAACATGGCGAAACCCTGTCTCTACTAAAAATATAAAAATTCGCTGGGCGTGGTGGCGGGTGCCTGTAATTCCAGCTACTAGAGAGGCTGAGGCAGGAAGATTGTTTGAACCTGGGAGGAGAAGGTTGCAGTGAGCCGAGATCACGCCATTGCACTCTAGCCTGGGTGACAGAGACTGTCTCAAAAAAAAAAAAAAAAAAAAAAAGCAAAAAGAAAATGTAAATTAAAAAGCTAGGGTTTTGCCAATGACTTTTTTTTGTTTGTTTTTTGTTTTTTGAGATGGAATCTCGCTGTGTCACCCAGGCTGAAGTGCAGTGGCGCGATCTCGGCTCACTGCAAGCTCTGCCTCCTGGGTTCACGCCATTCTCTTGCCTCAGCCTCCCGAGTAGCTGGGACTACAGGCGCCTGCCACCATGCCTGGCTAATTTTTTGTATTTTGTTTAGTAGAGACGGGGTTTCACCGTGTTAGCCAGGATGGTCTCGATCTCCTGACCTCGTGATCCGCCCGCCTCGGCCTTCCAAAATGCTGGGATTACAGGCGTGAGCCACCGCACCTGGTCCTGACTTACCCATTTTTTAATGAAATAACTGGAGCAGCCCAGGAATGGTTTTGAGATTGAGCAGGTGGCTGCTGCCAGAGTCCCCTCTTCTCTTTGAAGGCAATTGTGGTGTCTAGGCTGGGCTGTGTGTTGCGTGGAGTTTGTCTGCTTCCCCAGGCTTTGGGAAATGCAGGTATGCACAGCAGGAATGTTTGTTTAGCACAAATCTGATGTCAAGAGGAAGTGGTCTCCCTCCTGGCTTGTCCCTGAAGTAAACATAGAGGTAGCAGTTAAACAGGAAAGGCTGCAGGCTCAGTGCTGCTCCCCGCCCCCACCCCCTGCTCCCTTTTAGAAGGTATTTGGTCTCCAGCCAGTTGCAGGAAACCTGCCACTTTTCCATTCACAATGCAGCTGCCTAGCTCTCTATATGGTGAAGACTGGAGTTCGACCAGATTTCTGATGAAAAGACAAAGCCCCTGGAAGCTGTGGGCCTCCAGCTGTGACGAAGCCCTTAGGTCTGCAGTGGGAGCTGTGCCCTCTGCTCGCTACCCTCTCAGCATGCAGCCTCTAAACACAGCCACTCAAGCTGGCGGCCACCTCAGCCTTGGCTTTGGTAGGGTGGCCGGATTGGGTGCAGCTTCAGCTACAAAATGAAACAAGAGCTCAGTGCTCCCTGGGTATAGCTAGAGAGAAACCTCTTCTCCAGTGAAGAAAAAGCCTCCCTTTCTCAACAAATGTCACAAGCCTGTGCTGACAGCTCCTTAGAACGGCATCTCTTGTCCACAGCTCTCTCAAGGACCTACCACAGTGTCCGACTCTGAGGAGAAGAGGTGCTCAATAATGTGACCGAGCGAATAAATGCACAAAGGGGTGGCTCTGAATGTCCCACAAGAGACCAAGCAAATCATCGGGAATTTGGCCTTAGCCCTAACCTGCCCAATTCCTCCTGAGGGAGGGTGCCCCCATCACTGCATCCTCAGGAGGGTAAGCCTAAAAGCCAGCTCCCTGAAGAGGCTGTAATGGAAGGAGAGAAGCATCACAACACCATGGTTTTCCAAGTGTTAGCCATTTATAAATAAGTACATTTGCTTTCATACATACAGTTCATTGTACAGATGACAATCTGTATACATGGGGCAGGAAAATGCATTCATTTGAACTTTTCACATCTATCTCACACAGCTCACATGTACAGACAATAAAACTGCTCAAGCAAGTACAGCAAAGGAAAATGTCTTTCCTTATACACAGGGGTAGATGCCTCTGTGGGGTGTGGGGCATCCCCACTGCGCGGCTTCACAACTGTGTGGTGTTCAATATATCAGGAGAGAGAACAAACATGCATTGGATAATATACTGTACAGAGAAAGTCCTTTACAGCGGAGTCATAGAAAACCTAAAGGAAAACTAAGTGCATTAAAGCTTTTTCCAGCAAGTGTCTTGAAAGGACAGCAAAGAGGAAGAAGATCAAAATCATATTAGTACAAATCACTCTTTAATTGTAGACTGTACATGTCTGTACTAATTAAAATCATCTTGGATTTGGAGGAGACAGAACAGAGACAAAGATGCTGTGCTAGATGGAAAGGAGGCCACGCCTGAAAATGGCACCTGCCCTGAGCCTGATGAGGAACTGGCCTCACTCAGCAGGAATCAGCCAAAGGAAACAAAAAACAAAACAAAACCAGAACAGGAAGTGTAACTTATAGGATTTCCAAAATCACCTGTGAATGAAGTGGAGATCTGGAGCCGGCATCACTAAATTTTTTTTCCCCCCAGTAAATTGGTATGCAATAAGGCAGGTACATTCAAGTACTCAATTTTCCAGAATTAACTCGTCTGGCTCTGGGGACCAAAGGGATTGAGTTGAGCCCCCTCTAACCAGACTTTCTGGTTAGCAATTAGCAAAAGAAAAATTCAGCCAGCAAGTGCTACAAAAACAAAGCAGCTAGGGCACTTCCGTTCCACAGAGTAGGTCTATCTGGAAAAATGAGCGCGGCGCTGGCCTGATCTCTACGCATCCAGCGGCAGCCTGGCAAGTCAGCTCAGCGTCGGTATCAGAGTCAGCAGGAGGCAATGAGATGATGGGTGAGGAAACACGAAAGTAACACTTGATTTTTGGTGTCCAATTATGCGTTCATTTGGTACTGACTTTCAAAGCTCTGACTGTGGCCACCATGTGGCCACAAGCATCTCAGGGTGGCTCACCTGCTGTGAGGCTTTGGACACCGAAATGAAGGTTACCAACACTTCAGCCCTTGAGTGGTCTGTATAACAAAAGGAGTTGATGAAAACCCAGTGATTATTCAAGTAGCTCTGCACAGTGGCTCCACCAGCCCCATTGTGCTTGTGTCCAGGCCCCCAGCCAGCCACCTTTTCTTGGGAGCAGCCAGAGCTGAGTTCAAGGCATTGCATGGTGAAGGGTTCCATGACACGTCTTTGTAGGTAGCTCTTGCCCCTAAGCCCTTTGTTCATTGTTGTTAGTCATGGTAGATGGTCGGTCTGGAATTCCTAGAGGAAGAGGAGAAAGAGCTGCACCTCCCAGTGAGCAAGCAGCAGGACCGCACAGCCCTCAGTGTGGAGGCAGCAGCCGGCTGCCTTTGCAGGTCGGTTTCTTGAGAAATGGGCAGCTCAGGAACAGACAGGCAGGGTGGGCGAGGCTGCTGGGCACTGGGAGCATCAAGAGGAGGCTGGGCACAGGGGCGGGCACCTCTTGCCCCCTGGGATAGCCTGTTCCATTTTGTGGCAAAGATTCAGTGAGCACTGGTTTTGTCCAAGGCATTTCTGCAGTAGAAAAATAACTCTCTCTGAATCAAACCACCCAACTGTGACGCTTCTGGAGTTATAAAAGCTGGAGGCTGAGAGGAACTGAGAGGAGGGAGGCTCACGGGGAAGAAGGGGCTTCTCCCTGAACCTATCCCTCTACCAGAGCAAGGGAGCTCTGGTCAACCTTCTCCCAGCCTCTGCCTGGCTGAAGTCCAAAGCATGTAGTGTTCAAAGAGTTCGTCTTGCACAACTGGCACAGATGCACGAAGACCCCTTCCAGGCCTCTGTTCCCTTCTCCTGAACCTCTGAGCCCGCCTGCCTGTTGCCCTGGAAGCAGCTCCTCTCTCCCGAGGGGATGCCGCGGTTCTTTGCTACAAAACAAGCGCAGTGCAGAGCCACAGTGACACCTAGTGGTAAACTATGGTGAAGCACAAGTGACATCCACATAGCCCACTGTATGTGACTAAAATCTAAGGAAAAATACTTATGGATATTAAATTAGATACTGATTAATTTTTAATTTTTTCTATTGGGTACATCTCTGGAATATAAAAATATCAACATTTAGAGAGGGGCTCATAAACTACTATACAATATAAGGACTGAGAATACCTTTCTCTAAGCTGTTCTGTTTACAATAATTTAGGAAAAGTGTTTTAATAATCCAGGCTTAACTACATTAGCAAACTTGTATATCTGGACAACGACCTGGGGTACTGTACATGATTCTAATTAGTGGAATTTTCCTGAGCCATCGAGTTTGTTATACACATCTGAAAAGAGGGGCACATGGGGGAGGAGCGAGAAGGGTTTGTGCTCTATTAACTTGGGACTTTAATAGTGCACGTCTGCAACCCGGACAAGATACAACAGCAGATACAAAATGGTCTCCATTTTGTCATGCCAAATTCTCATGTTACACAGGTTTTCCCTTTACTTTGTAAATAAACATTAATTGTTAATTGTTAATTGTGTGCCTTACTGATCCAGTAGATAAAGTAACCGTGTCTCAGGAGTCCCTAAGAACATTGCTGGAAAAGCACTTTAAAATCACTGCAAATATTTTTCATATTAAAAAATTCTTAATCTTTTTGATGCTTATATACAACAGTTATTTCTTGTGCTATAAATGTTGTGATCCACTGCTTGATGTCTTTCCTTTCCTTTTTTCTTGAAAAATACACTAAAAGACAAGAGCGGTTCTGCTATTTTCTAATGAAGACATTACTCACACTTAAATATCCAGTACTTCAGTTACAAATTCAAACAGTAAAGTGCACCCATTTATAGACATGATGTGATGGAAACCCATTAGTGCAAGAATCCTGGGCCAATGGAACATACAACTTGGTGAGAAACCTATTAAACTGAAGTTTGTCACCTCTGTCCTCCATTTCAGGGTGATATGAATTGAGTAAGTTTCATCTGAAACATTTCCTCCCACCTGATGCCAGACATGGACTCAGCGAGTGTTTGCTGCTGGGGAAGGGGCAGCTCTGAAATACAGTACTCAGATCATTCCATGGCAGTGAAGTAGCAAACAGGGCACAGGGCACAGGCAGTCTGCTTGTAAGGAAAAACGTCTCCTGCCCCAACAAACTCTGGTTGGCATATTCTAGTCAAAAACAACTGGCATGCAGCAGTGATACCTACTCCCTCTCATGATGGCCAAAAAAATGGCATTTTGACTGTTAACATTTTAGGTGTTTTGCCCATAGGGTATAGGCCCTAAATCTCCTTTTTGTCCTGGAAAACTGAGAGACCCTGGGGAGAAGTGGCATCAGTGGCATATTTGTAAAGCTACAGGACCTGCTCATTCGCCTGGACAGGTGAGTGTGGGTGGATGTGTGGCGTTCCAAATGAGCAGGAGCACTTTTCTAACAGACACTGAGAAATTCTTCAAAATGCAGTGGCTCCTCAGTGAGAGGAGGTTGTAAGGAATAAGATGCAAAGAGGCCAGCAGTGCTGAGACCTGGCCAAAAAGCGATCTGAGAGGCCACTGGGCTCCTGGCTAGAGGCTGCCGCTAGAGCTACATGTCTCATCTTCCTGATGTGTGAGAGAGGGGTACAGAGATGGAGAGAGGACGCTGATGCCTACCCTGGTCTAGCTGAGAAGGCGTCGCTGATGCCCACCCTGGTCTAGCTGAGAAGGCAGTCCTTAGGTCTCAGGGAGGGTGGAAAGAGGCTGGGGCTTGAGTTAGTCCCGCTATTTGCTTTCAGCACAAAGAGACAAGTCCTGGCCTGTTTTAGGTTTGGGGGTGGAGAGGTTAGTCTATTTGGCAGAATCTAAATTAGTAAAGAAATGCTTCTGATCTCAGGTTCATGTTCCCTGTGTCTTAATGATCCCTTCAAAGGGCACTTACTTACTTACTTACCAACCAAACACATGGGACTGGTCATAGCCAGATTTTTATTCAGGAAACTGCCCTTCCTGCAGCCCTTCCCTAACAGAGCAGAATGATTCCTAATAACAGAGAACGAATGCTTCTTTGTTTCGTTTCAGTTGCTTAGTTTGTTGGGTTGAGTTGTTTAGTTGTAAGAGCTGATGTACAGCCAGTGCCAGGCCTGTGCCAAGGCTTTGGTTCCAATATTCCTGCTATCCACTCAACAGTGGCCTCGCTCACTCAAAGGTCAGCTTACCAAATGACCACGAGACCTAGAAGATGTGTACGGTGACCAAGATCAGAAGCTTGCTATCTCATGCCCCCACCCAGGGCTACAAAACAGGGCTGAAAGGGGTCTTTCTTCACCCTGAAACAGTTTTTGCTGCATCTGACTTTAAAATATCACACTCTCACAAATACTCCTAGAAAAAGAAAAGAAACAGTTCCTGTGATAATAATCAAACTATAGATCTCAAAACGGAAGTAGACAACAACGGGCGTGACCCTGGGTGGAAATATTGGGACTCAGTCTCATGGTCCCAAGAGATTCCAATCTGCTTCTGAAAGAAACGATTTCTGTATGATGCCATCTGGGTTTACAGAAAGAGGGCCACTAGAACAAAATCTGGCTGTAGGTGAAGATCCAACTAATGGGATTGTCACACCAGCCAGCCTTCGGGAAGAGGTTCCTTTTTGTGGAGTATGACACTCAGTGATGTATCAGGATCTAAAAAGTAGATGTCTCCAGAACAGACTTCCTATAGCCTTTCACTGAGAATCCAGAACAATCTTTTTCGTTTTTCCATGTATTCATTCCCTCCCCTACCCTGGAAAAGCAGCAGCTTTTACTGGTTGTCAGCTAAAAATCTAGAGAATAACTCTCAGTGAGTTCTCTTAATAGCCACAATTCTCATCTAATTTCCTTGGCTGACTGCAATATTTAAAGGGCTGGCTGTTTTTGACATGTTCCTACAATGCCTCTCGGAAAATCAATGTAGTGACATTTTACGTAATTATATTGGGGTTTTCTTCCAATTTAGCACTTAATTCTTCTCTTCTGATCCTTTTACCCCCCTAGGAAGACCAGCAATAATCCTAATGCACACTGTAGACCTGGTGGCTGCAGGGCACTGGCGGTCTGGGGAGGGGCCACAGTATGAGAATGCGCTGCAGCTGGCTGTGTGGGTGACACTGGCTAAGAATGCAAAGGCAAAGGGGCATCGCACTCTAAAAGTTTCTAGAAGAAAACGAACAAGAACACCTTATTTTTTTAAAAAAAGAAAAAGACAATTACACAACAAGAACATCAGTGAAAGCGATTGTCTCCTGGAAAAAGCTGACCAGTGTGTCTGATCTCCCTGGGTTAAAGCACATGGCATGAAAATCTCCTCGTTGGCATCTGAAGAGAGGGAGAGAGCATGTGGCTGGGCATAGACAAGAGAAACTGAAGTCCTGGCTCCCGGGAGGCCGCTTCCCAGTCGGCTGCATGCAAAGGATTTCAGCATGTGGGCTGCCACCTCTGAACACCACACAGAAACTACATGAGAAATTAAGCCAGAGAACTACCTCAAATGTGGAAACCAAGCCTGAAAATGTGCAGTGAAAACATATGGGTCTCACTCCAACAAAACGTCTTTTAAACATTAGACTCCACAAATGGTCTCTTTGGTTTGATAGGGGATGTCTGCCCTTGCCGAGAGTCTCGGGACAGCTGCCTGTACAGGTTGTCCTGGTATGCCTGAGCCACAGGTAGAGTCCGAGCTACCTTCACATCGGGATAGGAGGAGGCCTGGCTGACTCGCTCCAAGAGGTCTCCGCGAGACCCGTTAGCCAGCATCCCATGGGGGCTGTAATAATCGTCCTCCAGCAAATGGCCATTCTGTGCATTGTTGGTTTTGTTATAAAAGGCAATGTTGCTGATGGATGATGGTGGACTGAAGGACTCGGGCTGAGGCAGGTTGCCTGGAGACGTGGGACTGAGGACAGTGTCCACGGATGACACTGCCCAGGTCCGATTCTGCTGGTGGAGGTGGGGGTACTGCTGAGTCCGCGCTGTTTTATCTATGATCCCCATGAATGGTGTGGTCCTGGATCGGGTGGGCTCACTGGGGTAACCTCCTTGAGTTGGAGACACTGGTGACAGCTCGTCACATGACCTCTCATATGCGGGTTTCAGTGGGATCTCCATTTGCTGGATGGAAGAAGATGGCCGGAAGGTTGGAGTTAGGTTGGAGGTGGAGGAGATACTATTGCTAGATGGAGAGAAGCGAAGGCCCACACTTTGGGAATGCAGCAATGGCCTGGGAGTTGGCGGGTGTGGTTTGATTTCATTAGGGTTGACGCTGATAGGTCTTCTGATTAAATGCGACACATCAGGGGAACCTAGTTGGCTGGAGGAGCGCTCCAGATCTAGTTTTGAGTGACAGACTGGGTAATAGGATGCTGACTGGCTGCGTCCGATCTGTGGTGTCTGGCTGTATCTCACGCCACCTCGGTATGCTGAGGAAGGTCGCTGTGGAAGATCCTCTTTGGTCAATCCTCCGTGCTGACAGATGGCGCCTGCACTCAGGCTGGCTTGGACATGCTGCACCGGCCTCCCATCCCCTACAATTCCCCCAATTGACCCTTGATAAACCAACCGGCTCTGGCTGACTCCTATGTCTCCTTGTGAAGACTGGTATTTACTGGCCATTGAATGGGCTACTTGGCCATAGGCTCCTGTGGGGATGACGGTGCTTGAATGGACCGCTGGGCTGGGCTGGTTACTTCTCACAATCTGGGCCTTGGCAGGCTGTAGCCTGAGCCCTTGCTGGGGAACTGCCACAGGGAGCTGAGGCATCTGGTAGGGCCGCTGGGCCATTTTGGATAATGGAGATTTGGGTCTGCCAGGAAGCTGACTGACATTTGTTTCCTGCTGATAGCGCACGGGTGAACCAGACTGGGATCTATAGACACTCATACTTTCAGCTGGAGGGCTGGCCCGATACTGAGGGCCTCTCCGGAGAGGGGAAGGGGGAGGGCTTGGGTATTCTTTGCCCTGTCCTCCCACAGGAGGGGGGCTGAAACGGTAAGATCCTCCCTGATGAGCTGGGGAAGTGTGTGGTGGGCTAGGCCTGTAATGTGAGTTCTGATGAGTTGGAGACAGGGCAGGTGAGGTGGACTGATAGGTCTGTCTAGTGGGAGAGCCTACAGAACTACTGGACCGGAAGTCAAAAACCTGATGAGAGCCAAGAGGTGAGCTGGAGACGTAGGCTGAGTCCCGATGCGGGGGAGAGGAGGGTGGGCTCTGGATGACCGGGAGCCCCTGGCTGGGCCGGGCCTCTGTCTGAAGGCCGATGGAAACATTTTCAACATCCTGTTCCAGGTACTCCTCCTCGAATATATCCTGTACAGAGTATATGTCTTCATGCTGTGGTTCAGGTTCTACTTCTTCCGGCAACTGTTGCTGAGGCTGCGGTGGCGGCGGTGGTGGTGGTGGCTGCTGTGGCTGCTGCATCTGTCTGCACTCTTCTTCCACTCTCAGCAGAAGTCTCTGGATCTCACGGTTGTTGGGACACAGCTTGATGGCCTCGTTCAGGTCCTCTAAGGCTGCTGCGAACTGTCTGCTTGACAAAATGTGAACACAGGAACTGGAATTATTCTGAATCCAGAGAAATCACCAAGAGCTGAGAACATGGTCACTATCTCAGAGAGTTGTGGTGGCGTCTGTGGGAGTCTGGGGTGTTTCAGTTTAGTTGGATTTATAGGGAAGGAAACAGGAAGACTCATTCTGGAAGAGTCCGAATGATTCCCTAACCCATTCGGCCTCCATCTTCCTTCTGGCCTCTCTGGGAAGAGTGGAGAAATGCCCCATTGTGTCAGTCCAGCCAGGCCCTTCGGGAAGTTGTTTTGGTGCCCAAACACACACCAGGCAGTATGAGAGTTGGGTGGGGTTGTCATTTACAGGGTCACTGTCAAGTAGCTTAGGAACAAAAATAACTACATATTTAAAAATCTTGCTGATCCAGCAGAAATTTTTCTTTATATTCTCAATATTTTAGCTCCAAATTTCAGGCCTGTTCTACGCTAGGCAAGAACCCTGTCCTCTGCCCTTTCTAACCCTCATCTCTCAGAATTGCTGTGTCTCCACTTGCTCTATCAAAGTGGGGCAGGCATTAGGTTTGCTGACTAGGCCACTTGGGGCTGGAGCTGAGCTGACTCCAAGGAGACTCTAATTTACAAACGAAGAAATGAACTGTCAGAGACATTCCCATCTTCTCTACTAATATCACCTGACGGGGGCAACTGGCCTTGTGAAAAAGGAACTATCCAGGGAAGGAGAATTTGAGTCAGGTTTCTGTGAGGACTTCATTACCCCAGCTAGATAAGAGTGCGATCACTGCCACCACCATCACTAGCCTCAACCTGGGTGTGATTTTTCAGGACCATATGCCCCTGGTCATAGCAATGAACCTGAAGCAGTTCTTTCTCATGCAGCTGGGGAGAAGAAGGGCAGGAGGCGTAAGAGACAGTGACAAGTTACACAAAGATCACTGATGGCAGCTTCTAGGTTCTTCTGGGGGCTTTTCTGCCAAGGGGCCAAACTACAGCAGATGGGCACGAGGAATGCGGAATGGTGTTCTCTTGGGTCCTTTCCATCCTGGCAGCAAGGACCTCCTGACTCTGTGTGTGTGTGGTGGGTGATGGTTTAGGTGGAAGGGGGTCTGATGCCACCAGACTTGAGGAGAGCCCCAGAAGGGAGACTAACTAATCCGAGATTCCTCAAACGCCTATGGGAGAAGGAAGAGGAACCTGTGATGTTACATGAACCATCCTACTTTCCCCTCTAAAGGGGGTGGGGTGCTCTGCTTAAGTGTTTCTTTAAGTCACCACTGTCTCTTTATGCTAGCTGCTCTGGGGGTTGAAAAATGCCTGAGATACGGCAGAGGCTTCTTGGAAGAAGCTGCCAATCTCCAGCGAAAAAGTGTTTTTCTCCCAAAGTGAAACATTCGTGGTCTCCACAGCCCAGCAGATTTGCCGATCTCGAGCTGAGGGCTGTGCTATGGGAGCCATCCCCAAAGCTTGGCCCTGACAGTTCTCAAGGACAGAGATGTATTTGGGTACATATGCCCCAGGGTGGCCGACGTTGCCTTGGCCATATTTTCAGAAAAGAGACCTCTTGCTTTCACCCTCTCTCTCTCTCCTCACCTGCTGCTGCGTTTTGCCCTTGCTCTCGCATAGTAAGCTTCATAAGATTTCGGTTTCAGCTCCAGGGCCTTAGTAGCAAATTCCTCCGCCATTCCAAAATCCTGTCATTACAATAGGTGTGCAAATGAGTCATTGATGAGATACCAAAAATAGACAACTTGGGAATAAAACAAATTATTTGTACATTTTTTGACATTCATGGATGGAACGCCTGGGACACTAGACGTGCCTGACATGGCTCTAGCCGCGGGGCCTGTGGACTGAAAGTTCCTTCTGCCTTTGTCCTGTATAGCCCTGCAACTGCTCACTGGACTTTATCTGCCCAGAATATTAAAATAGTTTTAATTTTCCCTCTTTTTGCCTTTCTGATAAAGCTCTCAGCCCGGAAGCCAAACACCAACCCTTTCCAGTGAAGCTCCTGACGTTTTCCATGCATGTAGGAGGCAAACGCACACATGTCCACACTTTGCGTGGACCCTGGTCTGAGCCCCACACCTTCCTACTCCACACACTACACTCTGGCTTTCTGAGGGACAGGTGAGAAGGTGTCCTGTAGAGTCCAGGAGGATGGCGTCCGTAAAGGAAACTGCACTGACTACGGAGACTAGAGGGAGAGGGGCTGACTTGGGTTCAACTCTCTGGCCAGCTTCACAATCCCCGAGTGTATGGTGTATTTTCTCATCCATACCTACCCCAGAGGGAGGATCAAGGGTGATACAGTATTTAAGAGCCCTGCTCAGTTCCCGGCACATAGTAGGTGCTGCTTAATTATCATTTTCTTTCTATTTCACAGAGGCTTCTCTGATCTGTTCCTTTTCTTAACTGGTTCCTTACTTAGGAAAGACTTAAAAATAAAACAAAACAAGAGAAGACCCTGGCTGTGACTGAGGTCTGTGCTCTCCCTAGAGGAACATGCTCATAGGGATGTCATTCCTAAGAACCCCTGGGAACAGCGACTGTGGGGTGGGGTGGGGAACAACGCTGACTAGGCAGACTACGGTTTTTAGTATTCCCTTAAATACTAAGCTAAAAGAGAAGGTTTTCCCCTTCTTTTAGTGTCAAAGCCACAGTATAGCATGGTAGCCTCTGGTTATAGTCATGAGTCCTAAGGCAGAAAACAAGGCCTTGGGCAGAACAAAGGCCCTGGGGCATAGGTAAAAAAAATGTTAAAAGTTGATGGGAAATCCTCTACCTAAGCAGACGTCTGGTGTTTGGCACAGTATTGGCCCAGGTAATTAACAACCGCTTCTGAACAAATGTGGAGCTAGAAAGAATTTCAGCTTTTATGGGTCACCCTCTATCCCTGCTCTGCTTCCAGCCTTACCCTTTTATTTGTTCCTTTGGGACCATCATTATTCCTAAAAATATGAGGGCATTTAAAAAAAGTCTATTATTTGGTAGGGAAAAGAGATCAGTGGGTTGGCAACAACTTCTGAGCTTTGCCTCATCCTCATCGGCTGGTGCCAGGGGAGGCCTCGGTGCTGTTCCTTTCATTTCACAGGAGACCCCATGAGTATGAAAACCTGTCTCCCGAGACTGCCACCTTCTCCCTTCCCGGGGTTGGGGGGCCTCTTCCACATCCCCACTTCCCTCGGCACCCTGGAGCAACTCTGCCTCCGAGGGTCACGGCCGTGTTCTCTGAGACAGTCAGGTTTAACTCAGTCTCCGAGGGCCATGGCCGTGTTCTCTGAGACAGTCAGGTTTAATTCTGCCTCCAAGTGTCATGGCCGTGTTCTCTGAGACAGTCAGGTTTAACTGTGCCTCCGAGTATCATGGCTGTGTTCTCTGAGACAGTCAGGTTTAACTCAGGCTCCTTCTGGTGTCAGGGTTTAGGGTCTAGAATGGATGATCTAAAGGTTACACACACAAATCTTTCTGGAAGATCCCTGGCCATGAGGTTTAAATCTTGCTTCTGTCCAGCTGAGTTTTTAATTGATCAATACGTCTGTTTGGCTTGGATTATTTTTATCTCCTGAGGAACTGTGAGACCTCAGGCTGGTGGATGTCAGAGACTCCTGACACAATCTTAGCTATTTCCAAAACCTGAGAGACGGTTCTTGGCTTGGAGTGTCTTTATGTTAAAGGGCAGTGGCTGAGGGAGCAGTGTCTGGGGACATCTGAGATGGGTCTGCAAGGTAGGCAGGAAGGACCGCGGCTTACCAGGGAGACGATAAAGGTCCAGGGGGAGTTCTGAGATTCCCTCTAGGACAAGAAGGGACATAGTATGCTAGGATACGAAGATGAGGAAAGAGGCAAAAAGTTCAATAGCCTCAGAAATTAAACCTTCAAGACCATGGTCCAAGCCCTCTTCTTAGCCCTTCTTCAAATGACAAGGGAATATACCTGAGAGTAATGACTACAGTTCGTATCTAATTGCAACTGGAATTCTAGTGACCACTGCTCTCACATTTTCCCAAAGACCAGAACACTGACTTGGTGGTATGGGGGTGGGAAAGATGGTATTCTCATCACTTTCAGTGAAATTATGAACATTCAGAAAGCTGCAAAGTACTCGCAGCATTAATTTCTTTACAGTTTGAGATACAGATTGTACTTAGACTTGATTTCTTTCAAATTGCAAATGTCAGTGCTCTGTGAAGGACAACCAAGTTCCAAATGGGGCAGAGGAGGATTTCAGGGGCCTGGTAAAAGCTAGTGAGTGACATGGGCTATCAGCTTCCAAGATTGCAGAAAGGAGTTGGGGTGACAGGGACTTACGTTCATTTTCCTGCGACACCGAGAGAGGTTGAGGAGGAGAGACACCTTTAGTTCCCGGAAAGTTTTCAAGTCCTCACCAAACCCTTCTCTAGGGAACTTCTTCAGGGCGTACTGGTAGCGCTGGGCAGCTTCCTTTACTTTACCTTTCTAATGGGAGCACAAGATGGCGAAACACACAGTTGGTCTGCTGAACAGCTGAGGAAGTGTGGTCCCCACTCCCTTCCTCTTCTCAGCAGCTGTTACTCAGGGCTAACCCTCCCAAATGCCAGCCTAGAGAGGAGTTCTGGCCCTGATGGTGAGGGCAGAAGAGTCTAGTCTTTTCTATAGGAAACTCACCTGGCAGGAAAGGCAAGGTTGAGGGGATACCCCAGATACAAGCCAGGGAGACAAAGCCTTGGCAAATGGAAAGCCCTGGACCCTGACTTCCCAACTGGATTCCGAAGAGGCTGACCATGCTCATTTCAAAGTTCCTTTGCTCTCTAGAACACATATGACTTCCTAGTCCCAAGCACTCCAAAGTTATTACTTCCTCCTTAATTTCTGGCTTGTCTGGAGAACTGTTTTCTCGGTCTGACGCTCCACCTGGCCAGCCCTCTAGAAGTCACTCTCTTCCTCACGAAGGATGTGGGAGCTAAAGCAGTTTAGCGGTTGCTTCCCTAATCTCATGGCATAAAATAATACCAATCAGTGTTCCCCATTTTTGGAAAAGGCATGGAGTAGGGTGGCAGTAGAAAAGTGAAGTTTAGAGTTTGTGATTCCATCTGATGTTGCAGGAGGGATTATCCAAGATGAAGTAAATCTATGACCAATTTAGAGATCTGGCCACGGCGATCTTGAACTTTTCTTCCACTTTGTACCTGAAAATCTATAAGCTGAGACCAGAAAGAAGCAGGCAGCATCTCCCACCCCTTTAGCTGATCTTTATCCACTCTATTCCTTCTCTATAGTTACAACTCCACAGGGATCCCAGTCTTTTACTTTTCCCTTAGCACCGTTCACTAAGGAGAGATTTGGAGTCTTTCAAGGTAGAATTCTGAGGGGAACAATAATGGCACTGCATATTTTCATTAAGAGGACTCCTTGCCTCAGAATACCAGAAGTTATGCTACAACCAGGACATAATCTGAGAGTAATGCCATTGTGAAGTCCATAAATATGACATCTAGGGTAATGAGGACCTTCTTTGAAGTCACGTAAAATCAAGGTTGGGCCAGGGCTTAAGCTTCCTGAAAGCCGGAGAGTCCTAGATTACCATGACTCATTCAAAGGGTACTTAGAAGATAGAATTCTGCTCCTAGGAACTTGTACACTCCTGACACAGGTGAGAACAATATGCTTCACAACTATTTTTCCTTATCTTTTAGTCCTGGGGAAGTGTCAGTGATGCCTGCTGCCAAAAACTGGGTTGGATTTGTATGAAGCTTCGGGACAGGGTAATCCAGCTGATCCAGTGCGATGACTTTGACATGTAATAGACCAAGGAGTTCATTTGTGTCAGGGTATGGAGCCTTCAGCTTGGACTGTGAGTATAGAGACTTCACAGTTTTTGTTATGGTTGTCATTCAGTGAATGGTTTCAAACAAATCTTATAATTGCTATTTGTCTTGGTTTCCTTATCTTATTCAAGGATGCTGATAAGCTATTGTTACTATATACTTTTTAATCTATGTATATATTATGACATATGAAAGCTAGGATCAACATACTGGAAACAGCTATACTACATAATTTTACTTTGACTTGTCTCATGAGTTTCCAGATCCTACCTAACAGATTCCATGTAAAAATTGACAAAACCACCGGTCAGTGACCAGGTGAAACCAGGGCTTTAGGTTGATCAGAGGCAGGCAAGTACAGGCTACTCTTGTCCTCTTGGTAAGGCAGAACCCCAGGATCCCCCACATATGAGGCCATCACTGAGGAACAGTATTTTCCCTTTGCCTCTACGCAAAGGATAAGAATTATCAAGACTTTGGAAAATTCTACACGTGGAAAACAGTCAGTGGCTGTTCTGAAGAAACTGTGTCCCTCCCTCCCCTCACCTTATAAAACATGTCCCCCTCTTCCATCAGCTTGCTCAACAGGATGATCATGATGTCTGGCTTGGAGGTGGCCATCGCCCATGTGGCTGGACCTGTAGTGTACAGGATGCATGATGGGTAAAAAACTCATACAATGTAAGGGTGGTAGGAAGCTAGGTGAAAAAAATACCCTGGGGGAATTTCTGCTGAGAGAACAACTTGCTCCACAATTAGTACCTCATCTTTTAGACCTGGGAGTATTTTAGTAACTCCCACTGCCAAGAAGCTGCATTGGATTTGTATTCACCTTAAAATAAGAATACTGGAACCATGTGAACCTGCCCCATGCGAGGGCAGCAAAGCCTGCGTGCTGCATGTGAGCAGGCAATGGCTCAGTTTGGAATTATTTTAAATAAGGAAATTGGGAGAAAGGATTTATATTAAACATTACCACAGGATTTGAAAAGTCCAAAAAGGGTAATTTATTTTGGATTTGGAACTCAAAACCCCCAGATGTTTAGCCTCTTAACTTTAAAATACGTACTCTGCAGAAGGGAAACCATTGATAACTCTAAAGGTTCCCTTCAATGGTAAGTACCAACTAGGACTCCCCGGGATTCACTTTGAAGCAGGAGCACAGTTCGAATGTCAATCAGATATGAAACAAACCAACATTACTGAGGATGACTTTACCCACAAAAAGAAAGAAAAGGTTAAATTGATTAGTTTACAAATGCCTGAATTATTTACAAACTCTGCTTTTCAAGGTTAGTTATCAAAAGTTCAAGTTATTCTCTACAACAGTCATTAAAAAAAATCTTCTTTTAAGGTGAAGTAAATTAAAAGATTAGAGGTGTAGGGAACTCATGCAGGCTAAACCAAAGAGGAGAAGGCAAAGCTGACCAAGCCATCAGACCACGCCTGATGCTGACAGCGGTGAAATATACCTCGTGGGCGACTCGGTAACGTCTGACAACCTTCAAAGAAAGGAGAAAACAAAAAGTTGTAGGAGAGGAAAAAAAAATGGATGAAGGTGAAAAAAAAAAAAAGGAGGAAAAAGCAGCAGTGAGAGGCAGGCAGCACAAAGCCAGCATATCAGCCAACCCTCGTCTATAGGTCTGTGGGCTTGGGGAGCAGCTGGGACAGCGGCAGCAGGGACTTGAGTCTGAAGCACATTCAGAGCAAGGGAAAGCAAAGGCTCACGGCAGTGCAGAGATCCAGGATGCTGACAGAGTGGGGCTGGAACAGAGGCAGTGCTGAGAGGTGCTTAAGGCCAGAGCAGCCTCCTGGCTAAGGCTACAAGGGACATGGTAGAGAACCATGTGGTTCTGGACACAGGGGACTGCAGACAACAGCTCAGATGGCGCTTTCCCTGGGCCAAGAGCCTCTCTGTTCACTTGGACAATAATTGGGCCAGGGAGGAGGGGGAACTATATACACTCACACCAAATACCCAGGGCAGCCAGACCACTGGACCAGTCTGGCCCCTGGGCACAGATGGCCAACACCCTCTTCCCTTCTCCTACCTATCTTGGCTCCTTTCTTCAGAAGAGTGACAACAACAGAAGTGTTCCGGCACCCCACTGCCCTATCCAAAGGGCGCATTCCACTGTAGTCAACGTGCTCGATCATGGCCCCATGATCTACCAGGAACTGGACCTAGGACACGGATCAAGCAGAGCAGTTAGGACAGGCGTAATGGCTCAGCACTGCTCCACCGAAGGCTCTGGCTGCTGCCTGCCCTTTTTCAACTGCTGGCCTACCCCAGGCTATTCTGTCATAGTATTTCAGGCCTTAGCTATATTCTTGATCTTTAATAGCATTTTGAATATTCTTGCTCTCTAGCAAGTATAGATCTGAGAGCTCTGTATCAGCAATCATCAATACATCACTCCACTTTCAACCCCAGGTAGTATGGATGGAGAACAGCCCCTCTCTCTGCTCTCTTGAGGCTTGTTTAAAGGTACTTACCACCTCAGCATCGCCATAGAAAGCTGCCAGATCCAGTGGGGTACGGCCATTCTTGTCAGCATGGTCTGTGGCAGCTCCGTTATCCACCAGAGAACGTACTACTGAGAGATGGCCCTTCAAACAAGCCCAGCTGAGGGCTGTCAGTCCTTCTTTGTCCATAAGAGCAATGGAGGCACCTGCAAAGGCAAGTGATAGCACAGGGCTGAGGAGACATGGAATCGCACAGCAGGAGGGGAGGTGCGCTGAAGGGGCACGCTCCTCCAAAGAACACCACTCGTTTCTGGACTATTTCCATTTTAAGACTGATTCTGGTATGCCAGTTGTATCTTAACTGTTAAAAGTTCATCCTACAAGCTTTCAATAAAACAGATTCCAGTCGTTTTACTGAATATTCAGGGTCATCCACAGTCTATTCCTAATTACTCTCTATACCTGTTTTATTATTCCCCTGTGAGAATCCTCCACTTCGGCCAAATGGATGCGCTCACTGCCTCTCGGATCTCCCGTCAATCCTCCCGCATCCTCACTCTGCCTCTCGGATCTCCCGTCAATCCCCCTGCATCCTCACTTCCTCACTCTTGGTCATGCTGCTCCATGTGTGGAAGAGCCTTTCTTCCCCCATGACTTGCCTCACTTCTTCTCATTTTCTAGGAACTATCTCCTTCCTCCTGCCTCTAAGAAGCTTCTCACAGTTCATTGCTACCTCATCTTAAGTATGCTTAACATAAGTCAACTTATTCCATTATTTATCTATTTTTTTGTATCCTATTTGCATGTAATAAATTCTCAATGAGCATTTTATTCTTCTTCTTTTTTTTTGAGATGGAGTCTTGCTCTGTTGCCCTGGCTGGAGTGCAGTGGCCCAATCTTGGCTCACTGCAAACTTCACCTCCTGGGTTCAGACAATTCTCCTGCCTCAGCCTCCTAAGTAGCTGGGATTAAAGGCATGCACCACCATGCCTGGCTAATTTTTATATTTTTAGTAGAGATGGGTTTCACCATGTTGGCCAGGCTGGTCTTGAACTCCTGACCTCAAGTGATCCACCTGCCTCGGCCTTCACTGCACCACAGCTCTGTGCACGTTTTCTGAACTGAGCAGAAGCCTTCCATTGATAACAGTGCTAACTCCTTGAGACAGTCTCATCAAATAGGAGCCCAGGACATGTTTGTCATTGATTACAATGCCAGGGCCCCTTCTCCCTCCCCAGGTGAGGGAAATAAACACGAGAGGACACTGAGCCCAGGCCACGAAAGAAATCTAGAGTTTAATCTAATAAAGTTAAATTCATAGAATCAAAGAATAAAATGGTGGTTACCAGAAACTAGGAGATGGGGAGGATTGGAGAGATGTTGGTCAAAGACCCAAAATTCACTTAGAAAGAAGAATAAGTTGAAGAGATCTACGGTACTAGTTATTAACTAGTACACTAAATCTACTCTATAGTTAACTATAGTCATAGTGATAGTTAATAACAATACATACTTGAAAATTGCTATGAAAGTACATTTTAAGCGTTTTCGCCAGAAGAAAAAAGATAAGTGTGTAAGGTAATGCACACATTAAGTAGCTTGATTTAGCCATTCCACAATGTATACATATACAGCTGGAGTATCCCTAATCTGAAAATCTGAAATCAGAAACGCTCCACAATCTGAACCTTTTTGAGCACCAACATGACACTCAAAGGAAATACTCATTGCAGCATTTTGGATTTCACATTTTTGGATTAGAAATGCTCAACCAGTAAGTATAATGCAAATAGTTCAAAATGCAAAAAATAAAATCCCAACAGAAGCGTTTCAGATAAGCGATATATAAGCAAGCATTTCAGATAAGGGATATACAGCCTGCATCAAAACATCATGTTGTACACCATAAATACTGTTCCTTTTTATGGTTAGATATGTTTAGCTACACAAATACCACTGTGTTACAACTGTTTACAGTAACTCAGTGCAGTAATACACTGTACAGGTTTGTAGCCTAGGAGCACCAGGCTATACTATACAGCCTAGGTGTGTAGTAGGCTATACCATCTAGGTTTGTGTAAATGCACTCTATGATGTTTACAAATGACAAAATCACCTAAGGACACAATTCTTGGAATGCATTTCTCTGAACATATCCTCATCGTTAAGCAATACATAACTGCATATACCATTTTTACTTGTCAATTAAAAAAATAAATATTTGGCTGGGTACAGTAACTCACACCTATAATCCCAGCACTTTTGGAGGCCGAGGTGGGAGGACTGCTTGAGGCCAGAAATCTGAGACCAGCCTGGGCAACATGGTGAGACTCTGTCTCTACAAAAAACTAAAAAATTAGCCACGTGTGGTGGTGTGAGCCTGTAGTCTTAGCTACCAGGAAGGCTGAGATGGGAGGATGAGATGGGAGGATCGCTTGAGCCCAGGGGTTCCAGGCTTTGGTGAGCTATGATCAGGCTACTGCACTCCAGCCTGGGTGATGGAGTGAGACCTTGCCTCTAAAAAAAAGACAAAAACAAAAACAAAAAACAAATACAAATAAAATAAACAAGAAATTCAGAGTTTAAACTACTCAGCCTTATTCAATAACTCCATCCCCACTTTTAAATTCTCCACCCACCCTTTCATATTGTGGATCTATTTCCCTTCAACATTTCTATTTTCACGTGAAAGGATCAAGCATACTTCACATGCTGTTTTGTAATCAGTCTAAAATCCAATATACATTTGGTTCTTAAGGCCCAGAATGTAAGGCCTTTGATGGTAAGAAGCGTATCATTTACTTGCTAGAAGAGTACCTAAGACATCTCTTTTCACACAGTAGGCATGTCATATTTAACTACATCAGAGATCAACTTACTGCACCGGGACACTTGGCTGCCCCCTCAGCTGGACAGGATTCAGATGTCAGCTCAAGCTTAGGACCTGCCACAGCAGGCTCAGGGTTTACTCAGCAGTTATCTAGCCTATCACCTTTGCATCTCTGGAGGTCAGTAGAGTCTGTGGTTTCCCACAGGAGGATGAAAAGCTGGAAGGGACCATACCTTAATCCTGAGGAGAGCCATTTATGTAATGGTATAGTTTGCAATTAAAACACTGACTCTAATATGGAATAAGTTTAAATACAGAAGAGAATCCAAGGCGTTTTCTCAGATGCGACATCTATAAATTTCCTGGACAAAGTATCCAGTGGTGGAAAAAGTAGGATAAGAAAGTTTTGGATGTATATTACAGATGAACTGACTTTTCCAAAGACAAGGAAAGAGAAGAAATTAAAAGGAGATACATATGAAACAAATCCATAATATGTTAAATACTTCCAAAATCCAGTTTGCAATCTTCCTCTTCTCTCTTTTCTTTCTCATTCAGTTAATGAAATCACAATTCTCCCAAATGTCTCACAACTCTGGAGTTATCTTTAGCTCTTCTATCCTTATTTCCTACATCGAATCAGACTTCATATCCAAAATACCTCTTACACATAGCCCTTTTTTGTTCTATTCTGAAAGCTACTGTCCTTGGGTTAGGACCTCATTATGCCTCATATGTTCCATTACAATGGCGTCCTAACTGATCTCCTGGCTTCTTTATCAAATCTGCTGTTCACATACTGCCAGAGTGATTGTTTTTAAAGCATAACTCTGCCATCAATTCCTTATTTAAAATTTTTTAAAGCCTCCCCAGATTCCTTTAGAATTAAGTCCAGATTCTTCTAACTTGGTCCTTTTCCATTTCCATATACCTTTCCAATTTTATTTTCCGTAGTTCCCTTACACTTTACTAGACAGCTTGCATATTTCTCCAAACCTGTCACTCCTCTTTGGCCTTTCATTTACGTTACTTCCTCTCCCTAAATACAGAACCTTTTTCCTCTTCAAATTTCAAAGTCTGTCCTAGTCTAACTCAAAGGACGCCTGTATCAGAGCATTCAGGATTCTCCGCTTTTTAAGGCATTTTTCTTTGTTTCATCTCTTCCTTGCCATGTGGCAAACCTATAATGTTATAGACCCTTTGAGGGCACAGGTTATAGTTTATTAATTAAAAAAATCAGAACCACTCATAGTTCCTAGTATAGTGTTCTGGTAATAACATAGCCTATATAAATCTTTGTTGAATTCATTAATCTTCTCATTTAAGTGTGGAAAAAAATGAAACAGTCCAAAGATGAAAATGTCTTCACTGGTAAAGGAGAACAAATACCTGGAATCTATGGCTACGGAGCCTCTACTGGCACATGACAGGTACTTTGCAGCTATCTAAAGGTTATCAGTGGCTCAAGAGTTCTTGCCTCTTTCAGTGGACTTGGTTTATTCTGGAATATTTACTCCGGACACATCTTATCTTGAGAATCTAGGCACATCCTTCCTCCTCCCTGCTTCCCCAGCAGAACGAAGACAGATATCATGAAGCCAAATTTCTTTGGTAGTTTATATGGGGAAGGTAAGAGCCATTTCGCATCCTGTAAGAGCAACTCTCTGATTCTGACCCAGCCTTGAGTCTGAGTCTGTGGAAAAAAATCTTACTTGAGGGATACAGCTAAAGATCCAATAAGTCTCTGACTGAGCTGTAGTTTGCAATCTTAGAAGAAACCTAATTTCTTCCTAATTAAACTACCCTCAGCTGCTCTGGCCTAGGCATAATTCTTCAGGAGGTTGGTTTCCTTGAAGCAAAGTACATGTGCTTGTGGATATAATTACAGACATTGGGGTGCAGTTTACTAACAGTGGAGGCTAATTGGAATGGCTGCCTCTGTCTCTTGCTTCAAGCAAATGCTCAAGCTCCACTAGATGGCACTGCAGAGTCACCAGTGATGAGCTTTTTCTACTACAGAGGTCCACCATCAGCAGCCACCGTTACGCACAGGTGATGGAGGTCACAGCAACCAATAGAAGCCTGATGTGCTTTATGATGGTGTGATCACCATCTCCTTTAACTTATTTCCCATTCACCAGGAATTTGTGGATGTTGGTAAGTGTCAAAAGGAATTTATTATAACAGGGTAATAATCTTGATCCCCCAAATAGGATCCCACAGTCAGCAGGGGTCTTCACTGGCATTTGCCTCCTTTGAATTCAAGAAAAATGTTAGTTGTGCAGGCTTACAAAAGAATTGATAAAGTCAAAACACAATCCCCGGAAGATGAACATTTATTGAGTATATATTTTTTAAAAATCAAAGTTTGGAGACTACTGATCTGAATGAGAATTTAGAATATGTTAATTTCATTTAAATCCCTCAAGTCATAAAGAAATAGAGAGTATCAGAGTTAGAAGCATTACACCGAATACAAGAGGGGAGGAGATAGCCTTTCATTTTCCAACGAACTGGATTAATATCTGTTCTTAGCATCTCCTGGGATCCATTGCTGGAAATCATGAGTTCACCAGGTAATTATGGACACTGGCCAGCCAGCTTTAGCATCCCAAGACTAACCTTGTGCAAGTAGAAAGTCCACAGTTCCTAGATGGCCTTCGGAAGCAGCCATCATCAGGGGAGTGCGGCCCTGCTTGTCTGCCATGTTGACATCAGCTCCATGGGTGAGTAAAAGATCAACAATCTGCAAGTGCAGAGAAACAGGGACCGATTAGCCCAAAGAAGAGCTGCTGAGAAGACACGTACATACTATCTCTTACTCTGTAGGAATTCCTACTGCTGTATGAGTCATCCATGTATCTTTCCACTTCCCCCTATAAGTACCTGTATAGTCCCAGTACCATGTGATTTAATCTCTAACTCTCTTAGGGACAGCCAAATGAGAAGGATTCAACTCTCCGTGTCTGACCCAGCTACTAAGTGAAAAAGAACTTAACAAAGGTCAAGATGTAGGATTAAACAATCCCATAGTGGAGGTTTCAACATAAATCACTCCTTTATTGCCCTCTAGTGGTTGCAAATCTGCCTGCAGTTAATACTTGGAACTGAACTGAACATAATCAAGTGACTCTGATAACTCTTAAGGGCTGTTTGGCTTCTACAGCCTTTTTTCTATTGAAATACTTCTGAAGATTATTATCAGTGTGCCTTCCTTTCCATCCTGAGTGTATAAATTAACATTTATCCAGAATCCAAACATCTGAAAAGATTGTGTCATTAGAATTTGCATTCGCTGTATTTTCTTTTAGTAAGTCTCAGACATCTGCAAGTAAGTGATAAGCAGAAGTCTGCTCAGAAATGAACCTTCCAAGGAGTCTCTGGATACTGTGAAATGTGAGAAGGAGGTCACTCTATTACCAGGACAAAAGTAGTTAGTCCTTCTATACAATCTGTATCAAGTGATGGTTTTGAATGTTAACTGTTGTATTCTCAATTAACCAGAATATTCATAACAAACGTCCAAGTCCTCAAACCTGATCACTGCTGGGTAACCCAAACTTTACTTGTGATCATTTTGCTCTGTGCATCAGAATTTCTCACCTAGAACTCAGTCCTGCCTGAGGGACTGGAAGCGGTCACCCGGCTTACCTGCCAGTGGCCCTGGCGCACTGTGCTGAATAGTGGCACTGCCCCTCGGCGGTTTGGCTGGGCCACTGCCGCCCCTTGTTCCAAGAGCAAACGGCACACCTCCAGTTTGCCCCTTCCGGCTGCAGCTGTTAGGGCTAAGGGCAGAGAACAAAGATTGAGGATAGGTGGTTCTTGTCCTCTCCAGCGCTCCATGTTAAATGTGAATATCCCTGTGTTTCATTAATGTAATTGCTACTTTACTCCTAAGAATAATGATTTTTGCCACCTTTTCCATAAAGAAAAGTTCTAAAGAAAAATAATGAATAAAGACACATTTAAATTGCCTCACGATATTTGGGGACAATAATAATAATAATAAATCTATTGAAAATTCACCTTTAATCAAACTCACTTGGTTTCATTTTTCCTCACAAGACTGTCTTCTCTGCTTTGGTCTACCTCTCGTTTGGTGCCTCTTCCTAGCTACAAACTTTCTGTTAGTCTACGTGTGGGTGGAATCTAAAGACAAGAGTCTTTGCAGAGATTAAAAGTTTTTTTTTTAATTTATTTTTATTTTTATTTTTTTTTTTATAATTAGCTGGGAACTACCTCCAGCCAAGCTCTACCCCTGGGCTTTTAAGCCTAGAGAACCAAAGTTAGGAATTGCAGTCCAAGGTCTTGGGCCAGTTTTCATTCTTTTTCTTCATTAGTTGATACAGAAGTTTCTGGTACATTTGCAATCATTTTTTATGTAAGGATTAGAATGATTCAAGGTAGCAGTCTTAAAGATGTGAGAAGAGGTATGACATTTTTCTTCTGAATATAAAATAATGAAGTCACAGGTAAAAATAGCTACAGTGAGTTTAAGAGACACATTAGGAAAAAAACAGAAACGTTCTTCTTTTTGTGCCACTGTCCACTGACAACATGATCTCTGATACAAAGGAGATTTTAAGAACGCCTATTTTGTCCTCAGAGTATCATTTCAACAGCAGAAAGAGGAGTTTGGAGATATGAAGTCTATCTTTTAACAAATATGTATTTGTTTCATTTAACCATGGGATCTCAGGTGCACAAGTCTATTGTTTTCAAAAATGAGGGGTATGGAGGATGGGAACAGAACATGTAGGAGTTATACTTCATTTTATAGAAAGAGGATAAATTTCCAAATTTATCCAAATTTCCAAATTGACTTAAAAAATTGATGTAGTAATCAGCAGGTTATTCTTTTATTATGGCCTCCTAACTCCAGTAACAAACCAGAAAATGATAATATTTGGCAGGCACAGATACTGCACTTTGCAAACTTTAAAACGTATTCAGAGAAGCAAATAAAATTTACATCAAATGGACATCTGCATTCATTTCCACTTAAGTGCAAATTATGGCATTTTGTCTCTGGACTTGGCCAAATTTATCCACCACTGAGTCATATGCAAAATGAAAACTACCTGTAATTTCTGCAAATATAAACCTTCAAGTAACATCTTCCTTCCTTCTGCAAGGATAAGAAGGACTTATGAAGTAAAATGTGGTAATTTTAGAAGATACATGCACTCTTAAACCAGTTATATCTATGGCTTGTCTTATGTGTATTTTCAATTTTAGTTGGAACTCCTGACATTGGCATTTCTTTTCAGTTCTTTACAGGAGGGCAGTGGCAACTGAGGTGAGGGTCATTTCCAACCCTGAGTGGATCAGCTCATCAGGTGTTAATGGCTATAATTATTTACTGGACAAAGAAGTTTTATCTCTTGTTTTTTAAATATAAGTGATGTTCCCTCTTTCTCAAGTCCATATTTCTAATAGGTTAGAAAACAAATTGTGAGTTCTATATATGGGTCAGAACACAAGAGTAGTTTAATAATTTGACTGGATAGGCACTTATTAGGAACCATAAGAATGATCTCGGTGCATAAAACAAACCATTTGGAGAATTTCTAACCCACATTCTGAACCCGTTTAGTTACTAGGTTGATAAGGTTGCAGCAAACCTCTGTATGTGAGGGGGCCAAATACATTATTTTTCACAAAAGAACTTACAGCATCCTAGAGAAAATATACACAGTATTTCAGAATCAAGCCTCTCACTAATGATGCCAGTTCACAGAACACATCTGAATATTCACAACCAGTGCCCATCTGGAAAGCCATACTGTCCAGTCTGACAATTCTATTGCTCTGGCTGCCCCATTTCTCCCCACTGGATAACACATTTATATATGAGGGAATGTTCCATTTGGCCTTTCCCTTGTTGTATCATCTCTGTTGTTTAGGTTATGATGTCATTTGGCAGCAACCTTCAGCAGATAGCTGGACGTGGTTATTAACACAGCTGGCCAATTTCATCTCAGAACAACACAACTACGTAAAATGGAATCTGGGCTTTTCAAAATCCAAGAGCAAGTTGTATGGCTGGATTTTATATGAGATTTATCAAAAACTGTTAAAACTTTCTAAAAGAAAGGAGATGAAGGTAAAGCCAATTCTATAAAACACCAAACTGCAAACAGAGCAGTTAGGAGCCAACTTTCTTCCTAAAAGAGCAGTAACAGAATTTGTTCCCTAGCTTGTCAGCATCTGACGAGATGATTTGACAGAAATGGTCTTTTTTCAACGGGAAACATCTAAGGAGTTGGAAGAGGCAGATAGGATGTAGCTCAGAGTTGGGGAAACAGCCAGAGTCTGCCTGGATGGGATGCTGACACTAAAGAGAATGCAGAGATGCACATGACTCTTTCATCTACTTTCAACCTTGGAAGAGTCCAGCACAGACAGGTCATGTAAGATCAAGGGGTGGGGGAGGAGGGGGAAGTGGCTGGGGAGAAATAAACTGATCACTGCTATTCAAAATAACATTAATAAAACATTTATTGAGCTATATGTCAGACACTGCTCTCAAAGAACTCATGGTTGAGTAAGGAAACAGACGAATATGTTAATATAGAGTGTGACATGCACAATGGAGATATGTCCTTGGTATGAGGGAGGGCACAGAGGAAGAGGTTTCTGAGATGGCCTCTAGGTAGAGATGATAATGTGAGTTAGATGCTGAAAGATGAACAGGAGATTTACGAAGTTGTGGGGTGGGTCAAGGGAGAGCATGAATAAAGGCACTGAGGGGAAAACAACATGTTTACTGTTATTGGAGTTACTGGAGAAGACAGGCAATATATGAGGCTGGAGATTATTACTGGTCTTTTTATGCTACATTAAAGGACTTAATCCTACAAGTAGTAAATGAAGGTCAGAAAGCAGGAAAGTGACACAAACAGACTATGGCTTAAAAAGATCACTTTGGCTGAAGTCTGAGAGATGTATCACAAAAGGGTGAGGCTAGAGGCAGAAGCTCAATTAGGAGGTAGCTGCAATAATCTAGGCAAAAGATGATGAAGGCAGGAATTAAAGGAATCCAGTAAGTTTATTTTGTAAACTCTGGTTTCTTTTTGGGGCCATGTATTTTCAGGGTTGGCCTCCAGAGTTGCTAGAAGCTCTCAGTGCTGGTCCTGGTCTGTGCCCACAACATAAGGGAGAGGAGGGTGTGGTGAACAATCTTGTCACCTTGTTTGCTTTTCTTCTGTGGTGTTCCATAAGAAGTCTGTGAAAACTCTACGGGATGGGAGGGGGTCAGCAGATAGTGAAAGCTGGATGTAAGATGATGACATCTGGAAAGATAAAGAGGCTGCAAATGGAAGATGAAAGCAACCAGGATGCTCTAGTGATCTGCCTTCAGAAAATCTAATATGTAAAAATCACATCCCAATTAATATTCTAAGATTCACTTTCTCCCTCTACATTTTAACATCTCTGAAATTGGAATGCATCTTACAATTAATGTGATAATAAAGAATCGTGTCAATATAGTTGGCAGAAATTGTTTTTGTAGTGGCACATAAAATAATGGCTACATAGTTTCTTAAAGTTAATGGTGTCTTAGATTTGATAGAGTAAGTGATACATATTATGGGAAATATCATGACCATTGTATTTTCCTTAGGTTAAAAATTGTCACTTAGGTCCTGGTTGCAGATATGAGCCCCCACCAACTAGCTTTGGGTCACAGACTACTTTTACATGTGAAAATACGTATAAGATTTTGTCAAGGGAGGAAGCATCATTATTCAATAGGTCATTATAAAATTTAAACGATCATGTGCTATAAGTTAGAAAGGCACATGTATGTTTAATAAACATCACTGTAGATAGAACAGTAAATCAAAGTCCATTCTATACTAGTGATGAGTTGTAGGGTCATTGTCACATAATAAACATTATTTTCCAGAATTTTTTCTGAAATAAAATAATTTTTCATGGATATAGAAATTGTATTACAGCCAGGCACGGTGGCTCACGCCTGTAACCCTAGCACTTTGGGAGGCTGAGGTGGGGAGATCACCTGAGGTCAAGGGTTCGAGACCAGCCTGGCCAACATGGCGAAACCCCATCTTTACTAAAAATACAAAAAACAAAATTCGTCAGGTGTGGTGGTGCATGCCTGTAATCCCAGCTACTCGGGAGGCTGAGGCAGGAGAATCACTTGAACCCAGGAGGCAGAGGTTGCAGTGAGCTGAGATTGTGTCACTGCACTCCAGCCTGGGGGACAGAGTGAGACTTCGTCTCAAAAAAAAAGACAAAAAAAAAAGAAATCGTATTACAAATAAATTTCATCTTAACTCATGTTTAAGTAGCTCTTTATGTTTATAATATTATAATTATATTGCATATACGCATAAGTCAAACACAACACAATTCTGATTACAAGCAAATACATGAAGTTTTGATTTTTTAAAATCTTGAGATATGGTACATATGTACAAAATTCACTGTAAAAATTTATTATATACTTTAAGGAATGAAATATTTAAAAAATCCTGAGGCCATGAAATTTTATCTAATAAGAAATTCATGTCAATAAAAATAAGTCCTCCATTTAATTCATGCCCTTCTTGAACATTTTAAAGGATATCTTTCAAGTACACCATTAGAATGTGTTTGATATTCATCGCTATGACTATTAGTCTTGTAATTTCTATTCATTATCACCATGGGGACATGACTCTTTTTGCTGCTGTCAGTGGTTACACCGCCATGCCCTTGGCAACAAAGGGTCTGCTGGAGATGTGGCAACACTGTGTTGGAGAAGGCTGTGCTGATAGAAACACACCAACATGTCCCTCCTGCAGCTCTAGGTCCCACACATATGCATACTCCAGAGTGGCTGATGTCCTGCCCAGTTCCTTCCCCTCAGCCTGTGCTCTGGCTTCCCTCAGAGTGGGGCTCCAGAGACAGCAGCTGTTTCCAGCTGTACACTTTTCTTTAATCTGTCATGGACTCTTAAGCTGCAGCTGCCAGGCATCTGCTCCCTTTGGATCTTACAAAAGGAGGGATTATTTGAGAAGCAAATTCCTGAGTTTTGGACCATTCCACATGATGTTAAAGAAGTCAGGAAATGTGTGTAAGACTTTGTCACGAGAAGAAATGCCACAATAGGTCTTTATAAATTTTAAATGAGTTCAAGAACCTCTTATTTTTAATAACACTCTTATCCTAACCCAAATGCATACCCTTCTTGTTTAGTAAAATATTCTCCCTAAATTGGCCATCTCAATATTGGTCTACTTCTCCTGGAAAATATGACACATATCTGGGGTTACTCTATAGTTTTCATTGCCCTGGTTTCATAAAAACACATCCAAGGTTACTAATGTTTCTCCAGATGCTGCAGTTGAGACTTGGAGGGAAGACAACAATCATTTCCTGCAAAGGCCACAAGGAAGAGGCTTCTGTTTGCATTGTAAGTACCGAATGATACAGAAACTGATTTGCTACAGACCAACAGGAACTGCATGAGGCTGGGCCCTCATTGTGCATCCAGATAGCAACTTTACTCGTAATGTATTGGATTGTGTCAGATACCACGCTACCACAGTAACATTTGGTTAAGCCAGAGGTGCAGGTGAAAATTTAACATCCCGGTTAACAAATGCAAGGGGAATGAGTTATTGTGATGGGAGAAATATTTATTCCTAACTACTACAAGGATCACATAAAAAGGAGACAGGCCACAATTATTTTCTGCTCTGGTTTGGCACATTGTAAGGTAACTTTCAGTCTTCTAAAAATATTTGGAAACGAGAGGGAAAAACTTTTGTTTGAAAGAAGACTCTGGTGCAAAGAGTATGGAGAATTCACAGGGAAAGAGGATTGAAAGAGGAAAATTGCTTGACTGTTTAGTTTGGCTGAATCAGTCTCCATTACAAAAGCCTGAGACAGAAGACTGCCAAATGTATGCCAGGGAAAAAAAAAGGGGGCAAGATTCGAGAGTCCACACAAACACAACACATTCTTGAGGGCAACGTCCATGAGCGGTACCTGTCTCTCCCCAGAGACTGTCAAAGCTGTTGATCTGTGCTCGCTCTACTTCCTCTTCATCTTTTTCTGGAAGATCAAGTAGGTAGGAGACAATCTGAAACAAGAAGTTGTGTCAGCTCAAACTTCAGGTGGAAAACTATGCTATTGACACTAGCCTGTGAGGTTTGGAAGATGCTTGGATGATCCAAGTATCACTAAATCTCTTGCACACAAAAGGAATCAGAATTGACTGTCCTAATAAAGAAACCCACAGCTTCCATGATGAGCATTTGTCTTATCAGGTATGGTTTACACATTTCTCCAGAATGCAATTCACTTATATAGCATGTGATTTTTTAAAAAAATTACATATTCTTCATATTTAAGTTAAAGAAGCAATCCTTCCTCCTCCCTATAAAAAAGCCATAGAAAATAAATATGAGAAAACTGAGGGCCTGTTTTTCTTTCTTTCTTTTTTTTTTGAGACAGGGTCTCGTTCTGTCACCCAGACTGGAGTGCAGTAATGTGTTCATGACTCACTGCAGTCTTGACCTCCCAGGCTCAAGCAATCTTTGCACTTCAGCCTCCGGATTAGCTGGGACTACAGGCATGCACCACCACACCTGGCTAATTAAAAAAGTTTTTTTTTTTTTTTTTTTCCAGAGACGGGGGTCTTGCCATGTTGTCCAGGGTGGTCTTGAACTCCTGGAGTCAAGTGATTCTCCTGCCTTGGTCTCCCAAAGTGCTGGGATTACAGGTGTGAGCCACTGCACCTGGCCCTGTATTTCCTCAGAGTAAAGTGATTATCTTCCTTTTTCCTCTCAGATGTATAAGGACTGTTCTGGAACTAGTAAAGGGAGAAAAATCTCTCAACACAACGAAAAGTGACAGTTCTGTTTCTGGGAATTTGACTGAACAGGGTTAAAAAACTTCCCATAGATGATACAAATTTAATATTACTTAACACTCCCTTGGTGACATGTCAGCTCAGTTGATATGGTAGCTGTTTTGATGATTATCCCATGCTTGCACTGGCCCATGTAAGATGACTGTTAAATTCTCAGAAATTCTGAAAGCCAGTTGTTTATTAGAAATCAAATAGCAATTAAATAAACATTAAAAACAAAGGTTAAAGAATACTCAGATCTCGCAACTTCCTATTATTTAACTATATCTTACTATTATCTATGCTGTTGAGGTTAATTTAGATTGATTGTGCATGTCTGCATGGTGGGAATATTACACCACAATGTGCTACTGTGCATCTTCTCTCATCTTTGTTTCAGTGATGTCACATTGGTAGCTTGAAATTGGCTATGATGGGAGTATTTACACCCTTGAAACTGGCAAACACTATAAATCAGGGCTTCATTTAGTGCTAAAGCTGAAAGGGGATTCAGTTCAATAAATATAGTTCGTATGTGGATGAGAAGTAGTTTACTACAGTAGATCACATATCAGGTTTAACGGCAATACAGTTATTGAGAAAAGAGTAAACTGGGATGCAGCTCCATTTGTCAAACTTTGGTTATAAGTTACAACCACAGGTTAGCTACAAATTTGGCAAAAATAAACAAAAGCATTCAATTAAGAGTATTATATAGTTCATTATTATTTGTAAGTTGTATACAACATATTCTTTTTGTTTGTTTGTTTTGAGATGGAGTTTGCTCTTGTCGCCCAGGCTGGAGTACAATGGCATGATCTCAGCTCACTGCAACCTCCGCCTCCCGGGTTCAGGTAATTCTCCTGTCTCAGCCTCCCAAGTAGCTGGGATTAGAGGTGCCTACTGTAATCGTGCCACGTCCGACTAATTTTTGTATTTTTAGTACAGATGGGGTTTCACTACGTTGGCCAGGTTGGTCTCAAACTTCTGACCTCCGGTGATCTGCCTGCCTTGGCCTCCCAAAGTGCTGGGATTACAGGCATGAGCCACCGCGCCCAGCCTTTTTTTTTTTTTTAATTATTTCAACTTTTATTGTAGATTCAAGGGCAGTGAATGTACAGGTTTGTTTCATGGTGTACTGGATGATGCCGAGGTTTGGGACACAAATGTTCCCATCACCCGGTAGTGAGGATAACAACAGTTTTTCAACCCTTTCCCCTTCCTCTCCCCTCCCAGTAGTCCCCAGTGTCTACTGTTGCCTCTTTATGTCCATGAGTACTCAATGTTTAGCTCCCACTTATCAATGAGAACATGTGGTATTTGGTTTTCTGTTCCTGTATTAATTCACTTAGGATATTGGCCTTCAGTTGCATCCATGTTGCTGCAAAGGACATGATTTTGTTCTTTTTATGGCTGTGTAGTATTCCATGGAAACACATTCTGTCAGTAAAATTTATAAAAAACGTATGCACACACACACAAACACACACCCCTGTTCCACCCCACACCCCTCTTCAGGGTTGGTTGTTAAACATTTCCTAGCACACTACCAATTCCCTACATTTGCCACTATTATTGTTACTATCATTAACAAATAAACTGTATAATGTTTAACAGTTTACCAAGCATCCCTTATAACAGCCTTGTATAAAGGAGTTTATTAGCTTCACTTTGCTGATGGGAAACTAAACTTCTAAGAGATTAGGTAAATTGTTCAAGGGCTAGAGTTAAGGAGTAGCAAGGCTGGGACTCAAACCTGGTCCTTCTGAGATTCTAAATGTTATGCTGTTCCTGTGCCACATTATCTAACCATGTGACTACAACTCAGTAATTCATCTCTTTGAGCCTTGGTGCCACTGTCTGTTAAACAGGGAGGAAAACATGGAGAATAATTAGATAGTTTCCATGGTCCTTTCCAACTCGCACCTTTCTATACCTATAATTTGAGGGACCTTGGCATTTGAGTAAAGTGCTTCATGGAGTTTAATCTCCTTATTATTCAGAGCAGCAATCACGAATTCACATTAATTTAGCTGGCAATTTTGTCTTCGTGCAATCTTTTCTCCTGGTTTCCTGGGTCCTTCAATATGTAGCTTGAAAAAACAATCCAACTGCCTACTTCTTACCTCAGTATAACCCATGCTGGCTGCAGCAATGAGGGCCTGTTGGATGGCATGGCTCTTCTTAAATACTCCTTGCTGCTGACCGGCCATCGTCCAGTCACACTGAATCAAAAACTTGACAACCTCCAGATGACCTCGGAGTGCAGCATGAACCAAAGCACACTGCCCGTTCTTATCCAAATGATCCACCTAAGAGGAGAGGACAGGAGATCTGTGTGAACACACACTTGTGGCTGAGCTCGCAATCTAGTCACATCCGCCACTGCACAAGCCTAGACTACTAAGAATCATCCTTTCCACTCCTGGAACCAATCTCTGAGCAAATTCAGGAGACTCTGCTCAGCTTAGATTATTACTGAGCTACAACTATGCTAAATGTCCCTCTGGGAAGAACTTCTTTTCCTCAGAAAAGGTCAGACTTTTGTTTTTGCATTCCTAGAAAAACAAAAACCAAAATTCTCAGTTTGAGCTTTGTCTTCCTGAGGTAAATTCTTCTTTGTCTCCTCAAATAGTTCTTTTTAGACCAAGATTTGAGAAACTGGTAGCTCTGCTGGCATAAAAAAAATTATCTTTGAAATCAAAAAAGGGAAGAAAAACTTTATGAAGCTACAATTTTTTGGCTTTCCAAAGAAGCAAAACATCTTACATCATGAATCATTTGACCACCCAACTTTGGCAAAGTCTGCTTCTCTCTTCCAGCAGGAGGGAAGACTCTCAAAGATCTGCCTCAAATGGCTAGAGGCACTTCTGGCTGATTGCATCAATAGCAGTCTTTATAATTTCAGTGTTGGTTACAAGTTTAGGCTGAAAGAAGACCCTGATCAAGACTGATTTACCAGAAGGGCCTTCGTTTCAACATATGAGTAGCCTTTCATTAGATGAGTAGCCTTTTCTGGTAGGTAGGTGGTACTTGTCCTGTGGTAGTTAGATCAGTTGAAAATATAAGTTCTGTTTCTGGCTTTCCTACTGACTTCAGTTCCACCCAGCCATCCACATAGTGAATATTTACTGAATACAGAGTATGTGGCAAAGTACCACTTAGGTGAATAAGACAGTAATATATAGGTTCTGCTCTCAAGTACTCTCCAACAAGGTAGGGGAGATGTGACCAATGTGACAAGAGCCTGTCCAACAAAGGAGTATACAATAAATTTAAAGGAAAGTAAAAGTGAAATAACATTTCAGAGGAAGGAAAGATTAATTTCTGGCTAGAATCAGGAACAGATTCAGACAGAAAGGTCTATCATGACTGGCTGAGATGGAAAATGATTAATGTATTCTACTTTTTGCAAGAGTAGGGCACATGAAAGGGAAGTTTAAACTCTAAGGCTGAAAAGGTCTTTTGGGACAGAGCATGGATATTTCTGAATGCCAGGCTAAGTGGTCTGAATTGTAACCAACAGGCAGTGAAGTCATTGAGTGTTTTCATGCTCAGAACTGTATTTTCAAAAAGTAAGCGAATGGATAAAAGAAACCATGGCTCCTTGGAGAAATGGTTGATTCCAGGACTGGGGTAAGAGATGAGACTAGAACATCTTGTGGTGTCAGAAAGTCAGAAAATGCTCAAAAATTAATAAAGGGAAGTTGAAAGGACACAGGAATTAGTTTGAAGGAGTTCCCAATGGCCAAATCTGGGGCAATGTGAACAATGAAAATGAATAATAATGGTAATGGATTTCAGGCTATGGAATAAAATATCCATGACTTCACAGTAATATCAATAAATACTTGAATAAATACATGGGGGAGAAGGGATCGCTTTCCCTTTCAGTAACATTTCAATTAATAAATGTTGAGGGAATGATGGAAGTAGAAAATCACTGTCAGGCAAACATCAAAGCAATAATTATTGCAGTGGCTGGGCATGGTGGCTCATGCCTGTAATCCCAGCACCTTGGGAGGCCGAGGCGGGTGGATCACCTGAGGTCACGAGTTCGAGACCAGCCTGACCAACATGGTGAAACCCCATTTCTACTAAAAAATACAAAAATTAGCTGGGTGTGGTGGTGGGTGCCTGTAATGCCAGCTACTCTGGAGGGTGAGGCAGGAGAATCACTTGAACTTGGGAGGCGGAGATTGCCGTGAGCTGAGATCATGCCATTGCACTCCAGCCTGGGCAACAAAAGTGAAATTCCTCTCAAAAAAAAAAAATAATAATAATAATTACTGCAGCAAGAATCACTGATGGATCCTAATATTAGTGAATAAAAGTATGACAAGAACCAGGATGTCTATCTTTCTAGTCTCAAAAGCATAACCCTAAAAGATATTTCTTAATTACAAAAGGAAAAATAGTAACTTCAGAGCTGAGAAACCTGGAAGACACTATCTTAGATGCCTGTTGGGGGTCAATGTCCTCTTAACTCTGGAGTAGGGGTTAAGCTAGAGAGATAAAATGCTCAGAAGAATCCAGCGAAGAAAAAGACTTCTGAAATAATGAAGATTATTCCGTATCGGAGGCCTTTTTGGACAGGTATTGTGTGGTGGCCTTGGTACGTACTTTCTCGGACAATGTCATGTCATCACTGATATATGATCAGTGTGTTGGTTAGCAGGTCTAGGGTAGCCAAGTGACTGAGGTTAACACCACCTGTAATAAGACCTATCAACAGCAGGGACTTCTAGTACTGCATTTTTATAAGGGTACAGCATTGCTTACGTGGTATTCTTGCCAAAAATATATACACTCAATCTCACAGTGAGAAAACATTAGATAAACTAAAATTGAAAAACATTCTATAGAACAACTGGCTGGTATTCTTCAAAACTGTTAAGCTCATAAAAGATGAACAAAGACTGAGAAACTCTCACAGGTTGGAGGAGCCTAAGGAGGCACAATACTAAATGTAATGTGGGATCCCGACCTGGATTCTCTAATGCAAAAAAGATTATCAGTGGGACAGTTGGACAAACTTCAGTAAGGTCTGTAGATTAGTTAATAGTATTATCACCAAATTACTTTCCTGGTTTTGATAATGAGACTACAATTACTTAGGCTGTTAACATTAGGAGAAGCTGAATGGAGGATATACAGAAACTCTATGCATTTTTTTTGCCTACAAGAGAATTATTTTATTTGCTTTTATTATTTTAAATTGACACATAATAATTGTACATATTTATGGGGTACAGTGTGATATTTTGATACATGTATGCAATGTGTAATGATCAAATTAGGGCAATTAGCATACCCATCACCTCAAACGTGTATCATTTCTTTGTGTTGGGTCTCCGCACTATTTTCGCAATATCTTTGAAAGTCTAAAATTACTTCAAAATAAAAGTTCTACAAAAGCTAAGGGGACGGTGTGTAATAGTTGAGATGAGAATCTGAAAAAGGGGTTTGTTACACAAGAAGACTCCAAGAATAATTCAGGAGGATAGTGGCAGTTGGGGTGGACACCAAGGAGTAGCTTCTCAAGCTCTTTTGAGGATAACATTGAAAAGTACTGGCCACTAAATGAATTAGGAAGGGCAAAGGAGGGAAAGATGTCAATGACTCCCTAGTTCTGAGAAAAACGGAGGCTACATTAGCAGACTTTGAAAATCCAGAAAGAGGAGGGTAAAGATGAGTGATTTTAGAAAGCTGGATCTGAGGAACTAACTAGTCAGGGATCTGAACATGCCTGCCAAGGAAGTAGTTACAAATGTGAAACTACAGCTCAAAAACATTTTCAGAAATTAGCAATTTGGGGTTAAGAGTCACCAAAATATAGGTAGGAGAACTAGAACCCAGTCGGGTTTGACGCCAAAGCCTATGACTTTAATGCTGAAGCCATGGCGAGTATGAGGACAGAAAGAAGACCAGAGGATCTTAGTGAACAGTTCTAGCAGCAGAAGAGAGGGGCAGCCAGAGAAGTGGGAAATGACATTAAAAGTTTACTACTGGCCGAGCGCGGTGGCTCATGCCTGTAATCCCAGCACTTTGGGAGGCCAAGGTGGGTGGATCACCTGAGGTCAGGAGTTCAAGACCAGCCTGGCCAACATGGTGAAACCCCATCTCTACTAAAAATACAAAAATTAGCCAGGCGTCGTGGTGTGTGCCTGTGATCCCAGCTACTTGGGAGGCAGAGGCTGCAGTGAGCCAAGAATGTGCCACTGCACTCCAGCCTAGGCATTTAGAGCCAGGCTCTGTCTAAAAAAGTTTATTATTGCTAATACTACGGAGCGGCTCACAGAGGTGAGGAATGAGACAAAGCTGCTTTATTTGGTGACTGGCAGTCATCAGTGACTTTTAAAAGAGTAGCTTGGTAGAATGTGGGGAGGTTGGGTTATTTTCTTTTTTACAGATACTATTTATTAGGCACTACATAAGATTAAAAAAGACTTTAACACCTCTTTTAAAAAACGGCTTTATCTCTTTCAATGCTTACACTGACTCTTTTAACACCCTTTTTATAGATGAAAAGTGCGATTGAGAGAGGTTAAATGACTTGTTCAAGTCCTCGTATAAACTAAGTATGGACACAGGATTTGACCCAGTTGTGTTTGATCCTAAAGCTTATCATTTTAATGAGTTGCCTGCTCTCTCATTCATGGAAGCCAGAATGCAAGTGGTTAAGGAGTAATAAGGAGGTGAATGTAGCCAGTATAGAGGACTCTTAGGACAGGTTTGGTAGAGGTGAAAGGGAAGAGATGGGATGTTGCTTCTGGTTAGCAAGGGAGAGGAACATTTCTTTTTTAGGTTGGGTAGGTTCTACATTCATAGGCTTGTAGAAACTGAGAAAAAAGGTAGTGTGAATTTAGAAAAGAATGAAATAACGTGAGAGAATGAGCAACACCGTGGGTTAAGAGTGCAGAGGTGGAGACAATTGCTCTGTAAAGGAAGGTAAGTACTTCCTTCTCTAAGGCAAAGTAGAGGTGAGCATAGGTAAGAACTGATAAGAGTTTTGAGATACAGGCACCTTGAGATGAGCTTGATCACAGTGACGAAGGGCAGAAGAGGCATGATAGGATCTTGAAAGAAGTATATATGAGTTACATTTCTGCTCTGGGGAAAACAATGAAAGATGAAGAAAAGGATGGCTTGGCAGTGTAAGGGCTGAGCAGCAGGAAAGACCCAGCTAAGATCAGAATATGAAGTGACAGTAATAGTAAGAAGGGCTGGGTGCCGTGGCTCACACTTGTAATCCTAGCACTTTGGGAGGCCACAGTGGGAGGATCTCTTGATCCAAGGAGTTTTAGCAAACCTCCGAGCAATATAGCAAGACCCTGCCTCTACAAAACAGGAAAAAAATAAAGCTGAGTGTGGTGGCGCGTACCTATACTCCTGGCTACTGGGGAGGCTGAAGACTGCAGTGAGCTACAATCATGCCACTGCACTCTGGCCTAGGCAACAGAGCAAGACTTTGTCTCTAAAAAGAAAACAAAACTAGTAATGAGGCCCAGTTATCATTGTTTCTAGAAGTGTCCATTCAAATGAATGGGATGTCACAGGTGGACAATCACTGTGCTACAGTAAACTTCTAAGGCTCTGAGATGTCACTGAGAGGCCTATGTCTCACTTCCCAAAGGAGTGGAGGAGTCCCACTTTCTCCCCTGGTACTAGCACTGGACACCGCAGAATGAAGTCATACTATGACTTGTATTTCACTATGAAACCACTAAAGTCCTCAGTTTGTTTTCAGGACTGAAACAAAATACTATCAGGCCAACATTTTTTTCCCAGAGGCCTACATTTGTGAGACCAGCATTTTTCTTTTCACCAATATTGTGAAATTGAGTTTTTATACATAAAGCAAACATATTTTGGAAATGTTTTCAGAGAACTGATCAGTACTAACAGAAGCACTTTGAGGTGCCCTTGGTCAGTCGGAGTATAAATAGGGAGAATCATCTTCTCCCTGTATCTCTAGAGTGGTGGTCTTCAAGGACAGGATGAGGGGTCTGGTCCTGTTCTCATCTCCAGGGCTAAATTTTCTTCTCTACACATGAAAGGCTTAGAGCCTGAAGGTGTCATTTGGTCCAGACCTGCCACTGCAGTCTCCTTGCTCCCTCACTTCTCCTTCCTGTCTTTGTTAAAAAGAGGCTTCTTCTGAGCTCAATAGATCATTTCTGGGTTGTTTGGTAGAAACTTTTTGTGGTTACTGATAAATGCAGTTTCCCAAGCACCTCTCAAAGGGTTTAGAACTGTGTGCTCCTGCAGCATGGATGGCAGTAGCCCTGCACATATGCAGAACCAGCACTCTCTCTGATCTGCTCTCCATCACGGTTTGATATACTCTACCCAGACTCATGAGGTAACACTGGAGATAAGAAAGAGTATGTATCGAAAAGAAAGAAAAAGGGAAGAAAAGCAGCAGAGCTGGGCAGACAGTACCTTGGCCCGTTTCTTGCACAGCAGCACCACAATGCTCAGGTACCCTGCTGCTGCAGCATATCCCAGGGGAGTCAGGCCACTTTCAGAAGAGGCATCCACGTTGGCCCCGAACTCCAGCAGCAGGGCTACCATTTCTGTGTAACCAAGATGGGACTGAACACATAGAATTGGAGCATTATTTAAAACCTCTGTCCGGTAATTAATATTGGCACCTCCCAAAATCAGCAGTCGGCTGACCTAGAAATAAATAAACAGAACTAATAATTAGACGAACAGGAGTCACATCCTTTTAGTCATCTTTTATTAAACCATCTAACATTCTACAACAGAGTCTAGTAGCATTTAGTAATTGCTTTATTTTATAATCTCATTTGCTCCTTTTTCTCTTCCTTTGGTAGATAATGTAAATATCTCCTTTACATAAATGGCGTAGTAGCTAGAGCAATTGCCTCCCATACTGTAGTGCTGAACATAGTCTCTACGACGTGAGCTCTTGGTCAGAAAAGCTCCTACCAAGACAAAGGCTACGTGAGACCAATTTACTCTTTGGAACCAGCAGGACCTGATCCCATATGTCAGAGTCAGCTTATAGAAGGTAAGAGGACAATGGAGCTAGTCTCTAATTTATAGAATAAAATTTAACAATTTAAAATAAACTATCAATAAAAGGCTAATAAGAGGCAAGTCAAAGATCAAATAAATAGCTACTTAATGTCCTTCTAGTTTTATTTTTTCATAGTAATTCCTTATCATATTTATAATTTCTTTATAAATTTACCTTTATATTTGGAGTGTAGAGATTTCGTAAAGACGCCAGTGCCATGGAAAGACCTTCTGTGCTATAAGAGATCCAGAGACCTTGGAGAATGGAGGATGATACACCAACTTTTTTACTCAAACCCTGAATAAGAAATACAGACAATTAAATTAGTAGCCCAACCAAAAAAAGTAGCATCAGTGGTGAATTAGTGGCCTCTTTGTTTTTAGTACTAATGCATGAGAGCGGAGTCTCACCCTAACAATGTTCATGCCAAGCAAAGCCTAGGTGGGGGGACAAAGACCAGTCCTGCAGGAACAAGCTAACTTAAACAGTCCCTATCTCTGCAGCCCTTAGCAACACATCTACTCAACACCTCTCTTTTCTGTTATATCTGGATATAATTTATTTTTCCATATCTTTTTTATTAGCCTTCTTCAATAAATCTCTTAAATTCAAGTTACTAAAGTATACACTGTGGCAGAAATAATGCAATGTGATCACTGATTTCCATTTCATTTTCTTCCTGAACGTTTGGAAAAACTCTATTTCCCAGCCTCCTTTACAGTTAGGTAGGCCATGTGACTGAATTCTGGTGAATAAAATTAGGCATAGGTAATATGTCATGTCCAAGCTTGGCTCCAAAACTTCCTGTGTATTTCTCTACACTTTCTATTGTTCCTTTTGATTACAGGCCAGATGTAGAACATCCAATGGAGAATTCTGAGGCCCAAGGTGATTTTAGAACTACTACATGGAAGGAGATCTGCACTGTACCACGATGTAAGGAGAACTAAATCTTTGTTAAAATCATTGAGATTTTGCAGGTTTGTCATAGTAGCTAGTGTTCTTCACCTTAACTAATATACCCTAAGATGATTACATATGCTTATTCTCAGGAGAAAAAACAGCAATACAGGCTTGATTGCCATCCACAACAAATTTTCTCCTAGTATCACTGGCACAGGTCCCAAGACATGTACTAATGTTTGTCCTTTTCACATGGGCTTCTCCAGAAGGAAGTTAGAATAATTTGTTCTTCAGATCTCCTGATTGTTAGACACTCTCTGACAATCATCTTACTCTTCTGTCAATATCTGGATCAAATCAGTTACAGAAGGAAATCCTGAGGGCAGGAAGATACTAACAATGAAATTTGGGTTGTAATAAGAGATATAGGGAGGTATTTCTTTTAAAAACTTAAGCTATTTCTGCTTTCTTTGTCCCTGAAATATAGAATGTTCTTGCCTAGAATACCTACATATATCCAAAATCAGCAAGGTGTGTTTATCCGGCATACTAGGGAAGGGGCAGCTACAAAGGAGGAATATGTCAGTTACTTATGAGTTATAAATTCATCTAACAAGACCTCTAGTCATGGTGGTCAAGGTCTTCCCATAGAATGTTCAAGGTCTCTAAAGTGGGTTAGGAAAAAACTTCTTGTAGAGGGAATTCTCACACTAGAAGAAAGGCTGAAAGGTGAATAATGCTGTGGGAAGGCTAGACATATGAACGTTTTAAAGGCTTTTCCAACACAGGCACCTTTTTTTCTCCCTGTGGGGATATTCTGATGCAACCAAAAATTAAATCATTAAACTTTCCTATTAAAAATTTTATTTCCAGCCAGGTGCAGTGGTACATGTCTATAATCCCAGCACTTTGGGAGGTGGTGGTGGGAGGATTGCTTGGGCCCAGGAGCCTGAGACCAGGGAAATGCAGGGAGACTACATCTGTACGAAAAAATTAAAATATTAGCCAGGCATGCTGGTGCATGTCTGTGGTCCCAGCTACTTGGGAGGCTGAGGTGGGAGTATCACTTGAGCCCGGGAAGTTGAGGCTGTGGTGAGCAGTGATCGTGCTACTGCACTCCAGCCTGGGCAACACCGTGAGGCTTTGTCTCAAAAAAAAACCAAAAAACAGAAGAAAAAAAGACTTCTACATGTCAGTTTTTAAAATTATAAAAATAATACAAATTTGTTATAAAAATCAAATAAAATAATATGGTATTAAAAATAAACCTCCCATCTCAATCCTAAGAGGTGACTCCTATTAACACATCAGTGTTTAAGACATTTTCTCTATATATGCAAAATACATACACACGAGTGCATATAAACAATGTAAAATTTACTTTATTAAACATTTGTTTATCAAGGAAAATTTAAAACCTATTTACAAAGGTAGAGAAGAATAGTATAAGAAAGCTCTCATGTACCCACCACCTCACTTCAGTAATTTTCAACTCACGGCCAACCTTGTATTATTTACACTCCTGCTCATATCCTCTTCCCTTGATGGGATTATTCGGAAAAATCCCAGATATTTTATCAGTTAATATTTAATTATTTTAGTCAGTGTCTCTAAACAGATATGAACTCTTTAAAACATACCTAAAGCTAAGAAGGATTCTATAATATGAAATATTCCAACAGTGTTCAAATTCCCTTGATTAGCTCAAAAAAGGAACTAAAATTTTTTTGGTTTGAATTGGGATTCACATAAGGTCCATATACTGTTACTGGCTTTAAAACACTTTCATATTACTAGGTAGTTCTAGGCTTTGTTCTCCCTCACTATTATAACTTTAATAATCATCCATGTACATGTATCTTTATACACCTATGCATATATATTATAGAATATGCCTCAAGAAGTTGATATATTTATGTTTTGCGACATTTTGACATGGCTTTATCAAAGTGGCTGTAAGTGTTTATACATTCTCAACAAAAAATCCACAGCTTGATAAAACGAGGAAGGATGGTGCTAATTATTTCTACGCATCCTCTCGTTCCATTCTATCCTAACAGCATGAGCCAAAAGGCTGGGTCAAATCCTAGCAGAGTAGACCTTTGAGTGCCCAGAAACACAATCCCATGCTGGGAGGCCGAAACTGAATCCAGTTTTAACCCCTCACACCACAAGATTATTTCCCTTTTCATCCTCTTTGATTATTTAAAAATGGCTACCTAATTTCTACATGGTCCATATTCTCTCTGGCCTTGAGGAGGCTGGGCTCTGTTCTGAATCTGTCTACTGTAGTACCCATGTAGGCACCCAGAGCTGGGTAAACAGAAAACAGTAGGAAAGGTGGGTAAGGGCAGCTTCTGATTGCTCATTATTACTCAGAAGCTCTTTTAATTTGTGCCAGTAACAGGGACATCAATTACAAATTCTCATTTGGCCGTGCAGTTTACATGCAAACAAAACTGAAGCAAACACATCACTAAGTAGTTCTGATTGTTATTTTGACACGTGAAATAGAATAGTTCCAGATCTTTGAGGAAGAATTCTAAATGTTACTCAGGGTTGGAGTCCAGACAAGTTAGGTTCTTGAGCGCACCTCCATTGTAGATCCTGGAAGACCAGGAAACTTAGCTGTGACTCCCCATTTGGGCCTCAGTCTCCTAATTTATAATATGTGTGGGCCTCAAGACCTTTTGAGGAACGATAAATTATATTAACGAATTCAGAGAGAAAAATCAGCATTAAGAAATATCCATAGTCTAACAGAGGAAGCTTTTAGCAATGGAAGACATGTCTTACTTACGATGGTTGAAGGAAAAAAAAGGTAGGAAATCTGACATTTATTCAGATCTACAATGTGTCAGGTTCTGTGCTAGGGCCTTTCCAGATTTAGCTTCTCTAATGTAATCTAATCTTCACAACAGCCCTAAGAGGTAGAATTTATCACTATTTTTATTTAGGAGGAAACAATCTAGAGAAGATTGAGTAATTTGCTCAAAGACACACAACTACTGGAGCTAGAATTAGAGGCCAAATCTGTTTTTACTCTAAAGTTCATGTTCCTTCCATTATACCAACTAAAAAAAGGAAAAGCAATTGGCACCTGATTCAGGACCTCACTTCTGATCTTAGCTGAAAAAGTAGCAACTATAATAGACGAAAACAGACAAAACAGCTGATTGCTGCTTTCTCCCTTTACCTTTAATTCAAAACCATTTTCCATCCTTGGCCCTCTTCTCCAAAATCGTCCTTTTTAAACCCAGACAATTTCTTCTACTCCTAAGACATTACACTTATGAATCCAACTAAGCATTATATGCTTTTTTCCCAACTATTAAATTTAAAGTAAAATTGTGTCTAAGACCTGTAACAGTTACCTTTCTGTTGACATATGTATGCTAACTTTAGGATAAGTGTTATCTCTGGGGAGGGAGGAGAATGGGGTAAGGGAAAGATATGAAAGATATGCGGTAAGGGAAAGAAGAGAAAGGGGCTTCTACTATAATTGTTACATATATAACATTTACATATATAACTATTAAATGTAGGTAAGAGTCACCTACATTTTGGTGACTCTTAACCCCAAATATATATATGTGTGTAGCCTTTAGAGATCCTAGCCCCTCTTCTGAGGAATATATATGTTAATGAATTAAATCCTCACAATCACTAAGGGCTAATATTATTCCCATTTTAAAGATTAGTAAGATTAGTGGTGGTAATCCCAGCACTTGGGAGGCCAAGGAAGGAGGATGGCTTGAGACTAGCAGTTCAAGACCAGCCTGGGCAACATGGTGAGACCCCCATCTCTACAAAAAATAAAAATAATTAGCCAGGTGTAGTGGTGTTTGCCTGTAGTCCTAGCTACTTGGGAGGCTGAGGTGGGAAGACTGCTTGAGCCCAGGAGTTCAAGGCTGCAGTAAGCTGTGACTGTGCCACTATACTCCAGCCTGGGTGAAGAGTAAGACCCTGTCTCCAAAAAAATAAAAAAATAAAGTTAAACAACTTGCTTAAAGTCATACAGTCAGGAATTAAGAGAGACAGGGTTTGAACTCAGTCTGCTTTTAGAGTCTGATCTCTTAATTACCATGCTTGCTATACTGCCATCTTTAAATTAATGATGTGGAATAGTGATTTTTCAAACAGGAAAAGAAAAGAACAGTGGTTTCTCAACTAGCTGGGGTGCGCATTAGAATTACCTGGGAAGCTTTTCAAAAATACTACTGATCAGTCACTGCTGGTGGGAATGCAAAATGGCACAGCCACTTTGGAAACTAGTCTGGCAATGTCTTACAAGCTAAACATAGTCTTACCATACAATCTGGTAATTGCACTACTAAGGCATTTACTCAAATGAGTTGAAAATTATGTTCACATAAAAACCTGCCTCTTAGTGTTTATAAAAGCTTTATTCATAATTGCCAAAATTGGAAGCAACCAAGATGTCCTTTAATAGATGAATGGCTAAATAAAATGTAGTAAATCCATATCGTGAAATATTATTCAGCAATAAAAAGAAATAAACTATTAAGCCAAAAAAGACATGTAAGAACCTTAAATGCATATTGCTAAGTGAAAGGAGCCAGTCTGAACATTCTACATGTTGTGTGATTCCAACTATATGACATTCTGGGAAAGGCAAAATTATAGAAACAGTAAAAAGATCAGTGGTTGCCAGGGGTTGAGGAGGGTAAGAGGAGAGGAATGAACAGGTGGCGGATAAAGGAATTTTAGTGCAATGAAACTATGCTGTATGCTACTTAATGGTGGATACATGACATTACGCATTTGGCAAAATCTAGAGTTGTACAACACACAGAGTGGACCCTAACATAAAGGATGGACTGCAGCTAATAATAATGTATCACTATTGGTTCCTCAATTATAACAAATGTACCACATCAGTACAAGATGTTAATAACAGGGAAAATTGTGGTTGGGGGAGTAAGTATGTGGAAACTCTGTACTTTCTGTTCAATTTTTATATAAGCCTAAAGTTGGTCTAAGAAATAAAGTCTATTTTAAAAATGAAGCCTAGGTTCTACTCCAGAACAATGACTCATAATCTCTGGGAGTAAGGCTCAGGAATGTGTGTGTATTTTTAAAAAAACTCTGCAAGAGAATCTAATGTATAGCTAGAGTTGAAAATCACTGACCTACATCTATGGAGAAATCTCAAAGACACGATGTTGAGTGAAAAACAGAAAAAAGTCATAGAATCTCATAGTATTAAAAAACCCAAAATAGTTGTATATATTTTTTATGAATAGGAACCTACATTGGAAAAGTGTAAAATATAGATGAGAAGAACATGTTAGGGGTGTTAGCATGTGCTAAATCCTAACACATTTAGAATAGGAGTTATCTCTAGGGGAGACAGAGAAATGGGGTTAGAGAGAAATACAAAAGCGTTATCTATTATATTTGTTACATTCGTTTCTTAAAAATAAAAATATTTGAAGCAAACATGGAAAAATGTTAACATTTGTTAACCCTGGTAGATAATATTTGATTAGATTCAATTATCTGTACTTTCCTATATTTCATAATGCAATTAAAGAGGAATAGGAACATCTTTTCTCCTAAAACAAGAAAAAAAGAGGTAAGAATTGATAATGATAGAGATTGATTTGCTGGTGAGGGGAGGAAAATAGTTAAAGGAAGTCACACTTGGTAGCTTTGATCTTTTTCAGTGACTCACAAGTTAGGCTTTTGTTTCATTAGTTGGCTTTATTAAGAGCTAGAGGAAAAAGAAATGGGAAAAGAAGCTGAGTAAGAATGGACCTTGGTAAATGAGTGTCAACTAAATGGTCCAGTAAATGGACCACAAAGCAACACTGAGAACCGCACTGAAGCTGGAGTAGATACATAAGAAATACGCCTGAAATACATAGCTTTGGATTTGGAATATTAGCTTTACTTGTACTATGGTCTTTTGATTTCTTCTGGTTAGTGGAGTTGACCCTTTGTTCCTGTGAAGTACGGCAGAAAAGAGCTTCAGTTTGGTTCAATTCAACAAAGATGACAGGCAGAGAAGTGTGATCCCATTACCCACCAGGATGTAGCCAAAAATAACGCATAATTAAATTCTAAGCTCATGGTTTCTTAAAGAGACTTTTATGTTCGAATAGCTTGAAAAAGTGCTTCTTCAGTATCTGTAACTATTGTTCAGCTAAGGGATCTTTTTGTTGGCAATAAATGGTAATGGAGTCCCTTCCTTGGAATCTAAATTTACAAAACTGTTTACCAGCCAGTGATAAGGTTGCTCAAGATTTTTGAATACTTAAGAAAACAGGGAAAGCATGAAGAAACGAGCAATCTCATCTTAGGGATCTTTAGCTGTGGCTCAGGTATCTTAAGATCATGGCAAAAACTAACCTTGGGGGCTTATCCAATGAGCTTCTTTAAAGCGAGTTATTTACAAACATCACCTTTATGAAGAAAAACCCAGAGAAATGTAAAATTAATTGGAAAAAAGTACCCATTGGATTGTGTGTCACTGCTGAATAGAAGTTTCAAGTGGAACTATTTCTAACCGTAAAGTCTATATTTGTCTTTGACCCACAGCTGGTGCAGATTGAGAATTCTAGCAGTTTGGGAGAAGTTAAACCCTCTCAACAGGGAACACTCTGCATTTAAAGGATCCTGTAAACTGCAGCACCAGGAAAACTATAGTCCAAGTCTTCATTCTTCAGCTTGCAGTCACGTCATCACCATATGCTGTACACTAGAGTATTTATGGCTTGAATCACACATGGAGCCAGTCTTATCTCAGGCAACCATGCTGTCTGCATCAATTTAAGATAAAACTGTGCTAATGACAGGAGGGCATGTTTAAATGTACGTTTCCATGTACGGGATAAAATACTTGGTCAAATGAAGCTTGGTCAAATGAAGCTTCATGCTACTTCTCTGTGAATGTGGTATTTATTTTATAGGGCAGCAAAGGCAGGGATTAGCTTCATCTTTGCATCTGATTCTAGGCAGATGGTGATGCTAAAAGGTTAATACTTAAGTTATTGTCTTTCAGTTACTAGCTAACAGCAGGACAATGCTCTTAGAGTTTATGGAATTATTAGCTACTTTTTAGTCTGCTTGAAACTGGAATGCCATACCTTGCCAGTTATTTTAGCTCCACTCTGCTCCTACTAAGTAAGGTCATTTTTGGTACAGTGATTTGTTAGACAAGTAAGATTCAAATAAAAGATTTGTCACTGTGGGTTTCACTTCTGTCCATCTGATGACCAGGCTGCTCTGGCTCTGTGCTTATATATTGGGAAGAATTTGCTAGGCTCTTGAAGTTATCCTTAATGCCATCTTTCTCTCTGAAGACAATGGTTTCATTTTTTAACAATATCCTGTGGGGGAAGCCTGACCCAGAGAACTGTTTAAGATACTCATATTTCTCCATCCTGAGGCAGGAAAAGAATTCTGAAAAAGCTGTAGGGATTGGAACTCTCAGACTGTGGGATAGAAAAATTAGGACAGTAACTTCCTTCTCCACTTTTGTGGGTTAACCCAAAACTGTTATCTGAACTACAAATTCCTTGAGATTAGGGATTGTATCTTTTTTGTTTTTGTATCTCTAGTACCTAGTTTAATGCCTCAGTAAGTGATGAATAAACAAATGAATGCATACATGCACAAACAAATTATGTGTCCTCTTTTTGGTCCTCCATTTCAGCCTTTTGAAGGCTGAGAGAGAAGCTGATGTTATAGAGTTCTTAAAGGTTTTCAAACTAATGGGAGAAAAACTGGGATATAATTTGAAGAGAGATTTAGGGGAGGTAGCTCCAAGGAAGGTTAGTGTTGGTTTGAAAATCATAGCACCAGGAATGTTATTATTGTCACTAAAACAATTATTAAAAAATTAAAAGAGTAATTGCCCTCAGTGATTTTTTAGACATCATGAAAACCTGCAACTAATTGCTACAATATGACTGTCCTCAGGAGATGATAGGTCATGTATGGAGCACACATCTATAGGTGTATATGCACCTTGTCAATGATTATACATATAGATTTTCTGAAAAGCTTATCAGTTAGTTACACTGGGAGATGAACAATGTAGTTCTAAAGGCCTAGGGAGGAACAGGCCATACATGTTGGGAGATGAACCAAGTTTGCAGCAAAAGAACTTCAGAAGGCAGAGACTACACTGAAATAGTATCTTACATAAAGCATATGAAAGTCTGCTAGAGATGGGGGAAAAATGGTTCCAACTGCTTTAATTACCTTAAAAATGTGTGCTTTGAGGATGTGATGTCCCAGTTCAATAGTCTGCTGTCGGTTTAGTTTTCCCTCTTGGCGGGAAAACCAGAAGGCAAGTAACGTGTGACCACTCCTGCAAAAAAAGAGAAATTCATTTTAATTAATTAATTAATTTATTTATTTATTGAGATGGAGTCTCACTCTGTTGCCCAGACTAGAGTGCAGTGGTGCAATCTCGGCTCACTGCAGCCTCCACCTCCTGGGTTCAAGTGATTCTCCTGCCTCAGCCTCCTGAGTAGCTAGGATTACAGGCGCCTGCCACCATGTCTGGCTAATTTTTCTATTTTAGTAGAGATGGGGTTTCGCCATGTTGGCCAGGCTGGTCTCGAACTCCTGACCTCAGGTGATCCACCTGCCTTGGCCTCCGAAGGTGTTGGAATTACAGGCGTGAGCCGCTGCATCCGGTCTGATTCATTTTAATAGAAATGTTAATGCTACAATTCGGCTTTGGTTGGGGGACTCTTCAGGTCCAGTCATACCTCGAACAAAACTATATCGTTCAACTGGTTTTTTGGGGAAGGGCACCTGCTCCTGGGCAAAGAATGGGTATTGAAAGGTCCCTAGGCATTTCCTTATCCAAATCACATGTATAAATACCACAAAATGTCAGTTCTAGTTGGCTTACACCCATCCCACACACAGATGGCATTACAAGATTTTCATTTTTATTTTCTGTCTCTGTCAGCAACTCTCATTCCACCCATGCTTAAATGTCAGTGTTCCTCAGGATCTCATTCTTGGTCCTATTCTTTCCTCACTCTAGATTAGCTCATCCATCCTCAAAGCCTTCACCACCACCTATATTCTGTATCTTTTTCTTTATTTAGACTTTTCTTCTCAGCCTTAGGCCAGTATATATCCAACTGTCTATTGTACTTCCCCATTTGGAGGTCTCAGTATCTCACACTCAACATGACCCAAACCAGACTTACAACCTCTTCCCCAAGTGAAGTCTTCTCTGATCAGCCTCTACCAAGCCCCTACCCTTTCCCTCCAGCTGAGGAGAATGGAGGGCTTTCTTTCTATGGCCACCAGTGTAGACTGTATATCCTCGAGCACAGTGTTTGCCATACTGTCACATACTCTCTCCTCCACTAGACTGAGGTTCCTGATAGCATCTGTTCCCCATTATCTCCTTGCTAACAGATCCCAAATCTGTTTATGAAAGAGAAAGCTCTTTTGTCTGCCTCTGGATATTGTCTTATCTGCCCATGATGTCCAAAACTGCCTTAGTTTTCTTGTAAATCATGTGGTCAGCTGGCTTGAGGACAAAGTCAACAGGAGGGCTAGGCTAAAAGAATTGCAGAAAAATAAAGTTTGAGCCCTATTAGCTGCCCTAATTCTGAACTTGTTATATGAGGTAATAGATTTCTGCTCTGTTAAATCTATTTGAATTGGAATTTTCTGTTTTTTTTTCCAGCTCAAAGCATCCTAACGATACACTTCTTTAAGTGTTAATGTATGTGTGTATGTATGTGTGACATGGATGTATATTTAGGGTTGTATTTCTATTTACATTCACAAAAGAAATCTGAATTACTTATATTTTCCATAGTGCCTAACATAGTCTACTGCATATAAAAATGCTCAATAAAACTTTTTTAGAAGAAAAAATCTGGCATTAAAGAGAGGACACTAGATCACCTTTGAGATGTGTTTTCTTACCCCATTTGTTACGGCCTCTAAGAACTGCAGACTCTTAGAACTGTCTCTCTATGGCTGATATGCTTTGACTCTGTGTCCCCACCCAAATCTCACCTTGAATTGTAACCCCCATAATCCCCACATGTCATGGGAGGGACTTGGTGGGAGGTAACTGAATCATGGGGGCGGTTTCCCCCATGCTGTTCTCATGATAGTGAGCTCTCATGAGATCTGATGGTTTTCTAAGTGTCTGGCATTTCCCTGGCTGGCACTCATTCTCTCTCCTGCTGCCTTGTGAAGAGGTGCGTGCTGCCTTGTGAAGAAGTGCCTTCTGCCATGATTATAAGTTTCCTGAGGCCTCCCCAGCCATGTGAGTCAACAAAACCTTTTTTCTTTATAAATCACCCAGTCTCAGGTATTTCTTTATAGCAGTGTGAGAATGGACTAATACAGTAAGTTGGTACTGCAGAGAGTAGGGTGCTGCCCAAAAATGTGGAAGCAACTTTGGAACTGGGTAACAGGCAGAGGTTGGAACAGTTTGGAGGGCTCAGAAGAAGACAGGAAAATGTGGGAAAGTTTGGAACTTCCTAGAGACTTGTTGAATGGCTTTGACCAAAATGCTGATGGTGACATGGACAATTTAGTCCAGGATAAGGTGGTCTCAGATAGAGATAAGGAACTTGTTGGGAACAGGAGTAAAGGTGACTCTTGCTATGCTTTAGCAGAGACTGGTGGCATTTTGCCCTTGCCCCAGAGATCTGTGGACTTTGAACTTGAGAGAGATGATTTAGGGTATCTAGTGGAAGAAATTTCTAAGTAGCAAAACATTCAAGAGGTGACAGAGCATAAAAGTTTGAAAAATTTGCAGCCTGACAATGCAATAGAAAATAAAAACCCATTTTCTAGGGAGAAATCTAAGCCAGCTGCAGAAATCTGCATACTTAATGAGGAGCCAAATGTTGAATCACCAAGCCAATGGGGAAAATGTCTCCAGGGCATGTTGAAAGTTTTCATGGCAGCCCCTCCCATCACAGGCCTGGAGGCCTAGGAGGAAAAAGTGGCTTAGTGGGCTGGGCCCAGGGCCTTGCTGCTTTGTGCAGTCTCCAGACTTTGTACCTTGCGTCCCAGCTGTGGCTAAAAGGGACCAATATACAGCTCAGGTCATTGCTTCAGAGGGTGCAAGCCCCAAACCTCATTTTGTAAAAATACAAAAAATTAGCTGGGCGTGGTGGTGGGCACCTGTAGTCCCAGCTACTTGGGAGACTGAGGCAGGAGAATGGCATAAACCTGGGAGGCGGAGCTTGCAGTGAGCCAAGATTGCGCCACTGCACTCCAGCCTGGGTGACAGAGCGAGACTCCATCTAAAAAAAACATTCTCCCAATTAAATAACTTCCTTTCTATTATGGTTAATTTATCCAATCAAACAAGGTGACCTGGTATCCACTACAATTTAGAAATTCTGTAAAGGCAAAAATTACAGTCCCTTTTAAAAATCTTATTGGAATGAAATCCATTTGATGATTCCTATGTATGATGGGAGCTGTACCATCCCCTGTGTTCCAGGTTCTTTACTGACACTTAAAAACTCTACAGTCATGGCAGAAGGCACCTCTTCACAGGGCAGCAGGAGAGATAATGAGTGCCAGCAGAGGAAATGCCAGACACTTATAAAATTATCAGCTATCACGAGAACAGCATGGGAGAAACTGCCCCTATGATTCAATTACCTCCCACCGGGTCCCTCCCACAACATATGGGGACTACAGGCGCCTGCCACCACGCCTGGCTAATTTTTTTTTTTTTTTGTATTTTTTAGTAGAGACGGGGTTTCACTGCGTTAGCCAGGATGATCTCGATCTCCTGACTTCGTGATCCACCCGCCTCGGCCTCCCAAAGTGCTGGGATTACAGGCGTGAGCCACTGCACCCGGCCCTGAACTCTTATCTATCCCATGAAAACTCAATTTAGTTGATAGATTATTTTATTTTTTTCTTTTTGAGATGAAGTCTCGCTCTGTCACCCAGGCTGGAGTGCAGTGGTGTGATCTCGGCTCACTGCAACCTCCACTTCCCACGTTCAAGCAACTGTCCTGTCTCAGCCTCCCAAATAGCTGGGATTACAGGCATGCGCCACCAAGCCCAGCTAATTTTTTGTATTTTTAGTAGAGATGGGGTTTCACCATGCTGGCCAGGCTGGACTTGAACTCCTGATCTCATGATCTGGCCGCCTCAGCCTCCCAAAGTGCTAGGATTACAAGCGTCAGCCACTGTGCCCAGCCTATTTTAGTTTTTTCAATAGAGATTGTTCTTTTCAAATAAGTTATTTTAACGGACCATATGGAAGTTAGACCACAATACAAAGCATTTATGAAGTATCTTACTCTCAAGATGTCAAAACTCCATCCAGCTCTTAATAGTAAAATTATTGTAGCCTCCCTGGTATAAGAATTATTACTTTAAGTTACTCATCCACGGCTGTTCCACTGTGACTAGAACTTCTGAATATAAGTCTCTGATCCACTATCTATGCTTTAGGCTGTTAATGAGAATTCATGCCTATTGGGATTAATGTAGAAAAGCTTGTGCTTGACAAGGAAATGAATTTTCAGTTAGACATAGAATTGACTTTGCCCTAGTGTTTTCATTTTACCACCATAACTAAGAAACGATGGTGAGATGTCTGCATTTCTCTAGTCTTCATTTCAGCTGGCTAGAGATAACTGCTTGCTTTTGCATCAGGCACTGAGGAGAAACAGCAAGCAATACAGGTCAAGGATAAGATGAAGGTGGCAACTATAGTTCATTTCTTCTTGAACACAAGCATGCTACATTATTACTAAAAGGATAGTTCTGATCAGTACAGTGGACTCAAAGTTTGTGGTATGTAGGACATAAGGGGAAACAGCAATGTACATTCTATATTGGCTCCCATGGTGACATCTTGAGCACTGAGATTTAATTTTGCTTCTCAGTCTGCTGGATCTCTCTACCACCATCACTATCAAACTCACTTTTTGAAGTTGGAGCTTTCCCTCAAAACCATCTCTCTCTCTTTTTAAAAAATATTGCCAGTTACTCAGGCATAAAACGTACTAGCTATTTCCCCCCTCTCCTATACTTTCTCTCCTGAAAAAATCACAAGAATCTCATTCTCTTCATTTTATTCTTGACTGCTTGCTCCCTGGCCATCCCAATAATCTACATTGCAAAAACCTGATCAAAATTCTGCTCAAAATTATTTGCTAGTTTTATTTTCCTTCTGATACAAAATTTAAATTCCTTAGCATGGTATCCAAAGGCTTTCCACAATTTGTCCCTTGCCTATTTGTCTGTCTTTACCTTTTTTACCTTATCCTTTCAATTCTAGACAGAGTAAATTATCTGTAGGGTTTCCTTTTTTTTTTTTTTTTTTTTTTTTTTTGAGACAGAGTCTCGCTCTGTCGCCCGGGCTGGAGTGCAGTGGCGCAATCTCGGCTCACTGCAAGCTCCGCCTCCCGGGTTCACGCCATTTTCCTGCCTCAGCCTCCGAGTAGCTGGGACTACAGGCGCCCCCGCCACCGCGCCCGGCTAATTTTTTGTATTTTTTAGTAGAGACGGGGTTTGACCGTGGTCTCGATCTCCTGACCTCGTGATCCGCCCGCCTCGGCCTCCCAAAGTGCTGGGATTACAAGCGTGAGCCACCGCGCCCGGCCTTATCTGTAGGGTTTCAAACATGCTTTCCCTCTGCCTGGAATTCTCTTTCCTGTTTAGTTCATCAGAAAAACAATTTCTCATTCTTCAAATGGCAACTCACAACATCTCCTCTGTGAAGCCTTCCCTGGTGCCCCCTGATAAACTCAGGGGTTCCTTCCTTAGATTCCTGTTGTACCTGGTACATATCTCCACTATAGCACCCACTGCAGGGCACTGTTCTATGTTGCTCTACTCCACACGTGTGAAAAAGCATGGCCTCTATCCTCAACAGAGTCTAGGTAATAGGAGTATATATTTGCAGAATGGATGAGTAAATAATAACATCTTACACCTGTGTATCTTATGGTTTTCAAAATACTTCGGGACAGGCATGATGGCTCACACCTATAATCCCAGCACTTTGGGAGGCCAAGGTGGGAGGGTCGCTCGAGTCCAGGAGTCCAAGGCTAGCCTGAGTAACAAAGCAGGACTCTCTCTCTACAAAAAAGTTAGCCAGTTGTGCCTGCGTGTGCCTGTAGTTCCAGTAACTTCGGAGGCTGAAGCAGAAAAATTGCCTAAGCCCAGGACATCGAGGCTGCAGTGAGCTATGATTACACCGTTGCACTCCAGCCTGGGCAACACAGCGAGGCCCTGTCTCAAAAACCAACAAACAAAAAAACCCCAAAAACCAAAAAACAAAAAAAACCACCAACAACTGAAAAATCAAAATACTTAATAATAATTATTATTTTTTGAGACAGAGTCTCACTCCATTGCCTGGGCCAGAGTACAGTGGCATGATCTTGGCTCACTGCAACCTCTGCCTCCTGGGTTCAAGCAATTCTCCTGCCTCAGCCTCCCAAGTAGCTGGGATTATGGACGTGCACCACCATGCCCGGCTAATTTCTGTATTTTTAGTAGAGATGGGGTTTTACCATGTTGGCCAGGCTGGTCTTGAACTCCTGACCTCAGGTTATCTGCCTGGCTTGGCCTCCCAAACTGTTGGAATTACAGACCTGAGTCACTGCACCCAGACAAATACTTTAATAATTTTTAGATTCTCAAAAAATCATTATACTATAGGTGTAGCAGTAAATACTACTTTCAATATTATGGGAGAGGACTGACTGAGACTAAGCGAGATTGAGGGACAGACCCAGCTCACACGCCTAGGAAGTAAAAGAGCTAGAATGACAACTTCAGTGTTTCTGAAATCTAGTTCTACTGAAACCTAGTTCCGTTACCACACTAAGATTAGCAACTTGGTGTTTGTTTCAGAGCATATTTGTGTGAAAAAAAATCCACCACTGTAAAGAACAATATACTCATTTGTATAGTATAAACTCTGAATTCTTTAATTTTAACATAATTAAAATCAGCAACCATGATTTTGACACTTTTTGATTGGCATTTTGAGAAAGAGTAGGTAAGAAATAAAGTAGAGACAGCTCTAGGAAGCATGATATGTTTTAAAGCACGACAGAGCACAACTATGCTTTCCCTTTATAATTAAAGATGATGAGGCCAAGGCACAGTGGCTCTCACCTGTAGTCTTGGCACTTTGGGAGGCTGAGGCAGGAGGATTGCTTGGGTCCAGGAGTTTGAGACCAGCCTGGATACCACAGCGAGACCCCATCTCCACAAAAAATTTAAAAAATTAGCCGAGTGTGGTAGCATATGCCTGTGCTCCTAGCTACTTGGGAGGCTGAAGTGGGAGGATCACTTGAGCCTGGGAGGCTGAGGCTGCAACAAATTGTGATCATGCTACTGCACTTCAGCCTAGGTGAAGAGCAAGACTCTGTCTCAAAAAAAACAAAACAAGATGGTAATCATAATCAACTTTAATATGGGTTCAGATATGGTCATAAAGGCCATGGGGTAGGGAAGTGAAGACAGAAGATAATTATTTTCACATAGCTTATATGATATCATCTTGTGATTCAAAGTTACTTTACAAATTTCCTTACTGGCATTCACAGTGCTGCCTCTTCATCTCTAAAAGTCAAACAGACCTACTTTTAAATCCTAGTTCTGCCACTTACACACTTTATAAGCTAAGACAAGATACTGAACCTCTTCGTGAGACAGGGATAGTAATATCTACCTCTCAGGACTGTGGTAAGAATTAAGTGAGACATATTAAGTGAATGTATTTTATTTTATATTTCTTTTATATTCTCCAGAGTAACTAATGTAACGCTAAACTAAAGGAACGACCAGTAACCACAAATGACTTTAAACATAGGAAGACAACTGTGTGTTCAAATGGAACTTTAGTCTCTAACGTGTGTAGCAGGGTGAAATGTGATATCCTGTCTTTAACCCTGATCCTTACCCTTCCACACCATACCCTACTACCTTTGCAGCCAGAAGAGAAGTCCATAGATCAGGGAAAAATTACTGGGGTACAGATGCCATTCATTGCTAGCAAATGCAACTTGGAAGTGTAACTTCAGGCAGAGGGGAGGATAAGGACAGAGCTAACTGGTCCCTAAGAAATAAGGTAAAAGTTAGGCTAACAGGAAGAATATAAATTTCTCATGTAGACCAGAGGTTTTCAGGAGGATAGTAAATCTTATATTCAAGGTATATTTGATTTTAGATATTTTAGGAGAGAGTCAATCACAGGTCAGAGTTGAGGATCCTTCCCCCAGCACTCTCTCTTCTCCCCTTTGCTGGATAAATATGTGTGTTTTGACAATAGTCAGAGAAGGTGGTATCCAGAATAGCAGAGAGCAAATTCTACTTGCATTCTCATTTGTGGGCATGAGTAGTCCCTTGATAATGGAGACAAATGACACTCACTTCTGGATAACTACAGGTTACAAGGCAGTGAGGAACTACTGTCACTTGATGATCCTGTACCTCAAGAGTTCAGAGCTATGGAGTCTTTTAGAGAAAAACCCTTTCTAAAGCAAGAATCACTCCCCTCTATCCTCATTTAACAGTATGGAATTTGGATAACAGTTGTTTTACACAAAATATATAATGGCATTATGTTTGTTTTCCTAATAGGTTTTCACTTAGCACCCCAGGAGATAGCTAGTCTTAAAGTTTCTATTTGTAGTACCAAAACATGCTAACAAATAAATCTGGATATTTCTAGCATGGATAGTTTCTCACTGTTCTAGTCAGAGTTACTAATATGGAGTCACACAGATTTCATTAACTTATGATGACAAACAATATACAACCTTCTAATGTTTCAGAGAAATAATACTTAGGTGCTTTGATTTTTTTTTTTTTTTTTTGAGACGGAATTTTGCTCTTCTTGCCCAAGCTGGAGTGCAATGGTGTGATCTCAGCTCACTGCAACCTCTGCCTCCCGGGTTCAAGCAATTCTCCTGCCTCAGCCTCCTGAGTAGCTGGGATTACAGGTGCATGCCACCACGCCTGGCTAATTTTTTGTACTTTTAGTAGAAATGGGGTTTCACCATGTTAGCCAGGCTGGTCTTGAACTCCTGACCTCAGGTGATCCACCTGCCTTGGCCTCCCAAAGTGCTGGGATTACAGGCGTGAGCCACCGTGCCTGGCCAGGTGCTTTGATACTGTGTGAGGGTCAGATGTGACAAAGTGGTATAGTTACAGCCACCTGGCAAGAAAATGCTTAATATCTAAAGCCTATCTTATAATTTTGGTGGAAATAATGTGAAGTGTCTTTATATTACAGAGGTTAATGTGGGTTATTTAAAGAGACCTAGTGAGATGAGAATTATGAGGCAGAGATGGCTGGCTGCCTCCAAAGATTGTGCTCCCCTTCCAAGTCAAGAGTTCTTGTTGGCAAGTGGCTTCCTTGCCAGGGACCTTGCATTCAAGTGGGGTTATGTGACTCAGTTCTGGTTAATGAAATGCAGACAGAAATAATATTCACTTCAGACCTGGCCCAGAAGAATTTTCCGCTCTTCCACTGTTTTTTGTCTTCCCCCATCTGCCAGTTGATGAAAACAAACAATTACCCTGGGAAGCAGTGTGTGAAAGATGGCAGAGCCCCCATTGGCCTGCGTCTCTGAAAAATGGTACAGGGCAGACCTCTTCCAAACCATGTGGTGCCTTTGGACTTCATGTGAGTGAAAAATAAATTTCTATTGTGATAAATCACGTAGGTTTTGGGGTTTACTTATTTCAGTAGTTAGCATTACCTTAAATAAAACAAGAAAATTACTTTTTGAGGGACTGCTAACAGGGGATGGATAGAAGGATGAAGAAAGAGTAGAAAGGAGGACTAAGGAGGCCAGGTGTGGTGGCACACGCCTGTAATCCCAGCACTGTGGGAGGCTGAGGAGGGCAGATCACGAGGTCAGGAGATCGAGACCATCCTGGCTAACACGGTGAAACTCTGTCTCTACTAAAAATACAAAAAATTAGCCGGGCGTGGTGGCGGGTGCCTGTAGTCTCAGCTACTCGGGAGGCTGAGGCAGGAGAATGGCATGAACCCAGGAGGCAGAGGTTGCAGTGAGCCGGGATTGTGCCACTGCACTCCAGCCTGGGTGACAGAGCAAGACTCTGTCTCACAAAAAAAGAAAAAATAAAGGAGGACTAAGGAACTGTTTATCTCAGTATCAGTGAAAATGGGCAGAAACAAATAATATCCTCATAAATTAGATATTTGGGATACTAGTTGGGACACCAGTTATGAGGTTTATAGCAACAGGCTAGGTGAGAAATGCTCAGACCTATTAAATGAGAAGAGAGAGCAGGGTGTATGTGGGAGAGACATTTTGGTGATACTCAAAAGCACTTGGTCTTTTTTTTTGTGTAGGGAAGGTAAGGATGGAGGGATAAAAACCGCAATTAGACCAGGCGAGGGGGCTCACACCTGTAATCCCAGCACTTTGGGAGGCTGAGGCGAGCAGATCACTTGAGGACAGAAGTTCGAGACCAGCCTGGCTAACATGATAAAACCCCGTCTCTACTAAAAATACAAAAATTAGCCCAGCATGGTGGTACATGCCTGTAATCCCAGCTACTCAGGAAGCAGAGGCAGGAGAATCACTTGAACCCGGGAGGCAGAGGCTGCAATGAGCTGAGATCATGCCACTGCACTCTAGCATGGGCAACAGAGTGAGACCCTGTCTCAAAAAAAAAAAAAAAAAAAAGCTGAAATTATTATTCCTTACCACAAGATTGTTGAAGCACACTCCCTGAGAAGAAAAAAGGAGGAGTCCTTGTGTCCCGTGACAGTAATGAGTCACTTTCTATCCTCAGCAGCCTTCCAGTATAAAAGCCTGTCTATTCCAAACAACTGCCACTCATTCCTAGCCAATATGAAGTAATTTTTCAAACTCACAGCTAGCTGAAAGTATTCAAACTATGGTATCATCGATAGATTCCCTACCAGAGCCCACCATGAAGAGGGAAAGGTGAAAGAGGGAAGTTCCTTTAAATGGATGTTTCTCTTGTGTTACTAGGGATCTTTGTGTTTGCAAAAAAGTAACTTGTAGGATGACCTGATAAAGTGCTATTTTCAGTAAGATTAATTCCTCTGAGAAATTCAGATGATACCATCAGCTAATCATCAGCTAATCATTGTTTAGGACATGGGGAATTTAGTCCTTCAGGCAAGGATCCCCATGCCTCCATTTCCCTTTCTGTCAGTTGGACAAAGGCGTCTTCTAGCCAGGTTCTTAATGTTCTGTAGCTCCTGAGCCCCAGTAGGAATGCGTGTGGCAACTAAAAAGATATGGGTTTCCAAAAATTCAAAAAGGTTTTTTCAAAAAGGACTTTAAGTTGCCCTTTTGATAGCCAGGTTTCTAGAACTCATCATCCTTTGCCTCTCTTCTATGTTTAGTCTCTTACTTTTTATCTTCCCATTTCCCAATGTCAACCAACATGGTCAAACTTTTCCCTTCCTTCAGTGCTAAAATTTTGGGAAGTTGAGTCTATGGTAGTGGTCTCTACTTTTTCATTTCACATGTAGTTTTTAACTTACAGGAACTGGACTTCTGCTACCAACCATTCTATGCAAAGTATTCTAGCAAAAGCCATATATGGCCTCTTATGCTTTGCCTTATTGCAGTAAAAGGTACTGGTGAGCATCCCCTCCTTGAAACTGCCTTCTCCTTTGACTTCTATGACCTTACTTCCTCTTGTTTCTCTTTCTAATTCTCCTCTAAATTACTATTTGGATCATCATCTTCTTTTAGCATTTAAATGTAACTATTCTGTTTCATACTTCTAAACTTCCTACTTTGTATTCTTGGGTGATCTTGTTTAGTACTATGGCTTCTGCTGTCAGTTATTTGCTGGTAATGCACAAATTTATAGCTGCATGCCTTGAGCCTTCTCTTTGTCTGTTTTCTAAAGGCACATTCCTAAATATATTCTGTGCATCTTTCCTCAGAGGCAATTCATTATGAACATGTCCAAAATAGGACTCACTTTCTCCCCATAAGCCTGTTCTTCCTCCTGCCTTTGCTCATGTTAGAGCCCCTCCTCCATTCAGAAAGTTCTATATTGGTTAGTAGCATCACTATTATCCATCATTCAAGATAAATCTCGTCACTTTTGATCCCTCTGTCCTTACCTTTCACATACCATATAAAAAAAGACCAAGTGCTTTTGAGTATCACCAAAATATCTCTCCCACATACACCCTGCTCTCTATTCTCCTGTTATAGGCCTTACCACTCCTCACCTAGACTATTGCTATAAACCTCTTAATTAGTAGCCCAACTTGCAGTCTCTTCCCTTCATTTCGACTCATCTTCCATACATCACTTGTCAGAGCTATCTTTCACATCACCAGAGTTATCAGATCTTTGTTTCTTCCTCCTCAAAAGGCTACAGAGGCTCCCTATTATCTACAGAATTATAAAGTCTTAAATATGGCATTTAAGGTTTTCCCAGTGACACCTCCTATCATCCTCTCTTCCTGATTATGCATCTTATTTTCTTATCATAGCTGCTCACAGTTCCCCAAAGGCATTTCATATGTTCTCACTCCTTGTTTCTGTTACTGCCATTACCTTTTCCTTTCTGCCTACAGTGCTCCTGCATTCCCTTGCTGCTTAACGGAATTCAACCCATACTTCAAGGCTGAACTTTAATGTTACCTCTTCTGAAAAGTATTTCTTCTTTGTCTAGGTTCCTACAATACTTTGTACTATGGCACTATTGTTGGTTGCTGTGTCTGACTTCCCTTTAGAGCAGGGATGTCCAATCTTTTGGCTTCCTGGGGCCACACTGGAAGAAGAATAATTGTTTTGAGCCACACATAAAATATACTAACACTACAGATACCAGATGAGCTAAAAAAATTGCAAAAAAATCTCATCATGTTTTGAGAAAGTGTACGAATTTGTGTTGGGCCACATTCAAAGCCTCCTGGGGACACATGTGGCCCATGGGCCGTGGGTTGGACAAGCTTGCTTTAGAGTATAATGGCTTTAGTGTCAGGGGTGTCTTAAGCCACCTAAGTTTCTCTAGTGGTTAGCACAGTCCTTGGTGTAGAGGAGAAGAAGCTCACTAAGTGCTTCATGTTTCATGAATGAATAAAACCAAGCAGGTGGGTACAAGGAAGAGCAATGCAAGGACTTCCAGATTCACTTTCCAATTCAGTACTCAATTTGACTTTGAATTTGCAGGTATCTGTTGTCGCTGTTAGACTGTAAAATGAGTGTGCATATGACTCAAGGATTAAGAATAGGTTAACAATCCTGATCTTTTCCACTTCTCTTCTTAAAAATTCTGCCAACAGTTAAACTTCAGTTGTTGCTGTCTTATAGTCTGCTTGTTGCTATCTATTCTCAGCAAATGATACCCATACTTCTTGGCGAAAATTATTTCTTCCATTTTTCACTTATCAGTCAGTAACTGCTTTGGCCTATTTTTTTATGGCTTTCTCATGGAAGCTGAATTCAAAATATATTTCTGGTTCCCTTGTGCTACTGTTTTATAGTCAATATGGAAATGTATGACCCTCATGAAAGTAAATTATAAGTATGACCAAAAGGTACCTTTGTAGAAATGAGTGGAAAAGCATTATTTCCTTGTAAATACAGAATCTGAATAGGAATTTGCTGCTTTCTCCCACTTTGCCTCACATCTTCCTACTGCCTTTCTGTTCTGTTAATGCATCTCTAGCTCTAGGAAAACGGTCATCTTTTCTCTGTTCCAACAAGAAGTCTTTAGTTAGCTGGCAGGGCTTCATGAGGCAGAAGAGCTATGACTCCACTGAAATGTCACAGTTTGAAACACCAACGGTAGTCATAGGAAAATTGATCACTTCTCTCTTCCTCCTCCATGCCCCTCAGCTCTTTGTTTATACCTCTAGCACAGCACTCTGCCTTGAATTATAGCTAGTTATAAATGTGTCTGTTAAAAACACTAACCTGTAAGTCTTGGTAGACAGATCTTACTTGTATTTGTATTCCCAGCAGTGCTTAAAACAGAGCCTTAAATATATTACTTAATAAATATTCACTGAATACTTGCTGAAATGCGTGTCTTCACTTAACTCCCAAGGCATGGTAGGAGGTAACAAAGTGAACAAAAGATACTATCTGTTGAGTTGTGGGAAGAGTTTCTCAAATATTTTAAGTTGCTAGCTTAAAATTAGTACCACTTATCATTCCTTTGTTGGCTCATTAGTTCGTCATAAAAAAAAAATTTACTGTGTGCTTACTGTGTTCCAGGCACTCTACTAATCATTACGAAGACACAGTGAGCAATACAGAGAAGGTTCTTGTCCTCATTGAGTTCATTTTAGACAGAAAAGTGGACAAAAACGAGTATTCACCTACAATTAATAATAAATTGTGATAAGTGTTAGAAAGAAGCTAAAAAGGATGTTATGATTAAGACGTGAACCAGGAGGCACTTACTTAGATAACATGACAAGCAGAAGTCTTTCTGAGGAGGTGGCATTTAAGCTGAGATCTGAAGGAGGAGTGAGAGATCTTTCTATGTGATGAGATGCCTGGGAAAGTGAGCTCCAGATGGAGGCGACTGTTAAGTGCAAAGGCCCAGAGGTGGGAAAGTGCAAGTTCTAGAAACTGGCAGAAAATTGTGAATAAGAGGGAGAATGAACTTAATTCAGGGAGGGAGGCAGAAGCTATATCTATAAATACAGGGCTTTGAACAATCTGGCTTTGATTTTACTCTAATCATAGAAAGCCACTGGAGGATTTTCAGGAAAAGGTTACATGGTCTGATTTGTGTTTTTATAAGATTGCTCTGGCTGCTGGTGGAGAATGGACTCGAAGAGGGCAAGAAGGGAGACCAATTAAGAGGTGAAGGTAATCCATGTGAGATCCCAGATGTGGTCATTATGATCATTAGAGATGGAAACAAACACATAATTGCAAGTAAAATTTGGGTGGCAGAACCAACTGGATATGTGGACGGCTACAGTAAATTCATGTCTCACAGCTGTGGCTTCTTATGGTTGAGAGGATGGAACGCTATTAGTGTTGATTTTACTAAATGTGGAGATCTACCTGCTTTTGAAAGTCTATAGAGATGGCGGAGTGAATTGCTTTACTCGCAAAAAAGAGAATATGCTGTCATGTTCCACTACACTGGCAATAGCTCCTCCTGACTGCTGTGCCATGAACCTTGGTTTGGCAACCTAGGAAAACTTGTGGGGTTCTTATCTTTTGATCCAGCCAGTATTGCTTCAGAGACTCATTAATAGGATAATTAGCCTCTAATTCCTGTGCTACTTTCAGTACAAGAAATTTCCCTTAATCGCCTGCCCTACGTCCACCTCATTTTAGATTAAGTTGCTGTAACCAGTATTCACTATACTGAACATATCCACCTTAAAAAAGCTCTATATGTATTTTTAAACACATAAAGCAGTATTACCTTTTACAAACAATATAGATATAAGTCTCCTCTGTGTTTTCCTTAGTTGGCTGTTCTGTATTTTTTTTTTTTTTTAAGACTCAGGGTCTCACTCTGTCACCCAGGCTAGAGTGCAGTGGCATGACATACCTCACTGTAACCTTGAACTCCTGGCCTCAAGTGATTCTCCTACCTTGGCTTTCCAAAGCCCTGGGATTACAGGCATGAGCTACCTTGCCTGGCCTGTAAATGCTTCATGAATAAGTAAATGCTAAGCATTTATTCTTGCCAAGTCATCACTCCTGGGCCTTTTGGCTAAGATCAAGTATATTCTTGCCAAGTCATAAAACGATGCACTCTTTCCAACCTACCATAAGCAGAACTATATCTCTGTATGTATACAGACTTAGGAAATCTCTCCTAAGTTTTTATGACAGAATAAGTAGTTCTCGGTTTTAACTGGGTTTGGAGAAGAATTCTAGTTAGCAGCTTTTTCCAAATTTCATTTTGGATTTGGAAAACGAAAAAAAAAACGTTGCTGTGGCCCATCTTCTAATGGTCTGACAGGGTGAAAGATGGGAACAGTTTGCCTATTTGACTAATAGATGTCGATCCCATGATTTATGCCGAGACAAAACAAACTTGTAAAGCTAAAAGACATTCAATGTGTTGGCAAATTGAACATATTTCAAAATATATATTAGATTTCATGTAATTCCTCCCGTTTGTCATATCACAAAACCATGACATTGGGTCACTACTTCAGATATGCGTCTCAGATTTACTCTTGATGCCAACAGGGGGTTAGAAAGTGGATAATAGGAAAAAATATTCATTGGCAAATTAGATAAATCCCCAATAATATTACAGGTCAATGAAATATCTTCTTGGAAATCACACAACTAAACTATGACATCAGAAGACTGATTACCACTCAGTGGATGATAGAGAAGAATTAGAAGTGAAGAATGTCTAGACTCTGAAAAGAGATGAAGCACTAATAGTCCGAGGGAGGTAAGCTCATCTACTAATAGTCAAGTGTTAGTGAAAGACCCAGAGCTATCCTAAGCAAGAACAAAACTGAAGGAATCATATTGCCTGACTTTAAATTATACTATAGACCCAAACGGCATGGTACTGCTATAAAAACAGACATGTAGACCAGTGGAACAGAATAGAGAGCCTAGAAATAAATTCATACATCTACAGTGAACTCATTTTTAAAAAAGGTTCCAAGAACATACTTTGGGGAAAGGACAGTCTCTTCAATAAATGGTGCTGGGAAAACTGGATATCCGTAGGCAGAAGAATGAAACTAGACCCCTATCTCTCGCCATATACAAAAATCAAATCAAAATGGATTGCAAACTTAAATCTAAAACTGGAAACTATGAAACTATTAAAAGAAAATATTAGGGAAACTTTTCAAGACATTGGTCTGGGCAAAGACTTCTTGAGCAATACCCCAAAGGCATAGACAAGCAAAGCAAAAATGGACAAATGGGACCTCATCAAGTTACAAAGCTTCTGCACAGCAAAGGAAGGAAATAAAGTGAAGAGACAACCCATAGAATGGAAGAAAATACTTGCAAACTACCCATCTGACAAGCGATTAATAACCAGAATATATAAAGAGCTCAAACAACTCTATAGGAAAAAATCTAATAATATGATTTAAAAATGGGCAAAAGGTCTGAATAGACATTTCTCAAAAGAAGACACACAAATGGCAAACAGGTATATGATCACTGATCATCAGAGAAATTCAAGTGAAAACTACCATGAGATATCATCTCATCCCAGTTAAAATGGCTTTTATCAAAAAGACAGGCAATAACAAATGCTGAGAAGGATGTGGAGAAAAGGGAACACTTGTATGCTGTTGGTGGGAATGTAAATTAGTGCAATCAATATGGAGAACAGTTTGGAGGTTCCTAAAAAAAAACTATAAATAGAGTCTAGGGTGAGCTGTAAACAGGTGGGAGCCCTGCCCCCTCCTGAGTTGTCAGGGTGGGAGCCCTGCCCAGCCATGGCTGCAGACCTGGGCATCCATGTGCTCTTGGGGGCCCAGGAAGACCCCCCCTACCCCCGCAGGCTCAGAAGTGCCAGCTCTACTTGGCCTCTCCCTGCTCCCAGTGCCCACTCTGATTTCGGAGCAAAGCTGAGGCTGAAGCTGGGCACTGTTGTGAACCAGCCAGGTGTATGTGTGTTCAGGGCAGTGTTGACATGCCAGCCCCATGCTGCCTCAGTCCCCTCTGGACTTTGGGCGCTGACGAGCATGGGAGAGAGGCTGAGGGTAGGCTGAGGGTGGCTCGGTGCAGGCCTGCAGGTGCCTCTCGGCATGAACAGCCTGGGTGCCATGGATGATGTGACTGATGGTGGCAGGAGGCAGACAGGCTCCTGGATGGAAAGGGGTGGGTCCCCAGTGAAGCCCCACTTTCAGGCCAGAAATGGCTTGAAGCATGGGGGCTGGGCTGTCAGTTCTGGGTGGAGTCCATGGCCCTGAGTGAGAACTTATGGTGCTTTTTCCAGGCCTGCCCATGAACCAGTTAGCATGCACGTCCTCCCTTCTGAAGCCCACAAAAACCCTGGACTCAGCCAAACTCACGGAGATGAGACAACCTGCCTGCAGACAGGAGCTACCCACTCCATGTCTCCTCTCCCCTGAGGGCTGAACACTTGATGGGACAACCTGCCTGTAGATAGGAGCTACCCATTCCAGGTCTCCTCTCTGCTGAGGGTTGCACACTTGTCGGGACATCCTGCCTGTACATAGGAGCTATCCACTCTGGGTCTCCTCTCCGCTGAGGGCTGCACACTTGATGGGACAAACTGCCTGTAGATAGGAGCTACCCATTCCAGGTCTCCTCTCTGCTGAGGGTTATACACTTGTCGGGACAACCTGCCTGTGCATAGGAGCTACTCAATCCGGGTCTCCTCTCTGGTGAGAACTGGACACTTGCAGGGATGACCTGCTTGTGGAAAGGAGCTTCCCACTTTGGATCTCTTGAGAGCTGTTCTGTTGCTCAATGAAGCTCCTCTCTGCATTGCTCACTCTCCAGTTGTCCATGAACATCATTCTTCCTGGATGCAGGACAAGACCTCAGGACCTGCTGAATGGCGGGACTGAAAGAGCTGAAACACAAACAGGGCTGAAACATGCCCCACTGCTCGCCACGTTGTGGACGATGAGAAGGAGGGAAGAGCTGCAGTTCTTTGAGGAGCCCAGACCTAGGGACTCCCTGAGCCATGGCTGTGACAGCCTCTTTGGGCTCAGTGGTTCCTGGCATCTCCAAGCTTCCAGGTGCCACCGCATTCCCCTTGTCCAGACGTGGTTGCCTGCAGTGGAAGCCGCGTGCAATATGTTTGGTACAACCGTAGCCTCACATGCAGCTGGCACCTGTGCTGGTGCCTGGAGTTGCCTGCCCTGCTGCAGCAGCTAGCGTGCCTGGTTGTGCAGTGGCCGGACCCCATGCTCTCTTGTCCACACACTGCTCACTGCTCTGTGCCTGGCTCACCCTTGGGAGGTGTGGGATCTGGGCCAGTAGCACGAGCTGAGTGTAGCCTGCTGAGCCGAGTAGGCAGAACGATCCCAAAGGGTGTGAGCAATACTCAGGCAGAAAGCTCTGCCAGCCACAGAGGTTTCTGGCTGGCAAAGCAACACCCCAAAGATCCTGTGACATTACCATATGACAGCAATCCTGGTCCTATGTATATACCCCCCAAAAAAAGAAAATCAACATATTGAAGAGATATCTGCAGTTCCATTTTTGTTACAGCACTACTCACAATAGCCAAGATTTGGAAGTAACTTAAGTGTCCGCCGACAGACAAATGGATAAACAAAATGTGCTGCATATACACAATGGAGAATTATTCAGCCATAAAAAAGAATGAGGCCCTGTCACTTACAACAACATGGATGGAACTGGAGGTCATTACGTTAAGTGAAATAAGCCAGGCACTTAAAGACAAACATTGCATGTTCTCACTTATCTGTCAGAGCTAAAAATTAAAATAATTGAACTCATGGAGATAGAGTAGGGGATGGTTACCAGCTAGGAAGGGTAGTCAGGGCTGGGGAGGGATTGGTGGAAAGTGGGGGCATGGCTAATGGGTACAAAACATAGAAAGAATAAATAAGACCTAGAATTTGCTGGCACAACAAGGTGACTATAGTAAAAAATAATTTAATCAAACGTTTAAAAATAACTAAAAGAGTATAATTGGATTGTGTGAAACACAAACGATAACTGCTTGAGGTGATGGATTTTACCCCGATGTGATTATTACACACTGCATGCCTATTATCAAAATATCTCATGTAACTATGTATATATATATATATATATACATATACACATATATACACATATATATACACACTATATATATATACCATGTACTCACAAAAATTAAAAATTAAAAAAATTGAAAGTGTGAATAAAAGATGTCTGGTAGATTCTCTTCTCTCTGCTTTAACTCTTCCAAGCCTCCTAAGGGTTGATTTAGTTCTAAGAGGCCCTTTTTCCTTCCCATGCTTCATCATTTTGCTGAATTCTCTCCTAATGCTTTGAGAAAGCAGAACCCATCCTCCAGTTTAAGGGTCTGCTCTGGGAGCCTGCAACGGTTATCAGGAGCAGTGACCTCGAGTTTGTGCTTCAGTGAGGGTAAGGTTAATTGTCATCTTGCCTGGAGGCTCATATTTAGATTTAAAAAACAAAATCAACACAAACTTCAACTCACCATTTATTTTGTAGTCATTCCAACCCCATCTATTCTATAAGAAGCCCTGTTATACAGACCTCTGGCACAGTTATTTTTCATTTTGGGGAGGACACCCTCTTTTTTTCCTTAGACAAACTGCTTGTTCTCTGACACCCTGCTTTGTGGCAATGGATTCTGGAGCATCAGGTCTCCAATGTGTAATTCACTTACTAATATGGGTCAAATAAATTAGGAAAAACCTCAACAAACCACTTACAATAAGCAATCAATTCTGGTCATAAAGAATCAAGTAAGTACTCAACTATCCCATAGGATTTGTGTCGCCTTTTCCCTTTCCATTCATCACAGGATTTGCTGTCTTTAATTTGAGGAATCAGATCAAACTAAATTAGGCTCCCACATCACAACCTCAGGCTCCCACATCACAATCTCATTAGGTTGTATCAACTCAACATTCATTACATGAAATTCACAACAAGCTTCTTGTATTTTATTCAAACATTTAAAAATAAGGCTGGCTAGGCTGGGCACGGTGGCTTATGCCTGTAATCCCAGCACTTTGGGAGGCTGAGGTGGGCAGATCACCTGAGGTCAGGAGTACGAGACCAGCCTGGCCAAATTGGTGAAACTCCATCTCTACTACAAATACGAAAAAGTTAGCCAGGCGAGGCAGCAGGCACCTGTAATGTCCCAGCTACTCAGGAGGCTGAGGCAGGAGAATTGCTTGAACCCAGGAGGCAGAGGTTGCAGTGATCTGAAATCGCATCATTGCACTCCAGCCTGGGTGACAGGGCAACACTCTGTCTCGGGAAAAAAAAAAAATGCTGGTGCAGTGGCTCATCCCTGTAATCCCAGCACTTTGGGAGGACAAGGTGGGTGGATGGCTTGAACCTGAGTTTGAGACCAGCCTGGGAAACACAGTAAGACCCTGTCTCTACAAACAAAAAAAATTAGGCATGGTGGCATGTGCCTGTGGTCACAGTTACACAGCAAGCTAAGGTAGGAGGATTGCCAGAGCCCAGGAGGTTGAGACTTCAGTGAGCCATGACTGTGCCACTGCACTCCAGCCTGAGTGACAGAGTGAGATACTGTCTCAAGAAAATAAAACAAACCCCACAAAAATACACACATAATGCAGTAGAGTCTTTTAATCTCCGTCAAAATCTTACACACACACACACACACACACAAACATTAATCTGAGAGCCGTTCCTATGGAAGGGAAAGCTAGATACCATGAAAATTGAGGTAATGAGGAATAGAAACAGAACAGAGTGGAGATTTATTCAGGGTGAGCCTAAAGCGATATAGAAATATTAAGCAGTAACTGGACAGCACCGCAAGGCTGGTAGCTCCGACTGTCTACTCTATCAGCCTTAAATTTCTACTATGAAAGTCACTAAAAGGTTGCCTAACAAAGGCTGATGACTACTTCTCTCAAACGTCTTATTTTAAATGCACAAGTTGCCTCAAATAGGTTTTCCATCTCTCTACTATTAGCATAATAGCCGGAATTCGCTTATTAAATTAGTGAGTTAATCTGATATCTCAGTGCCCAAGGGAATAAAACATAGGACAGCTTAAGTTCAGGGTATGTCAGAAGGCTGACGGTGATGAACAGTGGGAAACAGAGAGCAGAATGAGGTGGTGTGGTCTAAAGTTTGTAATTGCTTCAAGGGGCATATTTTACCTAAACTGCAAATCTAAAAGATTCTTCAGTGATACTCTGCTTACAGTTTGATACACGCACACCATACACACACACACACACACACACACACACACACACACACGTACTCTCTCTCTCACTTTACTCACCTTGTTACTCATTTATTTCTATGACAATGAGACAATGATACATCTATCTAACATTAGGTCACTCTCTCTGGTAGGTCAAGTCCTTGCCCAGATTCTGAGACAATAAGCAGTCTGGTATTCAAAACAATAAAAACTCAATCTCAGCTGTAGCATTAACCTCTGGCTCTGCTATTTCCTGCTTCCAGCACCATTCTCAGATTACTGACTCTTTTCAGCTCAGGCAGAAGCAACCTCCTTGGTTAGCCTATTTCTGGAGAAGATCAACTACTTTTTGCTATCAGTAGAATATTTGCATCTATGTCTAACTTCCTAATAAGGTCAACAAGTTCAGGGTGAACAATTGAGTGCTGAAAGCCCAGGAAAATGGACTAGAAAGGATAAGAATGTTGTGTTGCCTCTGGAAGCTCTCCTTACACCACAGAGATATACATGTCAGACACTGGCTTACCTGGTGTGATTTCAGAGGCACTAAATTGATCTTCTTTGATCTACTGGAAGATGCTTTAGAGAGAAGTTGGAGAGAAAGTGGAGAACAGAAGGAGAAACAATGTGCAAGAAGTGGAGGCTGAAGGCCACAAAGACAACTGTGCCTGGAGAGAGTCCTGCTAATCAGACCTGCCTGAAATGGAAAACAAGTGCAGCCAGCTGCCTTGAAAGACCAGCTTGGGCTTTGCCAATAGCATTAAATTCTTAGTGAATTTCCATCTCATTGACCTAGGGAGCCTTAAGCACTGCAATCAATACTTTAGTACTTTAGTAACAAGGTTGGTGCCAGCCATTGCTGGGGAGGGGGCTGAGTTCCAACTGAAACGAAATCTAAGAAAGCTTTTTTTGATAACTCCTGGTCCTGTTTACAATTTTACTCTCTGCCATTAAGTGAAATAAGATGATTTCTAAGCAGCCATGTTATTCAATCACCAGGGAACGGATTACACAGGATTTGAAGTTGGAAGTACCTGCTCTTCTTGTCCCAGTGCATCAGTCGGTCGCTGCAAAACTCCTAGTTAATAGGCAATGTTGAGAAGGCAAAGCCTGTATAGTCATGATATGGCTGTATAAAAGCCATATTTTCTCCTTTGAGAGCCCCTGAGGATTTCATCTGTTGTAAGGATACTATTAATTCAGTGGTAGTCTGGTTGCCTTGGACCTCAGCTTTCAATCCTCTGAGATGTCCCAGGATCTAAGGTCCCAGATCAGCTAGAAAAGTTTCTCTGGGAACTGATCTCAAAGCGTTTATTATGCAATTCTACATTAGTTTCTTTTTCCTATATATGTAGTTGCCAGTTCTATGTATTAAATATTGACAACAGCTCTAGTAGGATTTATAGTAAAATCCTTTTGGGAACATCATACAATTCACAGAAAGGACTCAGACTGTTATTATTGTTTCTTTTTAAAATCTTGTGCTTCAAAATGATAACAGCAGAAGATGGCTGTCGCAATCCAATTAGCCACAGGATTTAACTAAGATACACCAGAAGGGTCTATTACTACAGGGTGAGGGGAGGAAAAAGAACATACCCCGAGTGTTTCTTTTACTCTGTACTATTCTAGGCATCATACTATATGACCTCATTTAACTTCTCAACAACTCTAGAAAAAAGGCATTATTATTGCTCTTATGTAGATAAGAAAACTAAGTCTTAGAAACACTATGTAACTTTTCCCAAAGGTCAAAGTTCCTAGAAGAGGCAGGATTTATATGCAGGTAATTTGACTCGAGAGTTTATGTTCTTTCCACTACAGCATGTTTCTTTAAAAAAGCTTCCCTCTCAGGGAAAATGCTACAAAGTCTATTGCCTGGCTTAATATTTTCATCATAATCTGGAACTAATTTTCTGATGAATCAGCATGGAGTAGGCTGAGCAGCATGCCCACAGTACAGTTGTCTCTAATAAGTCCTGGTGAAGGACACAGTGAAGGGCAATAAAACCCCAGCATGAACACAGAGTTTTATTCTTTCTGATGAGTCACATGTGAGGCATAGTCAAATCTGGCCTCTTCTTTTTGAGCCAAAATAAGCTCTGCATTTGCCAGCTATGTTGTTGGTGTCTTCTTTGCTTCCATGAAGTCAGTAATATACCTGGCTTTTGAAAACACCAACTTTATTAAAGGAATACTTCTTTAAAAATGTTTGTATGACGGAGTAAAAGCACACCCCCGCCAGGATGCCAGAGAACTAGGTTTCATGCAATAAAAAGGGAAACAGTTTCATATCTAGTCTGGTTTGAGTTGAGAAAGATTCTCAAGTCAGGTTCAAGCTCATTGGGAAAGAGTGCTGGGGTAAATCAGTGACCCTGCTGTGCGTGTGGGGTGGGGAGTGGTGGGATATATCATGCACTTGCCATCCGTATTCTGGTGCATGCCCCTCCCTTCTCCCATGTATTAACTTTATGAATTTGTGCAAGTTGATCCAGCATCCTAAGGCCTTTATAGCAAAATGGAGATAATGACACCTTATGTATCTAAAGACAGCATGGATAGACCAGTCGATCTCTTCAAATCTTTTTCAGCTCGGAGGTTTAAGATTCTATTTTCTAGTATAAAGCTTAGCATTGGCTGGACTTTAATTGATTTAGTCATTGGAAACTTTAATAATGACAAGGTTTTTTAAAACGGCGATAAAAATTTTGAAATGATTCTGCTCTAAATCAAAGAGATTTACAATATATCAATTCTTTCTTCATATCAGAATAATAATACTGAGGAAGTCCATTAAATGGTTAACTTAATTATAGCCTGTGAACCCTGTGGGGTCAGTGAAAATTATTCAGAAAAACACAGGAATGTAGGGTAGCATTCTAAATATCTATGCAGATGTTGAGTCTTAAGGAAATAACATTGTAAAACAATAAATTAGTTAACCTCATTATAGCCTTGCCTTGAGAAGAAACACAGATGATGTCTCTTCTATGTGAAATGTTCAATGAAGAACACTTCTACTTTCAATACTCACACTCCATGCAATGAACAGAAAACAGACTCAGAATTGCTTATCACAGATCTATGTCTTACCTGGGATCACAGAGAAATTTGGTTTTCTCTCCTTCTTCTCTCCAGATAAGCCATTCTCGAAAAGAAGGATGTACAAACATACGAGTCATGTCTCTGCGCTTGATTAGGAACATGGAGAGGTTCTCCATTCTCTGCTGAAAATCCTCCCATTCTAGCGTGCCTTCAATGCTCCCAGCATTGATGGCCTGGAAGATATGCTCATCAGTCAGTGGGTGGAGAGAGGCCACTGCCACATTCAGGAGAGGCATCACCCGGTCAAAGGAAGACTGGGTTGGGAACTTCATATTGCACTGGAGTAAATAAACCTCTGAGAGTGAAACAGGAACTACTTTGTAGCTAGAGCTCTTTAACACTAGATAGCCTTTCTCTATGAGGTCAAATGTAAGTTTCAGATATAGATAGGACCCTTGACTGAGGGTCTTGAGATGAGAACTGAGTTTGCCAAATGTAGTATTGTCCATTTTGCCATTAAGTGAAATGTTATTCTGGATCTCTGAGCTGCTGTGTATCCGGTGCAGGATGTAAGCCTGCAGGTCCTGGTCTATGGCTTCATTCTCTTCTAGTCGATCCAAAAAAATCCTATGGAAAGGCAGCAGCTTGGTAATTTCCTAAAACAGATGGAGAGAGAGAAAGAGACAGAAAGACCTTCAGTTTCCCCTAACTCTTGTGATAAACTATGAGGTTCACAAATTTATTCTGAACTTCGAAGTGGCCAAACAGGGAAACTTGATCATGTATTGGTATCCAAAAAGTAAAACAGATTAGTTGCATAGAAGGGACACAACTTCTCCTAACATTGAGACTTAAGATATATTTTTAAATGGGTCTTTGTAAAGGGTGCTTTTGGAGTGATTTCATGATCGTTATTCTAAACAACACTCCTGAAATAAACAGAAAATGGAGTGCTGTATAACTCTTTTGCTGTAATTTTTCTCAGTGTAAACCAGGGCATAATGCCAAGTACAAGTCAGTAAGAGAAATGTATAAAGATTCAAAGAATGGCTTAGAAAAAGTTGGCTTTCTAACTCTCCTAATAAAATGACTATTTAAAAAAAAATTTCCCACACAACACAGATGTATAAAATGACTACATTTAAATGCGGGCCTTCTGGAGATACCTTAGCTGAAAGGTACACTTCTAACAGTAGGAAGCTTGGCACCTTAGTAATCTGTTGGAAATTCTATCGGGGGAAGGTGATATGGCTTTGTGGCTACTCCTATGCACTGGATTCCGTCCTTTCTTACCCACTCATGGACTTTGCTCCTGTGAGTACCCATTCCCTCTCCTGCATCTGTTTCTTCTCAGCTGGGTCACACAGACATAAACTCCATATTCTTCCTTCCAGCTACTACCCTGTATCTCTGTTCCCATTTTTCACAGAAGTTTTCTCTATTCGCTATTTATAATTCTTTCCTTCTCATTCTCTCCTCCATTTGTTCCAATCAGGCTGCACCCCTACCACCTCACTGAAGTGGTTCTTGTCAAGGGCATCAGTAACTTTCACTTTGCCAAATCCAATAACAAAGTTCCAGTTCTCATCTTCCTCAACCTCTCAGCAATGTTTGACACAACGGATCTCACCTCAATGCACTTTTTTTGGAGTCACTTTCTGCAGCTTGCTCCCTGAGAATGTTCCCCTCTTTTCTCTCTTAGCACACTTGCCACTTTTAACCTTCCCTCTTTTGCTGGCTCATTTTTATTTCCCAGCTCACCCAGGGCTCTGGGCTCTGTTCTTTCCTCTTCTCTAGCCATTGTCACTCCCATCAATAGATTCTTTGGTCCCATGGTGCTAAATATTATGTACACATAATATGTGGCTCATGCCTAACTTTATGTTTCTAGCTTAGTCATCTCCCCTGAGTCCCATCTTATATCTGTCTACTCAACATTTACATTTGGATATTTCATAGACAATGTGACCAAATCAGTACTTAATTTTGTCCCCCACCACCAAACTCACCCCATGTCAATAAATGGCATTACCACTGACTCTACCACCAAATTCTAGAAGATATCTGTGATCTTTCTATTGTCCTCAAATCATCATTCACCCATTTGCTCACAACATACCCAGGATTCATTCTTGAGTCTTCTCTCTTGCTGACACTCATATTCAGCCCATCATCAAGTCCCTTTGACTCTCCTTCAAAATACAGTCCATCAAAATATGACCATTTCACGTGGTCCCCATCATTATCACTCTAGTCTAAGCCACCATTACCTTTCAACTATACTTCTGCTTCGACTCTTTATCCCTTACATTTTATTATGTAGACGGCCAGCTGACAGAAATCTTTAAAAAAGATCAGATCTCATCACTTTTAAACGAGAGGCCTTTCCTATGTATACTATCTGAAACAACTACTATCCAGTTATCCCTCTACCCTATTTTGTTTTCTTCATAGCACTTAACACTACCTGTAATTTTAGTATATGTTTAACTTTTTGCTCATTTGTTTTTTGTGTTCCTTACTAAAATATAAGCTTTAGGAGGATGGGAATATTGCCTGTCTTGTTCATTTTGAATCTCCAGCCCCTAGAACAGTCCCTGAAATACTCTTAAGTGCTTAAGAAATGTTTGTGGAAATAATGATGATCAAATATAAATGAAGGTTCATTTTCTAAAACCTATAAATTCTTTCACTGTCAGAAATGAAATAATTTTTAAAAATTCTTAGTTGAAGAACTTTTTCTGTTGGCACAGCTGAAAAATTAAAGTCACCTACTCTATCCGGAAACATTTACAATTTCTTTTGAGACTGCACATGATATTATGTAAGAATATGTATGAGGATAACATCTCCGAAGCATCCATTTGGTAAAACAGTCAGAGATCACATTCCTGGAGATTTCTTTCATTCATCTTTCATTTTTAACAATTAACCTACTAATAATGATAGGTTATATAATTTTTAGTTGTAAAGATGGATTTATATTGATTTATCCATATCCTTTAGCTCAAACTACTTTGAGATTAATAATAAACATCTGTAAGTTGGTGGCCAGGATTAGAAATATAGTTTCTCATCATGGAAGACAGTAATGCTAATTAGTCAATATATAGAAATAATGCTAAGTGCCTGGCAGAGGGGGAAAGGAGGGACTTACATGTATAGACTATTTTCTGTACATTAGCACTTATGACAAGGGGGCTGCATCCAAATAGTGAGACGAGCGTATAATGTTTGAGATTTTAATATTCATCAGAGGAGGAAATAATTTTTATAAAAAGAATGAGAAACATTGTTCCAAACCAAGTGTGAATATGTAAAGAATGGGACACCAACCCAGCTACAATGAGAAGGCTGGGGAAAGCAGAGTCATTTATCTTTAGCCCATATATTTTTACAGGCTCAGTCTCACATTCCCGGTCCTTCTTCCAGGCCATTAAGTGACCAGTGAGTGAGAAGGGAAAGTAATTAGAAAAAACAACAACAACAACAAAAACCTTATCTCTCAGTTGTAGTACATTTAATCTAAAGCCCTACTATTGCCAATTTTTGTTAAAGGAGGGCAGATATAGAAGAAAGTCCATATTCATGCTATAGAAGAGTTGTTTAAGTAGAAGCAGACGGAGGAACCAGAAAATCTGATTCTAGGGTGTAGATTGAACTGAATTTTGCATAGCATTAAATGATTAAAAAATGTTAAACGAAAGTCAAAGTGTTAGAGATAATCTTTACACTGCTGTCCTCAGAACAGTCTAGAAAAATGGACTTTCTTTTCATGCTATTTTGAGGAACATTTTATTAAACCTCATCCAGAGCAATAGGAATGGGAATCTGAGAGTCATGTACAAAGAATGTTCTTTCTAGATTCTATCTCTCAAAGTATTAGATTAATTCTTCGGGAATTATTCTTCATAACGCTCTAGGACATAGTAGAAGTTTACAGAACTAGGACCTAGAACTTTTTCAGTTTAAGCTCCTTCCAAGAGGAATCATTTATGGTTTAAAAGCAAACAAACACATACCTGTAAACTGGTCCTAACTGTTACAATTAGTTTAAGCCAAGAAGGAAACTTTCCGATCATTTTACTCAGAAACGATACAACTGTATCCCCATAATCCGGTTTGTGAAATTCTGCTTCATTTAATCCATCAATTAAAATGATGAAATCTTCATCTGGGATTTTTCTCTCTGAGATAGAAAGAAACACATTACTTAATAATTACCAAGTGGATAAATGAGTTCTTATTGGATCTTTGATCACATATTTCTTTGGAACAAAATATTAGAAAAGGCTTGTCATGTGTTTAGTGAATGCTCAGGGTACATCATTTATTCTAAGGGCATGGAAAAATTAACTTAGTAAATTCATCTTGCTTTTAATCAGGTATGAAGACTTTTGTCGCATATGAGTATACATATCATCATTTTCAGAAATCTCCATATTAATAGTTGTGAGACAGCCTGAGTATTGGAGTTAAGAAAATTTGCACATGGGAAGTCATTTTTCTCTTACACATGAAAAAGCTGAGTAGAATGTGTTCTGTTTTTTTTTTTTCCTATCTGACAGCATTAAAGAGAATAGTATCATATGTTCTTTTGGGAATGTCCCCAAAAAGGTTTATGTAAAGTCTAAAGCAGTACATAGGACTGCATGTGAATGTGAATGTGAATGTGTAGTGGGAAGGAAGAGACAGAGTAACAGAGAAAAGAAATCCCAGGCATCAGAGTTGAACCAGGTGGCTAGATCCCAACACCCTAGCAGCTTCCTAGACTATACCTAAAGCAGCTGCAATGAGACCAGTTCCTTGCATGATCTTCCCAAAGGGGGAGGAGTCAAGTGGGAAAGACAAACATCCGCTGTGTTTGTGTCCAGTTCTCTCTTGGACTCCACATGATCCTGCATTGACAAAATCAATTTAACTTTAGGGCTATGCTGACGAAGCAGCTGGGGAAGATTGCAGGCTTCTGCACTTGCTAAATGCTTATTGATTCTTGGTTCAACAATTAGAGATTCAAAAATTTCCATACTGAAAGAACATTTTAGTCTAAGTGAATTGTGAATAACAAGTAAAAGTTATTGGTTAGCAGGATCTCACAGGTTCTGAAAGGGGGAAAGCAAAGGGAAGAGGGCAAGCAGTCATCAGATACCTGGAGTGAGAAACAGGTTTTATCTGAGGAGGAAAAAGAAGATGAAGCTGAGGACAGAAGAAAATGTCTGTGGACTTGTGTACAAAATTGGCTCTTTTTGCCTTTGAAAGTCAAGACCAATTGAAACTGAATATACTATTTTGTTTCCATATTTGAAAATATACAGATCTTTTGCAATGATTAATAAGCCCTTATTATTTTTCCCCTAAAGCATAAACTTTGTAAAAGAGATTTAATTTCAGTATCCAAATCGGTTCTCAAATTATGAAGTTTTAACAATTACTTTCATTTGCCAAGTTTTTAGGGAGTGAAATGAACTATGGATTCCAGCTCTATTAACAATCACTACTAATGGAGTGGTATTCTAGATGACAAAGCACTAAGAAAACATGAAATTCCTTCAGGGAGTGCAATGTATTAAGGAAGAAAGAGGAGTTGCTCGGAACTAGCTGGGATTTACCCAAACAACTCGGGGGGTGTTATGTTCTTGATTTTGAAGGCTCTGGCTCCCTTAAGTTTAACCATGCCTTTAATTTCCATAGAGGAATTTTCTAGTTACATTCTGCCTGGCTAAGCACCATCAGCTAGTATCACTCACTGTGCTTGCTGGAGCTATCTATCCCTGTACTGGTTCAGGAGAGCCCACTGCAATATTTTTAAGCTCTGACTGTTAAACAGCTGGTAGCTTGGAATTGTCTATGGTAGGAATATTTACATAATAAAAATTGGCAAATATTATAAATCAGCCCTCCTCTCCCAGGTTGCTGTTAAAAATTTACCAGCACACCATTGTCCCCACCCTTCAATTACATCTCCTTTAATAACTTCAACCAGGTTCCTTCATAAGAAAGTCATGATCTTCCAGTAGACAAAACAGCTGATGATAATGCATCTGTTGGGATTTTCTTTGGGAATCATTGCAAACACATTCTCAAGCATGAAGATGAGTAATGTGTAGTAAATTATGGTCCAGACATTTTAATGAATGAATAATTCATTTGCTAATAAAATTACATTTTCATTTGCATAAATTCTTAGTAGAATTTATGAACGTGTATTTACAAGGGATTAAAAATAAGGATTTTAAAGGGCTTGGGAAACATTTTTAGTGACTTGTCACCTAGAGCAGTGCCTCCTAAGCACCAGTCCATTTAAAGTTTTTAGTTAGTCCATGACAAAATAAGAAAATAGCAACAGCTCAGAATTTGTATGGATGTAGATATAAGCCCATGAGAAAAGTAGATAATACATTTTTTTTTATTTTTAAAAGGGGGTACTTGCCTTCCCCCTTAATAAAGCTAATTTTATTCTTCTCAATTCTGGTTATTATTTTTTTTTTGAGATTTCCACTGTTTTGAAGGAATTACTTACAAGTCACCTACTAATGTAGGTGTCAAAAAAAATTTCATCATTTAGGAAGTAAGGAGGGCATATTTACCTAAGGATATCATAATTTTTAGGATTCAGCACAATAAATGCAAATAATTTCCTAATGCTACTAATGCTGTAAAACAATGAGAACTGTTCTTGAAATAATTCATTTTCCTTTGCTAAATGATAAGGTTTCTCAATTATAAATTTAAGAGGTGAGATACTAATGTTCTTTAAATTTTGACTTTGAAATGCAACCAGCCTACAAGAATGCTTCAGTATGTTCACTCATTCAAATTTCTGTAGATATTTAGAGTAGTACTTTAAATCAGTAGCTTAAAAAAATTTTACAAATAAAAATAAATTGGGGACTAACAAAGGATTGCTGCTTCATATTTTGCCATGTAAGAACATGTAAAATACAATTACCATCCACGATCACCACTATTTCATAGAATAAAAAGGATCTGAACATTAAAAAAGTAGGAGGGACATTATCTAATCTTTACATACATACATATGGAAAACTACATTGTATCTACATCCATACAAATTCTGAGCTGCTATTTTCTTATTTTGTCATGGACTAACTAAAAACTTTAAATGGACTGGTGCTTAGGAGCCACTGCTCTAGGTGATAAGTCACTAAAAAGGTTTCCCAAGCCCTTTAAAATCCTTATTTTTAATCCCTTGTAAATACACGTTCACCAGGGATTCCCCATGCCTCCACTTACATGTGTTCCTAACAAATATGTGAACTTTCTTCCTTAGTAGTTCCATTGTAAGACTCTACCTAGGTGCTTGAGAGAAATAAGAATTACAGAGACTGCCAGAGAAGAGATAGTAGCTAGTACTGAAGTCAGAACTGAATCTTGGCGCATGAGATTCTTTTACTGGTATATATAGGAATTGTTGAAATTGAAAAAGAAGACTCATATCAGACAATATCTTTGTTCTGAAAAGCTTCACATAATATCTGAGTTATCTTTCCTTCAGTGTGGTAACAAATTAGTGTCTCAGCTGAGCCTGGTGGCTCACACCTGTAATCCCAACACTTTGGGAGGCTCAGGTGGGAGGAAGGCTTGAGTCCAGGAGTTCCAGACCAGCCTGGGCAACATCGTGAGACACTATCTTTACAAAAAATAGAAAAAAGTTGGCCAAGTATGATGGTGCGCTTCTGTAGTCCTAGTTACTGAGGCAGGAGGATCGCTTGGGCTCAAGAGGTCAAGGCTGCAGTGAGCTATGATCTTGCCACTGTACTCCAACCTGGGTGACAAAGTGAGACCCTGTCCCAACAAAACAAAACAAAACAAAACAATTTGTGTCTCCTTTCATTTCATATTGGTAGCTAAAGCAAAAGTGTACTGAGAAACTTCAAAACTTTTTCGTTTGTTTTATATGCGCATGTGGGTGTGCGTGTGTGTATGTATTTTAATCACTGTACTTGTGGAACTTTAAAGTACTGTGAAAAATACTGACTCATTTTTCAAAGAAAATACATAATTTGAAATCTAGCTTCTGACTCTAAAATGAAAGTGTTTTCCATTGAAAAAACTCCAGCTACCTTTAAAAAATAACTCTATATTAAAAATTATTGCAACAAAATTTATATATAGTGAATTACAAAGATCTTAACTATACACTTTGATAAGTTTTGACAGCTATATGTACTCATGTAAGCAACACTGTGATCAAATTTAGAACATTTCTATCCTTCCAGAAATTTCTGTTAGGTTCTCCTCCAGTCAGTCCTCAATAGGAAACCACTGTTCTGATTTCTATCACTGCAGACACTTTTCTTTTGCTTAACTGTTTCTGAGACTCTTCTACATTGAGTGTACTATTATTTTGTTCCTTTTTAATACTAAGAAGTATTCAATGGAATGAATGTACTATATTTATCTATTCTGTTGATGGATATCTGGGCTGTTTCCAGTTTTTGACGACTATGAATAAAGCTGCTAGAAACATTCTTGTACAAGTGTTTTGTAGACATATGTTTTCATTTCTCTTGGGTAAATACGTAGGAATGGAATTGCTTGGTCGTAAAGTAGATGTACATTTAACTTCATAAGAAACTGTTGGCTGGGTGTGGTGGCTCATGCCTATAATCCCAGCACTTTGCAAGGCTGAGGCGGGAAAACTGCTTGGGCCCAGGAGTATGAGACCAGCCTGGGCAACATGGCAAGACCCCCATCTCTTAAAAAAAAAATAGCCAGGTATGGTGGTGCAGGCCTGTAGCCCCGGTTACTCAGAAGGCTGAGGTGGGTGGATTGCTTGAGCCGAGGGGGTCAAGGCCGTAGTGAGCTGTGATCATGCCACAGCACTTCAGCTTGGGCAACACAGTGAGAGACCTTGTCTCAAAAAAAAGAAACTGACAAATAGTTCTCCAAAGTAGTAGCGCTACTGTATAGTCCCATCAGCAATGTATGAGAGTTCCAGTTGTTTCTCATCCTTACCAACATTGGATGTTCATTCTTTTAAATTTTAACCATTCTAATGGGTGTGAAGTGGTATTCTCACTGTAATTTTTAATTTGCATCTCCCTGATTACTCATGTTAAGCGCTTCTTCATGTGCTTGTAGGCTGTTGACGTATCTTCTTTTGTAAAGTGTCTAAATCGTTTGTCCATTTAAAAACTGAACTGTTTGCATTCTACATGTATCGTAGATACAAGTGCTTTGTCTTTCACACACAGAAACATAGTGAATATTTCCTCCTCTTTGGTGACTTGCTTTTCCTTTTTCTTAGTGGTATTTTTTGTTGAGCAAATATTTTTAAGTTTGATGAAGTCTAATTTGTCATCATTTTTATATAATTAGTGATACTTTATGTCCTTACGAAATCTTCACCTATTCCAAGTTTGTGAAGATATTCTATGTTTCTTCTATTAGCTTTAGAGATAGAACTTTTCTATTTAGGTCTGTGATCCATCTCATACTAATTTTGGTGTATAGTGTGAAGTAAGGATTGAGATTCTTTCCCCTTTCCCAAACATTATCTAGTTGTTCCAGTACCATCTGATGACAAGAATTCTCTAATTGCCTTGGCACCTTAGAGAAGATCAATTGACTGCATATGTGGGTCTATTTCTGGATTCTCTATTCTGTTCCATTGATCTATTTTCTATCCTTGCATGAATACAATCCTGTCTGTGGAATTTTGGACCTGACTCAAGCTGGCTCATGAGAGCTGATTGCTAAATTTTTAAGCATCAAATCAGCCCCCCATTCCTGAGCCGGTTGTTAAACATTTACTAGCATATCACTGTCATGACTATTATAGTAATCTGCAATTCTGTATGTCTTGAAACCAGATCCTATCTTCCAACTTTCTTCTTCAAGAATGTTTTGGCTATTTTTGGTACTTTGCATTTCTAACAAGTTGTCTATTTTTACAGAAAAATTCTGCTGGGATTTTTTTTTTTTTGAGACAGAGTTTTGCTCTTGTTGCCCAGGCTGGAGTGCAATGGCGTGATCTCAGCTCACTGCAACCTCCACCTCCCGGGTTCAAGCGATTCTCCTGCCTCAGCCTCCCGAGTAGCTGGGATTACAGGCATGCGCCACCATGCCCGGCTAATTTTGTATTTTTAGTAGAGACAGGGTTTCTCCATGTTGGTCAGGCTGGTCTCGAACTCCCAACCTCAGGTGATCCACCTGCCTTGGCCTCCCAAAGTGTTGGGATTACAGGCGTGAGCCACTGCAACCAGCCGGGATTATGTTTAATCTATAGAATAGTTTAAGGAAAAACTGACATCTTCCAATCCACATTTATGACATATCTCTTTCACTTACTGAGTTCTTTAATTTCACTCTGCAATATTTTTGCTGTGCTTTCACAATGTCTTACACATCTTTCGTACATTTATTTTTAAGTATTATATATTTTTTGGTGCCACTGAAAATCGTATTTATTCTACTTATTTGTTACTATATTGAATAGCAAGGGGTTACCTGAATGTCTGGGGCTGGGGGTTGGAAGTTGGAATCATTTGGAGGCTTATTCACGCGTATGTTTGGTGGCAGAGCAGGAATGAGCACTGGCACAGTCAACTAGACTCTCCCTGTGGTTTGTGCTTTGCAGCATGGTGAACTCAGGGCAGTCAGGCTTCATACATGGCAATACATGCCTCCCAAAGCAAGTGCTTTGGTGAACAAGATGGAAGCTGCATGGCTATTTATGACCTCCCTCAGTTGTCACATAGCATCACTTTGTAGTATTTTGTTGGCTGAAGTAGTTGCAAGCCTGCCCAATTACGAAGGGAGGGGACCCAGGTTGAACTATTAGTGGAAGTAATGTCTAATAATTTGTAGCCATGTTTTAAAACTGCCACGTAGTTTTAAAATTTCATTTTCAGTATTTTGTTGTTAGTATAGAAATATTTGTATATTGACTTTATAGCCTAAAGCTTTGTGCTTACTAGTTCTAGTCAGATTTCTTTTTTCTGGGTAGATTCCTTGGAGTTTTCTAAGGTAAACAATTATGTTGTCTGCAAATAAAGACAGTTTTACTTCTTCCTTTCCAATATTTATACTATTTGCATGCTTGTTTATTTTCTTATTGTACTAGCCTGGACTACCAGTGGAATGATGAATGTAAGTGGTGAGAGTGAGGGAACACTCTTGTCTTGCTCTTGACCTTAGGGGAAAAAAGCATTCAACATTTCACTACATGTATTTTTGGAGTTGTAATTTATCAGACAAAACTTCCTTCTACTCCTAGTTTGTGTAGTTTTTATCATTAATTGGTGTAGTTCGGAGGGACTGGTTTCATGGAAGAGAATTTTTCTGGGGTAGAGGGTGGAGAGGATGGTTTAGGGATGAAACTGTTCCATCTCAGATTATCAGGCATTAGATGAAGTGTGCAACCTAGATCCCTTGCATGCATAGTTCACAATAGAGTTCGTGCTCCCACGAGAATCTAATGCTGCAGCTGATCTGAAAAAAGGCGGAGCTCAGGTGGTATCCGTCGCTCCCCTCCTGCTGTGTGGCCTGGTTCGTAACAGGCCATGGACCTATATCCATCCATGGCCCAGGGGTTGGGGACCCCGATGTAGTATTTTGTCGAATGCTTTTGTACATTTATTGAAATGATTATGTGGATGTTCTCCTTTATTCTGTTAATATGATGAATTACACTGATTAACTTTCTTTTTCCTTTTTGAGACCAGGTCTCATTCTGTTACCCAAGCTGGAGTGCAGTGGCATGATGTTGGTTTACTGCAGCCTTGACCTCCTGGGCTCAAGTGACCATCCTGCCTCAGCCTCCTGAGTAGCTGGGACTACAGCTGTGCACCACTATGCCTGCTGGTGTTGTCGTTGAGATGGGTACTTGCTATGTTGCCCAGGCTGGTCTTGAATCCTAGGCTCAAGTGATCCTCCTGCCTTGCAAAGCACTGGGATTACAGGCATGAGCCACCAAGCCTAGCCTAAATTCCTTTTATGTTCCAGTTACCGTACTAGCTGCTATGTCTTCAATGGTTATGCAGCTTTTATAGTTTAGTGGGATAAAAATATGCTAAACATTAAATAACTAGACAGTCATTAATTACATTGTTCTGCCTCAGCCTCCAGAGTAGTTGAGACTATAGCTACTTATCTCTTTAATTTGGTCTATTTTTGATTCATGAATTTTGAACCTGTTATTAGGTGCATACATCTAATACATCTTCCTGATGAATTGGCCCTTTTATGTTTATCAAATGCCTCTTTAGAAATACTTCTTGTCTTGAAGGCTACTCTGTCTGAGATTACTATAGTCACTCCAGCTTTCTTACACTCCATGTTTATACAGTCTCTATCCTTTTACTTTCAATCTGTGTCTTTAGATTTAAAAAATTGCATACGGTTGAGTCTTGCTTTTTATCCAGTCTGACAGTTTTTACCTTTTAATATAAGTGTTTAGCCCATTTACATGTAATGTAATTGTTGATATTATTGCTTATACATCTACTATTTTGCTTGTTCTGTCTCTAAAAAAGAATTCTTCTTTATTTCCTGAGTTCTTTTGGATTACTCTAATAAATTTTAGTATTTCCAGCTGGAAAATTGTGTTTCCAGCTATTGCTCATAATGGTGATTTAAGGGTGAGTTAAAAACATGGAAATAAGATGAAGTAATTAAATTCACTTAGAACAGTATTTATCAATAGAGATCGCTAAAGCTGGTTATGGAGACTAAATGAGAAGCAGATATATCTTGTAGCAAAACTATAAAACATATGAATTATAGTTGAGAATCCAGAGCTGACTGCAAGCATTTGGATAGTCTTTTTTTTTTTTTTCTGAGACGGAGTCTCACTCTGTTGCCTAGGCTGGAGTGCAGTGGCATGATCTCGGCTCACTGCAAGCTCCGCCTCCCGGGTTAACGCCATTCTCCTGCCTCAGCCTCCCGAGTAGCTGAGACTACAGGTGCCCGCCACCATGCCTGGCTAATTTTTTGTATTTTTAGTAGAGATGGGGATTCACTGTGTTAGCCAGGATGGTCTTGATCTCCTGACCTCGTGATCCACCTGCCTCGGCCTCCCAAAGTGCTGGGATGGATAGTCTTCTTGAACTGGCTGTAAGGTGTAGATCCTTGTATCACTGTGCTTCTTTCAAGGTACTCCTACATGTGAGCAGTTTCTATATTCATTTATCTGTTCAAAACGTATTTCCTAAAATGCCTACTATGTTCAAGGTGAGGTAACCACTGTGAAGGATAAAAGCTGAATTTTACAAAGTTCCTAATTTCAATAACATACAATTTACTCAAAGGGATAAGTGCAAAAGTAATTCTTATAAACTGCAAAGTGTATCTGGCAAATGGTAAATATTTAATAAATGTTAATAATAAAATTTTAAATTCTTGTTATACATTATGTGTTATGTACCATAAATACATATATATATTTTGAAAAAAGATCTAATGTTATTTGGAAGGACATCATTTCTGACTGGAGGGGGGCAGGTAGATCAGCAGGTATTTCGTGAATGAGGTAGCATTTAAGCTGGTCCTTGATAGATGGGAGGAATTCTGACAGAGATGTAAGAAGAAGGTATATCAAGAAAGAAAATAATGAGTAAATATATGGAGGTGGGAAAATCTAGGGGAGTATTTGAGGACTAGTGAATATTTTAGTTTACACATAAACACAGGGTTCCTAAGGATAACAGTGAATAATAAGGCTGAAAAGCAGGTTGGATGCTGGCCATCAAGCATCTTGAATGTCAGAACAAGGAACTGAAAGTTAATTCAGAAGGCAATAGGCAATCAGCGGATTATGAATTGGGGAATTATGTGATCAGAGAAGTGCTTTATAAAACTTTATCTGGAAGAAATATATAAAGTCTAGAAGACTGGAGAGACTGGGGAAGAACTTCTCCACCAGGTGTGCCATGAATGGTTTAGAAGTGTACTTAAAATTCAGCCCTCAGGACATCTGAGGCTTGGCAGAGCTGTCTCCTCAGGGCCAGTCATGTCCAGCAATGAGGAGTTATAAATTTTTATCCCAGTATGCTATACAAAGTTTTATTATTTTGTAAGTGTGTCATGACGTGGAAAAAGCACTAAACTAGAGAACCAGGAAAGACCAGGATGAGGTAATTATAGATATGATGTTATGGGCAGATGAACAGTCCTTGTGGTAATGATGCTAGAAACAATTGAGCCAAGTGGGTGTGAGAAACATGATGAAGGCAGAATTAACAGGTTTTAGAGATTGACTGAATGTCCAGGAAATAGGCTTAAAAATACTTGTGGAGAAACGGCAACATTTAAAAAGGTAACAGGTAGCAAAGATAGTGACAGAGGTCATCAGAGTAGAGGAGAAAGAGAAATTCTGATATCCAAGTAACCAGCATGGAAGCTGAAACAACTAAAGATGATGGCCAGGAGAAATTATAAACCATCTTTCCTTATTAGTACCTCCAAAGCCCTTGAGAAAGGTGTCTAAGTCTCTCAGGAATAAACAGGATTGCTCAGGAATTTTATGCATACCCACATCCTTCTCTTTGGCTTCTGGCACTAACAAAACATTGTTAAGGGTATGGGGCAGGAAGACTTAAGAAGGCATGTACCATTTTCAAGGAAATGGTTGCACTTAGGCCACTGCTAACACTAGAATTGCAGAGGAAAAAGGGAGGAAAGGCATGAGCATGAGTGAGAGATGGATCTCATTTAATTTTTTTCACTTTAAAAAAATAACAACTCTCCTATGATACAATTTATGTGCCGTAAAATATGCTTATGCCCCTTAAGTAGATTTTAAAGTGTACAGTTAAATGATTTCTGGTTTATACAGAGAACTGTGCAACCATGGATGCCATTCCACTTCACATGAACTGATGGGGTAATAAAATACATTTTTTATTAATATTACATATTACAGGGGAGATTTCTAATCATAGAAACTTCCCAACACTGCATTGGAGCCACAAATTTACTGACTTACTTAAACTTCACAGAAAGGACTGAAAGCTCTACTATCTTCAGGACAAGGAAAAGGCATTCTATTTGGAAATAAGAATGAGAATTTTTATAAAGAAAAGAGGAAGTAGTAGTTACTGCTGGATTTTTTTTTTTTTTTTTTGCAAGCAAAAGCTCTGTTAACTGTATCCTACAGGATATCCAGCTATGGAACACTTAGCTTTGGCAATGTGATAAAATTAATCATTTTTATAGTATGACCTGGGTGACCTTGGGCTCTAAACCTCCATCTTTCCCCTCCATTGGGCCTTATCTGTACCTTTATGGAGATTTTCTAGTGGCTCCAGGACTCCCCTCCGGAAGGAGGCCATGGGGTCTTGAACACAGGACCGAAGGCTCAGCATGCTCTGCAGGTGAGGTTCCCGAAGAAGCTGCTCCCGATAGGCTGTCAGCTGAGGTGAGCGGCAGAGCAAGGCAGCAACATTGTGGACAAATTCCGGCACCAAGCAAGTGTAGGCATTATCTGCTTGACAATAGTGATAGGCGACCACCTGCAAAAGAAAGATGAGAATGCAAACAGGATTATCAGTAGTAAGAGCAATAGCTATGATTATCAGCTATTGAGTGATTATACTAGAAATCACTTAATATCTCAGTATTACGTAATACTTTTTTGTCTCTTCATTCCTCAACTTTTCCAAGTAAACATAAAAGCTGCTAACTCAGAAAATGTCTGATTTATGTAAGATCAGAAATTTGATACATTACTTCTATTGTATGCATATGATATCATAACCCAGAATAAACTTTGTAAATAAAAATGGAGTTTTCCTCTGGATTATAAGAAATAGGAAGCAAGTCTGAAAATAAAGACTAACATTGATATCACTAACATTTGTTCGGTATGGAGCAGTATAGGAAAGAGTCTAATCTTTAAACAAAGCATGAGGAATAAAATAATCCAAGAAAAATCATGTTAGTCTCAACAAACACATATACTTCTATCAATTTTTGGATTACAGGTGTGTTATAAACTAAGTCTTATAAAAATAAAGTAATTCAGATTTTAAAATTAGCATTAAGTGTTTTCTGAGCACCCAGGCAGAGACAGAAAAAGAGTATCAGAATTAGATAAAAGGAAGAAGGAGTGAGATTTTTGTTAGATGTAGGTCTTAAAATCAAAGAACATGGAAAATTGATAAGCATTAATACCATCCAGGGTCTGGGCTGACTGGCTAGGACCTGGAGTTCTAGGGTCTGTTTTTTGTTTGTTAGAATCTGCGCAGCACTCACCCCAGGTCTTCTGGCTGTTCTCTTTGCCTCCAGGGCAAGTACAAAGGGAATTTTAATCTGGACCACTTTTCTGGCTCATTACTACCCAGAAAAGGGATTGGATTGTGTAGAAAATACCAAACTGGAAGGGGGAGATTTAGCTTGAATGTAGAGAAAGCACTCAGCATGGTGCTCAGCACCTAGTAAATCATAGCAATGTCAGCTGATGCTGCCATTATCATCACCATCTTCATCCTCCTTACTGCCATCATTCTTAAGGATCTGTATACTGTCTTTTTCAGCTACTAGCTTTGTGCCTATATACCAGCAACTGAAATCTGTCCTAGGGGCACTCATAGACATATGAATTCCAGCTCTTCAGGCTTCTCTTAGAGAACACCACCTCTAACTCATCAGGCATCTGCCAGTCATCTACTAAAGAGCTCTGCTTTGAAAAGACTCCTCATGTACTGGTATGGTCATCCTAGTTCTTTTAACACATGTTGGAAATGTCGATATTTTTTAAACACCTGAAATCCTTCTCATTAAACATAAAAAACCCCCAAACAATACAGGAAATGTTACTACATATACAAAGCTGAAGAGAGGAATTGCCTGTGAGTGAAGCAATGAAGTCTGAGCACAATATGGAAAGTGGAAATCAGAGGTGGTATTTTAAAAATCTCCACTTTTCTTCAGATAGACTGGTGATTATTTTACCTATTGTATTTTACCTACCTTAAACACAATGTAAGGAACCTAAAGAGAAAACCTGTCAGCAACTGATCTGTCCTCTCAATGAGCAGTGAATGCCAGTGGTTAGGTCTACATGGGTACAAATCTCCACTGGACAAAAAGCAAACAGCAAACCTCTACATCAATATAAACTTTCATCATATTTCACTTCAATTGATTCCACATGTTGAGGCTAAGCACAGCTGAGAAAATCAGCTGCAACATCCTAAAGTAAGAAGATATCATTTTAAAGATAAAAATTGTGATATTTAGAAAAAGGATTTTTTACTGATTTTATTAAAAAAAAAAACCCATCTGTGCTCTTGGCTGAATGTTTCATCTAAAAGACAATACTGAAGTTGCACCTTCTGTGCTGGTGAGGTTGCAGAGAAAAAGGAATGCTTATATAGTTGGTGGGAGTGTAAATTAGTTCAATCATTGTTGAAAAGTGTAGTGATTCCTCAAAGACCTAAAAACAGAACTACCATTCAACTCAGCAATCCCATTACTGGGTATAAATCCAAAGAAATACAAATCGTTCTATCATACAGACACATGCACACATATGTTCACTGCAGCACTATTCACAATAGCAAAGACATGGAATCAACCTCAATGCCCATCAATGGCAGACTGGATAAAAACAATGTGGTACATATACACCATGGAATACTATGCAGCTGTACAAGAGAATGAGATCATGTCCTCCTCCGGAACATGGATGGAACTGGAGGCCACTATCTTTAGCAAACTAATGCAAGAACAGAAAACCAAATACTGCATGTTCTCACTTATAAGTGAGAGCTAAAAGATGAGAACACATGGACACATAGAGGGAAACAACTGGGGCGTACTGGAGGGTGGAGAGTGGGAGGAGGGAGAGGATCAGTAAAAATAACTAATGGGTACTAGGCTTAATGCCCAGGTGATGAAATACTCTGTATAACAAACCCGTGACACGAGTTTACCTATATAATAAATGCGCACGTGTGCTTCTGACTTTAAAAAAAAAAAAAAAAAAGAATAAAGAAAAAAAGATTGGAAAGAAGCCAAAGATGCCCACTTTCACCACTACTATCCAATATAGTATGAGTGATTCTGGGTAGCACTATAAAGAAAAAGAAAAGAAATAGGAAGAGCAGAGACTCAAATGGAAAAGATAGTTTTTATTATTAAAATATATAGTTATCTATATAGAGAAAAGCAAGCTATTAGAATTAATAGAGTTCAAGATTTTTGGTACAAGATTATCTTGTAAAAATTAATAACATTTTTGACTCCAGCAATAACTACTTAGAATTATAGTAAAAAATGATATCCACAAAGGTATGAGGGAGAAAATTTAACTAAGAATATTAAAAATAAATAAAGTTGCACCTCTGTGGCTGCCTCTCTTTTAATTTTTAGATATTTCTTTGGCATTCCAAATATAAAGTCTTGATGCATTTGCAGAATTCAGGCAACATCTTCATTAGATTTGCACTGTGGCTCAAAATAGATTATTTACTAGACATTTTAAAGTAGCTACATAGTAGGTATATGTACATACAATCTGTCAAAAACATGTTATTTCCTCGAAATTTTCTATTATTATTATGTATAACTTTCCCTCTGTATAAAATAGAAAACAAGCCTGCAAATGTAGATTTTTTTCCCTTCAGTTTCTCATTAGTACCAGCGCTCGGTAAGAGATACTAGACCACTCCCTACACCTTTGAGAAAGTCATCATACATAGTCACTATTATTACAACTCCTTGGGAATGGTTCAGGATTAGTCTACTCAGAATAAATCAGCAGGTAAAACCTTTCTCCTCGGTGAATTCTTGTCTCTCAAAGTAACTTGTTTAAATTTCATTTTTTAGCTATGTCTTTCTTACATTATTTTTTTCATTTCAAGTTTTCCTTCTGTTAAATTCCTAAACTTTTTCTTAAAACAATTTCATCCACAGCATATCTGATATGAGCAGAGTTGCATTATTTCTTTGGAGGAAGATAGCATGTAAGTTTTAGGTTACTCTTGTGAGGGAAGAAAGAAAAGGGCAGGCCGGTGGGCTATCTACAGAAAGAAAAGACTAGAGGTCAATACAACCTTGTGTAGAAAATCTCGATTTAATGCTGTATATAAAAAAATGATAAAACTTGTCATAAACTTCATCAAAGGGACTGAGTGGCAGCAAAAATGTCATGTTTGTGTTGAGTCACAGGCCTTCACTCTCCATAGACCATTTTCTACTTCAAATGAAGGATCAGTGACAGAATTAAGCTAATCTCACATAAAGTAAAGGCAGCTTTGAATATCTGAAATTTGTTTGGAAATAAAATTCTGATTTCCATACTGACTGGCATTTGTATCACTTAAACTAATATTGCGACTGCCCCTCCCCAGGTCAGCTGTCACACGCTTACTCTCCATGTTCCTTTTCATTACTCCTTCTGTGAATGTCTTCTTCCTCACTACCACCCGATTGATTTCCTAATCAGCAAAACCCTTCCAACTCTAAAGTTTGATTTTTAATATTTTTGGGACTTGGGGGCTCACCATAAATAACAACTCTCTCTTCCTTTTCTCTTAGTCCCTCAATTCTGATTCTAATCCTCATGCTGGGACTAGATGCTAAGAATAGATCCCAGGCTAGAGTTCTGCCTCAGTAATTTTCCAGCTTGGAGCCCTACCATTTTTTTTTTTTTTTTGGCAGTAGAACTTTTATTTATTTTTTAATTTTTTACTTTGAACTAACTTTAGACTTACAGAAATGTTGCAAAAGTAGTACACAGAGTTTCTATTTATCTCTCATCCAGCTTCCCTTATTATTAACATCTTACATAACCATAGCAAAATTATCAAAACCAGGAAATTAACATTGGCAATACTATTACCTATAGACATTATTCAAATTTTACAGTTTTTCCACTGTCTTTTCCTGTTCCTGGATTCTATCCAGGACTCCATAGTGTATTTAGTTATTTTTATTTAGTTTTCTGGAGTCTGTAAGAGATCCTTAGTCTTTGTCTTCTATTTTCCTTGACACTTTTTTTTTTTTTGAGAAAGAGTCTCGCACTGTTGCCTGGGCTAGAGTGCAATGGTGTGATCTCGGCTCACTGCAACCTCCGCCTCCCAGGTTCACGTGATTCTCCTTTCTCAACCTCCTGAGTAGCTGGGATTACAGGTGCACACCACCATGCCCGGTTAATTTTTGTGTATTTTTAGTAGAGATGGGGTTTCACTACATTGGCCAGGCTGGTCTCGAACTCCTGACCTTGTGATCTGCCCACCTCGGCCTCCTAAAGTGTTGGGATTACAGGCATGAGCCACCGTGCCCGGCCATCTTGACACTTCTGAAGGGTACTCATCAGTTATTTTGTCGAATGACTCTCAATTTGGGTTTGTCTGATGTTTTCTCATGATGTAACTGAGAGTTTTTGTCAAGAATACCAGAAAAACAGTGTTTTATCCCTCTTTGTGGATCATATCACAGGGTTCATGATAGTGACGTGTTTTTTACTGGTGACAGAGTTTGGATATTTGTCCCTGCCCAAATCTCAGACTGAAATGTAATTCTCAATGCTGGAGATGCAGCCTTTTGGAGGGAGGTGTTTGGGTCGTGGGGCAGATCCCTCAAGGCTTGGTGCTGTCCTCACCACTGTGAGTGAGTTCTCACAAGATCTGGTCATTTAAAAGTGTGTAGCACCTCCCCAACCCACCTCCTGCTCTGGCCATGTGATGTGCCTGCTAGCATCTCACCTTCCACCATGAATGAAAGCTCCCCAAGGCCTCCTCAGAAGCTGGGCACATGCCAGTGCCATGCTCATACAGCCTGCAGGACTATTCAATCAAACCTCTTTTCTTTAGAAATTACCCAGTCTCAGGTATTTCTTTATAGCAATGCAAGAATGGCCTAACACAACCGGTAATGTTGCCCTTGATTACTTTGTTAAGGTTCTGCTAGGTTCTTCTACTATCATCTTTCCCTTTGTAGTTAATAAATATCTTAAGGGAGATATGTTTGAGGCTATGCAAATCCTGTTTCTTTAAACTTTTGCCCATTAATTTTAGTATCTATCAGTGGATCTTGTCTGCAGCAGTAATTCCTGTGGTGTTTGCCTCATAGTAATTTTCTATTGCCCTCTTTGTTTCTTTCTACATTTGTTCATTAGAATCCTATTGGAAGAAAGAGTTCTCCCTTATCTCCCATTTATTTATCTATTATTGATTAATAAGTATGGGCTTATTTTATCCTATTGGTTATAATTCAATACTATATTAATTTTGTTGCTCAATTTGTTCCACCTTTAGTCACTAGGATCTCCTTCAGGTTGACTGCTGTGTTCTTTCAAGAAGCCTCTATCTTTTTTTGAGAAAGTTCTTGCTTTTTGGCACCAAAAGATGTTCTAGACTTATTTTGTATTTTCCCTGCCTCTGGGATCATCTACTTCTCTAAAAAGCCTCAGTTCTTTTTATTGGAGAATGATATTAAGAAAAAAGATCTGGGCACCAGTTGTGATTATTGTTATTGGGTGTCATTGCTTTTGGGTTCTCACTGAACAGAGCTAAGAAATACAAGTATGTATAAAGGCATACCTTGGAGATACTGTGGGTTTTGTTCCAGGCCACCAAAATAAAACAAACAGAGCAATAAGGTGAGTCATTCAATTTTTTTGATTTCCCTGTGCATATAAAAGTCATGTTTACGCTATAATCTATTAAGTGTGCAATAGCATTATGTCTAAAAACATGTAAATACCCTAATTTAAAAATACTTTATTGTTAAAAATGCTAATGACCACATGAGCCTCCAGTGAATCCTCTTTTTGCTTGTGTAGGGGGTCTTGCCTCGATGTTGATGGCTGCTGACTGATTAGGGTGGTGATTGCTGAAGGATGGGTGACTGTGGCAACTGCTTAAAATAAGACAACAATAAAGTCTGCTGCATTAATTGGCTCTTCCTTTCATGAAAGATTTCTCTGTAGTATGTGATACTCTTTGATAGGATTTTACCCATAGGAGAATTTCTTTCAAAACTGGAGTTAATCCTCTCAAACCCTGGCACTACTTTATCAACTAAGCATATGTAATATTCTAAATCCCTTGTTATTTTTACAATGCGCACAGCATCTTCACCAAGTATAGATTCCATCTTAAGAAACCATTTTCTTTGCTCTTCCATAGGAAGCAACCCCACATCCATTCAAGTTTTATTATGAGATTATAGCAATTCAGTCACATCTTCAGGCTCCACTTATAATTCTAATTCTCTTAGTATTTCTGCCATATCTGCAGTTACTTCCTCCACTGAAGTCTTGAACCTCTCTCAAGGTCATCCATGATGGTTAAAATTAATTTCTTCCAAACTCCTAGTAATGTTAATATTGACCTCCTATGAATCACAAATGTTCTTAATGGCATCTAGAATGGTGGATCTTTTCCAGATGAAAATCTTGAAAATCCTTTTCAATTTACTTTGCCCACATCCATCAGGACAATCACTATCTATGGGAGTTCTAGCCTCACAAAATGTATTTCTTAAGTTACAAGACTTAAAAGTCAAAATTACTCCTTGATTCACGGGCTAAAGAATGTTGTGTTAGCAGACATGACAACAATAATAATCTCCTTGTATGTCACCATCAGAGCTCTTAGGTGACTAGATGCATTGTCCATGAGCAGTAGTATTTTGAAAGTTACCTTTTTTTCTGTGTAGATCTCAACAGTGGGCTTAAAATAATCAGTAAACCATGCTGTAAACAGATGTGCTATCATCCAGGCTTTGTTGTTTTATTTATAGAGCACAGGTAGAGATTTAGCATCATTCTTAAGGACCCTAGAATTTTTGGAATGGTAAATAAACACTGGCTTTAACTGAAAGTCACCAGCTACATTAGTCCCTAACAAGAGAGTCTGCCTGTCTTTTGAAGCTCTCAAAGCAGGCACTGACTTCTCTCTAGCTATAAAAGTCCTAGGTGGCACCAGCTACCCACAGAAGGCTATTTTGTCTACACTAAGAATCTACCGTTGCTCTCGGGTGGCCCTGGCCAGGGAAGACAAGTTGTATGTGTCACTTCAACTGGCCATAGTGGTAGAAGTAGAGGCAGTGGGGCCTGTGTGACCACCTAGGTTTGTGAAATGGCTGCTGGCATTTCTGAATCCAGTGGGGCTGACTGCAAAGGAGGCCCAAGGAACAGTGCCAAGTTAGATGCTGATTACTCACTTTGAGTCCTTTATTGCAGCGTCTGTTCATTACCAACAGGGTACTGTGAATATATGCCTGATGTTGCTACACGAAATGAATTTGAAAAACTTACTGTAGAAAATTCACCCAATCAAGAAGCTGGAATTAGTAAGGGTCAAGGAATAGCAGGGGAAGGGGAGAAGAAAAAACAGAAGAGAGATGGAAGGGGTCAAATAAAACCAAAAAAGGAGACTGTACCATAAAAGGTTATTATAGCCAAAATTCCCAGAGCAAAGAAGAAATATGTAAAAACAGTGTGTGGCTTTGCAACTTTTGAAGTTGATCTTAAAGAAGCACAAAGATTTTTCTGCTCAAAAATTCTCCTGTGGTACCTCAGTAACAGGGGAGGATGAAATTATTCAGGAAGACTCTACGGATGGCATAATTGATATCACTCAGAAAAAACAGCCAGAGGTGGATGATGACAGCATCGAGGATCTTGAAGAAGTAAATACGTAGTTTTGAAAATATGTCTGTATTTAATGGCCGGAACTGAGAGTTGATACCGCCAAACGGAGCGAAGTCTTTTAAATATAAATAAATAGATACACACACACACACACACACACACACACACACACACTCACTCTTATCTTACAGTAAAACTGTAGGCTTCATTCTTGGCGTTTTCATTGTTCTGTACAAGGTTGTTTGGTTTTTTATTGCCAAAGTCAAATAAATAGGTTGTCTACGTATGAAATAGAATTTAGACAAAAAATTTTGGTCATTTGCTACTGACTTTTCCCTCTCTTCTTAATTTTTTTTTGAAAAACCCAGATTTTTTTCTGGGGAGCATTTCTGTTGATTATTTTACTGATCTAATGCTGAGTGATTTTTAAAAAGCATTCCAATCTGGCTTCCTCACCAGTAATAATAAGAAGAATACCTTGCTTCTTTGACATGACAGTTTAGAGATGGATGAGAATCTAACAGATTTGTGGTTGAATTTGCTTCACCGTTATCAAGTCCACTTCGTGGGCACAATAACATACTGTTGGTGGGATTTGTTCAAGCTATTCTGGAAATTATTTGGTAAAGTATACTAAAAGCCTTTAGACCATCTGCACTGTTTGTACTAGTAAGCCACTTCTTTGACATCATTCTGAAGAAATAATCAGTCTTGCATAAAACTTATGAATGAAGGTGTTGATCACAATGTTAACATATCAAAAAGTTGCAAATAATATAAACAATTGGGAAATAAATGGTTAAAGTGATAATGCATCATGTGGTAGAATATTATGCATGTGTTTAAAAACCGTATTTTCTAAGAATATTTGGAAACACACTTGGCAACGTCAAGTAGGGGCACACCCCAGATACATTATTATTTTTTGGGATGGAGTTTCACTCTCGTTGCCCAGGCTGGAGTGCAATGGTGCCATCTTGGCTCACTGCAACCTCTGCCTCCCGGGTTCAAGCAATTCTCCTGCCTCAGCCTCCCAAGTAGCTGGGATTACAGGCATGCGCCATCATGCCTGGCTAATTTTTTTATTTTTAGTAGAGATGGGGTTTCACGATGTTGACCAGGCTGGTCTCGAACTCCTGACCTCAGGTTATCCACCCACCTCAGCCTCTCAAAGTGCTAGGATTACAGGCAGGAGCCACCGCACCCCGCCTACATTTTAGGTATTTATTATCATCATTGTTCTCAGTGGAAGTCCATTCAGAGAGGCTAGAGGCTCTTGTTGTGGCTATAAATTATGTGAGTAAAATTCTGCTAACCAATTAAAAATAATATATACCCATGTTTAATAGTCTGGAAAACAGCAATTAAAACATATCTTTCTTATAAAAGAACGGACACTTTTAATGAATGCATTAGATGAATTTAAACTTTAAGTCAGGTGCCGCAAATCAAAAAGATGACTTGTATTTTAAATTGGTATGGTCACCTTTAAGAATTTGGAACCCATGAAACCACTGTTTACTGTCATGCAAATTATGATCCTGAATAAATTTTTTTTTAAATAAAGTCTCAGAAAATGTGTAATAAAGCTGTAAAGTAAAACAATGAAAAAAAGGAAAATCTATTGTTTAAGTGTAGCCACTTTCATGAATTATCTTAGCTGGATCTTCTGGATAACTTGCTACAGCTCGTGTATCAGCACTTACTGCTTCACCTTGCATTTTTATGTTATGGAGATGGCTTCTTCCCTTAAACCTCATGAGTCAACCCTGTTACCTTCAAACTCTTTTTCTGAAGCTTCCTCACCTCTCTCAGGCTTCACAGAATTGAAGAGAGTTACGGCCTTACTCTGGATTAGGCTTTGGCTTATAGAAAATTTTGTGGCTGGTTTGATTTTCTAACTACACCACTAAAATTTTCTCTATCAGCAAAAAGCTTGTTTTGCTTTCTCACTGTTCATGTGTTCACTAAAGTAGCACTTTCAATTTCCTTCAAGAACTTTTCCCTTATACTCAAAACTTGATTACTTGTTTGGTGCAAGAGGCCTAGCTTTCAGCCTGTTTTGGGTTTTTGACTTGCCTTCCTCACTAAGTTTAATTGTTTCTAGCTTTTGATTTAAAGTGAGAGACGTGCGGTTCTTCTTTTCACTTGAACACTTAGAGGCCATTATGATGTTATTCACTGGCCTAATTTCAATATTGTGTCTCAGAGAATAGGGAGGCCCAAGGAGACAGAGATGGGGGAATGGCTGGTCGGTAGAGTCATCAGAACACATAAAACATTTATTAAATTTGTTGTCTTCATGGTATCTCAAACTAATTACAATGGTAACATCAAAGACTACTGATCACAGATTACCATAACAAATATAGTAATAATTAAAAAGTTCGAAATATTGCAAGCATTGCCAAATGTGACATGGAGACATGAAGCGAACACATGCTGTCAGAAAAATGGTGTTGACAGGCGTGCTCCGGTATGAGAGTGCCTGTTTTCCCACAGCCTTGACAACAGACTAGTTTTTAAATTGTCATGTTTTAAAATTTTTGCTAGTTGATAGGTAAAAAACTGGTATCTCAGTGTTGATTTAGTTTGCATTTCTTTAGTTATAAGTGAGTTTGAACATGTTTTCAAAATGTTCCAAGGCCATTTTAATTTCTTTTTTGTGAGTTGTCTGTTTATGTCTTTTTCCCATTTTTCCACCATGTTTTGGTCCTTTTTTTCCTCATTTTTTAAGAGTTCCTTAAATATAAGAGATATTAACTCTTTATCTGTAGTATATGCTATACATTTTTTCTTAAAATTTTTATTGATTCATTAAAAAATAATAAACCTATCATGCTGACATCTAAGAATATGTTTTATGAAAATAAGTATTTTTCAAAGCAAACATTTCAGAAAGTGGCACTGTTTAAATTTTTGCAACAGACTCCCAAATCTGCCTCTGCATTCAGTATGCTCCAAGAAACTGTTTTGGATTCAAGTATAAGAGGAAATGCCAGTCATACATTGGAGAAGGGAAGGTGGATATTTTTCTTTGATACTATGCTCAAAGTTGACAAGTGGCAGATTTTTAAATTATTATGTTTGATTGACTAATCATAATTGTATACATTTATGGGGTACAATGTGATGTTTTGATATATGTATATAATGTGGAATGATGAAATCAAGCTAATTGACATGTATCACCTCCCTATTCTATCATTTTTTATGGTGAAACACTTAAAAGTTAGTTATTTTGAAATATATTATTGTAGTTGCCCTGCTTTGTAACAGATCTTAAAACTTATTCTTCCTATCGATCTGAAAATTTGTACCCTCTGATCAACAACTTCTCCCATTCCTTCCTTCTTCACACTCCCAGTCTCTGGTAACTATCTTTCTACTGTTTACTTCTATGAATTTAACTTTTTTAGATTCTACATATAAGAAAGATCATGCAGTATTTGTCTTTCTGTTTCTGGCTTATTTAACTTAGCATAATGTCCTTCAGTTTTATCCATGTTCTTGCAAAAGACAGGATTTCCTTCTTTTTAAAGGCTAAGTAGTATTCCATTATACAAACACATATACAATGAATACACACACACACACACACACACACACAGACACACATACACATACCATGTTTTAAAATTGTTTATTTTTTCTTCTAATTTTTATTTTAGGTTCAGAAGGTACATGGGCAGGTTAATGGGTAAATTGTGTGGGGTTTGGTGTACAGATGACTGTCAACCACAGTGAGCATAGTACCTGATAGGTAGTATCCTCACCTTCCTCCTACTTTCCACCCTCAAGTGAGCCCTAGTGTCTGTTGTTCTCTTTCTTGTGTCCATGTGTACTCAATATTTAGCTCCCATTTATTAGTGAGAACATGCAGTATTTGGTATTCTCTTTCTGTATCAGTTTGCTAAGGATGATAGCCTCCGGCTGCATCCATGTTGCTGTAAAAAACATGAATGATTTCATTCTTTTTTTTAATGGCTGCACAGTATTTCATGGTGTATATGTACCACATTTTCTTTATCCAGGCAACCACTGATGGGCATCTAGGTTGATTCCATGGCTTTGCTATTGTGAAAAGTGCTGCGATGAACACATGGACACATGTCTTTATATTTATATATAGAACAATTTATATTTCTTTGGGTATATACCCAGTAATGGGATTGTTGGGTTGAATAGTAACTCTGTTTTAAGTTCTTTGAGAAATTTCCAAACTGCTTTTTTAAAAAAATGACACATTTAAGAAATCCATTCAGCTTGGTTCCATATCTTGGCTACTGCAAATAATGCTGCAGTGAACATGGGAGTGTGGATATCCCTTTGACATTGATTTCCGTTTCTTTGGATATACACTTGGAAGCAGGATTACTGGATCATATGATAGCTCTATTTTTAGTTTTTTGAGGAACCTCCATGCTGTTTTCCATAATGGCTGTACTAATTTACATTCCCACCAACAACGTAAAGAGTGCCCTTTTCTCCACATCCTTGCCAAAACTTATCTTTCATCTTTTTGGTAAAAGCCATTCTAATTGGTGTGAGATGATATCTCATCGTGGTTTTAATTTGCATTTCCTTAATGATCAGTTATGCTGAGCATTTTTTCATGTACCTGTTCGCCACATGCATGCCTTGAGAAATGTCTGTTGGGGTCCTTTGCCCATTTTTTAATCAGGTTGTTTTTTGCCGTTGAATCGTTCCTTTTATATTTTAGATATTAACTCCTTATCAGATGTATGGTTTGCAAAGATTTTCTCCCCTTCTGTGAATTGTCTCCTCACTTTGTTAATTGTTTCCTTTGTTGTGCAAAAGGTTTTTAGTTTAGATGTCATTCCATTTGTCTATTTTTCCTTTTGTTGCCTGTACTTTTGAGCTCTTTTGTCAATATTTTCTCTCAGTTTATCAGTTGTCTTTTGACTTTGTTTCTGGTATTTTTTGGTCAAGCAACATTAAAAGTTTTTTTTTTTTTGAGAGTCTCACTCTATCACCCAGGCTGGAGTGCAGTGGCATGACTGTGGCTCACTGCAGCCCAAACCTCTTGGGCTCAAGCAATCCTCCCACCTCAGCATCCCGAGTAGCTGGGACTATAAACACGTGCCATTACACTCAGCTAATTTTTTTTTCTTCGTAGAAACAGGGTCTCACTATGTTGCCCAGGCTGGTAAAATTTTTTCACATGGCCAAATTTGTCAATCTTTTCTTCTATTCCTCTAGCTTTAGATCCTAGAAAGCCTTTCTCTTCACCAAGGTTAAAGAGAAAGTTACTAAGTTTTCTTCCATTAGTTGCATGGTTTCATTTTTAAATATTTAGATCCTTAATCCAATTGCTTATTCTTGTGCATGGTGTGAGATATGAGTTATCTATATGGTTATTTAGTTGTCTCAACCCATTTAATGAAAAAGTCCACCTTTATCCCAATGATCTGAAATACCGCCTTCATCATACACCAAGTGTCCATGTGTCCTTGGGTCTAATTCTGAACTTTTTATTCTATTCCACTTGTCTATTGTCTATTCACATACTACAAACACACCGTTTTGATTTAGGCTTTACAGTATGCCTCAATGGCTGGTAGTCAGAGCCCTGTTGTTTAATTAGCTGTAGCTGAGATCAGGATAATGTTTATCTTTGTTAGATCTAGATAATTCTAGATCTAAATAGCTGTATCCTGTAGATTGATACTATTCAATTATACATTACTGATTACTAGAGCCAAAGGAGGTTAGGGCCGATACCAAAAACAAATTTTAAAGAAAAGCGGCTAATTTATTTAGTTCATCTGGAATTCCTAGAGATGCTGATCTGGCACAACATAAACAGTCTAAGTACATTCAATCTACAGTTTATGAAACTCTGTCTCAGAGGATGGGTGGAATTCCAGATTCGCGAACAAGATTCATTCCTGGAACACATGAATCTGATTCTGAATTGACCTTATAAATTGGTTGGGAACCACTATCATGTATAAGTACCCAGGTGAATACTCCAAGATTTCCTAATGGAAAATACTAACATTTTCATTCATTCACAAATATGAATTGAACTTCCATTGTATATCAGGCACTATGCTAGGTTTTGAAGCTATAATAATAAGTAATATAGCTATGACCCCTGTCTGCCCTTCACAGTTTAGCAGGAAACAGAGGCAATTAAACAAGTAATAATAATAGTGTGATAAGTACTAGAAGAGAGGAAATACAGGGTGCTAGGGCAACACACAGTTGGGGCATCTTAAGGTAATTTAGGGGAGCCAGAGAAAGCTTTTTTAGAAGAAGCAATATTTAAGCTGAGACATGAAAGACAAGGGGTGAACCAAGGTGTAGTAGTTTTCCAGACAGGGGAAAAATGTATGCAAAGGCCCTAAGGCAAGACATAGCTTTTTACTTTCAAGGAACTGAAATCAGTCTTAGTGTGGCTAGCATATAAGTGAGTGGGGAATGGTGGAAGATAGGGCATGGCAAGGGTTTTCCACTGGTAGTGGTTTTGCTCCCCAGGAAACATTTGGCAATTTCTGGAGACATTTCTGGTTGTCTTAATTAGAGGCTGAGGGAGTGCTACTGGTAGCACAGAGGTCAAGGTCACTTCTTCTAAATATCCTATAGTAGACAGGACAACATCCGCCTTGCCCCTGCCCGCCCCCCACTCCCTACCCCACACAAGGAATTATGTAGTCTAAAATAACTGGTCCTGGGAAAAGCAGAGGTCCTTTCATTCCAATTTTTATGATATTTTAAGAAGGGAGTTTGGATTTCATTCAAGGGCAAGGAGGAGCTATTTGATGGCTTTAAGTAGCAAAAAACAAATGTTTTAGAAAGATTACTCAGTACAGAGAATTGACTAGAATTTCTTCATTCAGGTATTTATGTGCCATGCATTGTGTAGGAGCTGGGGATACGGTGGTGAACATTTAAACATTGACCCATTCTAGTGGAAGAGGTAGAAAATAAAAACAACACAGAAATTAACAATAAACAACAAGGCTGTTTTCCCATATTCAGTATTTCAAATGTAGATGAAATCTGGGTCTGACAGTAAAACTTCAGTGTTAATTTTTAGAGGAGAAAAGCCCTAGGCAAATTTTATAAAACATCATCTATGGGGTATGTGTTGTTTAGTTTGGATCTCATTTCTATTAAATGAAAATATTTTTAAAAATAATCACTACAACACAAATAAAATCTTATTCTTCATTATTGTTTTTCATTTTCTGTGTATGTATGTGTGTGTGTGTGCATGTTTCTGGCTTACATTTCCATATTATGTTCAAAATGCTCAATATTAAAGGATTACTGAAATGACTACTTCTTTGGCTGACAGCTTTAATAGTGACCGCAACAATTTCAGGAACCATGATCATTTGACACCCCCTGGTATAGTACAGAACTTGTCTCTTGGCAAGGATGACATTTAATTTTTTTCTTACATAGATTTCCTTAGGAAAAAAAACCTTTGCTTTTTGTATCTCTGTGACACTTCTTAAAATTAGCTGTTTTCTCTAATGAACTCATTTCAGATATATTAGCTTCTTAATCTAAGGACTAAGTCAGTGACAACTTGCTTAATGTGTGGGGAGATTCTAGTTGCATAAAAATCTTTTTTGAAGAAGAATTTTAGGTCAGCAAAATGACTGAAAGTACATCTTCATTATAATTTTCTTGCTGTGAAGCCACATTAAATGATGGATGGATTTTCCAAAATAACACTAAACTAAAATCCTTCCTGCCACACTAGAGAGGCAGCATCGTGCAGTGGTTAAGAGTATAGACTTTGCCTGCCTCAGTTTAAATCTTGACTCAGTCATGTACTAGCTTATGGTCTCAAGCAAGTTATTTAACCTCAGAGCCTCTGTTTCCTCATTTGTAAAATGGGGATAACCATAGTATTCACATTATAGGGGAGGATACTGACTCTGAATCCTCACTTTGCCATTTATTAACAGTATGACTTTGAAAAAATTTATCATTGAAGTCACTGTTTCTTCATCTGTAAAATGAGATAATGATGTACCTCATAGGGTTAAGGTAAAAATGAAGAAATGACATAGCAAATATAATGTAACTAGCACTAAGCCATAACACACATTAAGCCTTCCATAAAGGGAGGCCAACTTCTCCTTGTCTCGTGAATTTTGTGTGTATTACCACAGGGGCGCAACAGATTCAAAACCTACAGAAATCTCTGTTGGAGTTAAATTCACATATCCAGGAAAGGCCCTGAATGAGATCTCCCTGCCCCTCTACTGTGATCACACTTTAGAAGAAATATGTAATGTTAAGTGGAGACATGCTCAAGAGATGCCAACCTATCAAAATCTTTGCTTCAAATGGAAAGTATTTCTTCAATAAATGAAATAGTTACAAAGTTGTGACAAAAACTCTCTAGTGTTCTCAGTTAACCAGACACACAAGAAAGAGCAAGAATGTTATGAAATACCAATGATAATTACTGACATACAAAAAATTGACACCAAGAATGTGTCAAATTGAGAGATTTTTCAAGAAGACTTTAAATTTTCATGTTAGTCTACTTCATCAAAACATTAACTAATTTGAAAATCCTATTTAAAAGATAATTTCTGCTTACTGGTTTGTTACAGGTGAGAAGCAAGATTGCAGGCTTCTGCTCTATGCGTCTACAGAACACTTTTGTGTAGCTGAACTGTAACACGTAGCACAATAATTGGGATAACATTCAGTTTTAAGCTAAGTGGCTACTTCTGATACAATGTTATAAGCTGAACAGTATTCCATGTCTAGGTGCAACTAGATTAATTTATATTTTGCCTAAGGAAGACACAATCATGAAATTTAACATGTAATCATGCCTCAAATAAGTATAAATAGTAGTCACTAATTTCCTACTTATGACATGTAAACGTTTTTCAAATATTGAACATGAACATCTTGGGACTTCTCTTGATGAGAGAAAGAATAAGATGCAACAAAGTGAGGAGAATTAATTCTCTGTGATCTTAGCACTTATCATCTTCTGACATACTATATATTTGTTTATTGTCTTTCTCTCGCGAGAATGTGGACTATGTAACAGTAGGAATTGTGTCTGTTTTGTTCACTGATTTATCTTCAGTCCTGGATTACAGGTCCTCCAAATGTATATCTAAAGTGAATAATTGAATGACTAAATAATTGAAGTGCTGGAAACACTTTAACATCTGTGTATTTCTAAGATAGATATTTAGTCTGTTCTTTTTTTTTTTTTTTGAGACGTAGTCTCGCTCTGTTGCCCAGGCTGGAGTGCAGTGGTGTGATCTCTTCTCACTGCAAGCTCCGCCTCCCAGGTTCATGCCATTCTCCTGCCTCAGCCTCCCGAGTAGCTGGGACTACAGGCACCCACCACCACGCCCGGCTAATTTTTTGTATTTTTAGTAGAGACGGGGCTTCACCATGTTAGCCAGGATGGTCTCGATCTCCTGACCTCATGGTCCGCCCACCTTGGCCTCCCAAAGTGCTGGGATTACAGGGATTCTAACTGTTCTAAAGAAGAGGATAGAGACCATTTACACAGGAGATATTTAGTAAAAAACAGAGATGTCTTTTAAAGCTACAATGACTTAGCAATGAATTGAGGGAAATCTCAGATTTTGCAGAAGTCCATTTATAGATGAGGGTGTACTATTGAGTGGGGATAATTAATAATGTATCTAGGAAAACATGCTGTTTCTGTCTTGGAGCTGGAGTGTATTTCTATGAAGAATTTGAACCTTACAATATTATAGACCATCTGTAAAACTTCTGCAAAGCATAGGAATTAGAAACACCAGGTACTGTGGAAGAGAAGGGTGAAGAAGGGACCTGAAAACACAGAATTTATTTGAAGTTTATATAAGAAGTTAGATCCCCAGATTCCCACCCCTGCCCTGCCCCACCAGGTGACTACCTTCCCCAACACCCACAAGAAAGAGAACTAGAGAAATTAAACAAGAGAGAATCTAGACTTAGGGACACCACACATTGAGCAAGGTAGAAATCAGGTGCAGGACTGAAAACAAGGGGCTTAAGTAAATGTCTGACAGTGAACAGTGAAACTCCAGCCCTCTTTTCCTGCCCAGCTCCAAAATGCTGGCACCCAAGACATATACTCTCCAGTCAGAAGATTGGAGGATTCTTTGCTAGAGAATCTGAATAGCCCAGGAAAAAAAACTTAGGAATACTGACTTTTGGGCATTTCAAAAAAAGGGTGGATTATCTTAATGTTCTATGGTCAAGCTCTCTACATACACAACCTTCTAATCAGTTTCTGAATGCCTAAGTAAAGAATACATTGCATCCATAAAACGAGAACAGGATGCTATAAAAAGAAGGAGACAGCTGGAGAAAAAGAAAGAACTATTACAAATTAAAACTATGAGAGCAAAAATAAAATTTTTATAAAAGGATTGGAAAGTAATGTTGAAGAAATCTCTCAAAGGTGGATTAAAAAACCAAAAAACAAAAGTATAGAAAACAGAAAAGTTAAGACGAGAGTATCATATCAGTACAGGAAATCTAATTTTTTTTTTTTTTTTTTGAGATGGAGTCTCGCTCTGTTGCCCAGGCTGAAGTGCAGCAGCGCAATCTCGGCTAGCTGCAACCTCTGCCTCCTGGGTTCAAGGGATTCTCCTGCCTCAGCTTCCTGAGTAGCTGGGACTACAGGCACATGCTACCACACCTGGCTAATTTTTGTATTTTTTTGGAGATGGGGCTTTGCCATGTTGGTCAGGCTGGTCTCAAACTCCTGACCTCAGATGATCCACCCACCTTGGCTTCCCAAAGTGCTGGGATTATAGGCATGAGCCACTGCGCCCAGCCAGAAATCTGATTTTTTATTAATATGAGTTGTAGAAGGAGAAAATAGAGGAAATGGTGGTGAGGAAATCATCATACATAATACAAAAGCATTACTCAGAATTAAAGAATATCTCCAGGGCTTGCTAGGTACCAACAGAATAAATGAAAAAGACTCAAGAACAGTGGTGATAAAAAGAAGATTCTAAAAGCATTTGGAGAGAAAACAAGGTATATATAAAGGATTAGGAATAAGAATAGTATCAGAGTATTTAATAGCAATATTGGACAATGGAGCAATGCCTTCAAAATTGAGAAAAAATAATTTTTACCCTAGAATGATATACTGTGTCAAACAAATAAGCAAGTATAAGCATAGAATAATGATACTTTTAGAAATAGTAAGTCTCAAAAAATTTATGTCCTATGCATTTTTTGTTAGGAAGCTACTGGAGGATATGCTCCACCAAAATGAAGAATAAAATCGAGAAAGAATATGACATGAGATGAAACAAAAAAGAGAAGCGACAGGAACTCCCAGGAGAACAAGGTGGTAAGCCTTCAGAGCGTCCTAGGTCCAGACTGAGCTCCATGGAGGGCTCTAGGACAGAGGCCTCCAGGGTAAAAAATGTAACTCGTAAGCGTGGAAAACTGTACTGACAAACATTTTACAAAACTACATTAAGCGTTATGAAATGACTTAGCCAAAGATTTGAAGAAAAATAAGCATATTTTAATATGAGGCATTTCATAAACCCCTAGGAAAAACAAAATCGTTCAAGAAGGAAATGTTATCCTTGGCTCCAGAGTGATGTATTAGCACAGTATTAATACTGAAAATACTATATATAATATGGATTCAGCCAAAAATCATGCAATAATTGTATTGGGATGGTGGTAGGAAGAAGGAAGGTGAAAGAGCTATAATTCCCATCATCCATAATAAGAAGCAATCGATAATTTGTAAACTAATAAAAATTTTAGCAGTATACAAATAGTATTTAGAAACATGGAGGTGAAAATCACAGAAACTTCCTTAAGAGGTAAAAGTGGCTGCCTGTGGAGTGAAGATGGGTGGGGTAGAGGAAGAACACTGCTGGTTTTGACCATTATTTGATTTTCTATGTGTTTATGTTATTTTGAAAAAAATAGAGATTTCAAACCCAAATGTACAAAAAATATTATGGACAGTGTAGTATAGCACGAAGAGTTTTAAGCTAGGAACGAAAATTTAAAACTGTTGATTACTTATACCCTGATGTTGGGTAAAACATACCACTTCTGGTTGGGCGCAGTGGCTCACGCCTGTAATCCCAGCACTCTGGGAGGTTGAGGCAGGTGGATCACCTGAGATAAGAGGTTTGAGAGAAGCCTGGCCAACATGGCAAAACCCCGTTTCTACTAAAAATACAAAAATTAGTCTGGTGTGGTGGCACGCACCTGTAGTCCCAGCTATAGCTACTCAGGAAGCTGAGGAATGAGAATCACTTGAACCTGGGAAGCGGAGGCTGCAGTGAGCCGAGATTGCACCACAGCACTCTAGCCCGGGAAACCGAGCGAAACTCCGTCTCAAAACAAACCAACCAACTAACCCACTTCGGTCTCAACTTCTTTATTTATTCACTAGAAGACTTTTTTTCTTTTTTTTTTCTTTTTTTGAGACGGAGTCTCACTCTGTCGCCCAGGCTGGAGTGCAGTGGCTCAATCTCGGCTCACTGCAAGCTCCGCCTCCTGGGTTCACGCCATTCTCCTGCCTCAGCCTCTCCGAGTAGCTGGGACTACAGGCGCCCGCCACCACGCCCGGCTAATTTTTTTTTTTTTTTGTATTTTTAGTAGAGACGGGGTTTCACCGTGGTCTCGATTTCCTGACCTCGTGATCCCCCCGCCTCGGCCTTCCAAAGTGCTGGGATTACAAGCGTGAGCCACCGCGCCCGGCCTAGAAGACTTTTATTCTAAGGGTCTTTCCAACTCTAAGGTTCTGATCCCATCATAATAAAATATTTTTTCTAGGAATAGCAAAGAAAGAGAAACTTTCCTCCACGTTCTCATGGTATAGCTTTATGTATTTTTGTTCACTTTGCCAAAGGTCTCCCTATCTTTGCTTCCTTGATATTAAAATGGAACTACCACATCCCCAACGTGAGAATCATATTGTACCTGTGAGGCTAGTCTTCGCATAGCCTCCTCCTGCCGCCTGCGCATTTCCGGAGTTCCTGGGCAGCTTCCACTGGTGATAGACGAGTGGGCTGAAGGTGGCTGTGTGAGTGGCAGCTCTCTGTTGGCATCCACATCTGGATTAAAAAGATTTCGATGTTTGCATCAGATAATCATTAAAACTTTAAAGAAAAATGGCTAAATTCCATTTGTTCTATGGTCTAACAATTCTGCTCCTCAGTATATACTTAAGAGAAATAAAAACACGTCCACCCAAAAACTCGTACACAAATGTTCACAGAAGAATGATTCATAATAGCCAAAAGTGGAAACAACCTAAATGCCCACTAACTGATGAGCAGATGAAATACAAAATATCCATTCAATAGACTACTAACAATAAAAAGAAATGAGATACCGATACATGCTAGAACGGGGATAACCCTTGAAAATGTTATGCTAAATCAAAGAGGTCAGTAAAAAAAAAGGACCATATATTGTATGATTCTATTTATATGAAATGCCCAGAATAGAAAAATCTGTTGAGACAGAAAGTAAATTAGTGGTTACCTAGGGCTGGAAATAGAGGGTTAAGAGGAGAATGGGGATTGACTGCTAACAGGCATGAGCTTCTTTTAAGGGGATGAAAATGGCCTAAAGTTAGATTATGGTGATCGCTATACAACCATGTGAATTATACTAAAAATACTGAGTTGAACGCTTTAAATGGGTGAATTACATAGTATGTGAGTTACAGCTCAATAAATCTGTTTTAAGATTTTTAAAAAAATTCAATTTGTTCTTGTTATTTAGAAAATTTATTTTTACTAGTAGAAATTATAGACTATATTTATGAATAAGATCATACTTTAAAAGTAGATACCAAAGTAAATATTAGAAGTTGTTATTTGATGGCCAATAGTGATTGAAAAGAAGGAAGAATAGGAAAAAGTAGTCCTCATTTAACTCCCTACCAGTGGGAGTGAATTTGGACTTTTTTCATTTAACTGGTGCAGTAAATTTCTTGGTCACTGGATACAGTTCTGGATAACTGCAGGGGGGTGGGCATGGAGGATGGCAGTGAAAAAAGCCTCAAGGAATGTGTGACATTTGGGTTGAGGTGAAGTTCGGTGATTGTATGTTACTGTATTATTTCTGCTGTTCACTTCCTTCCCCTACTCTATTCCCCTTTATCTGGTATTTGATTTTGTGGGTAACTAGTGTCCAAATGCCCTCTGTCTTTCTAGCTATTTCCTTTTGGAAATGCCCTTCTTTTTGTCTAAACACATTACTTTCTGTTTGGTATTCAGACAATAGTAGAAATAAAAGTTAATAGGTAGGCAGTAGTCAATGTGCATAGCACACTGGCAAAAGAGACTTCTGAAATGAACAGAGTAGGAACGGTAGGATTTATTTACTTAACAGCTGTTTGGGGGCTTGGCAGCTGTTGGCAAATGTCAAATCCAAGTAATAACTACATTGAGACTTTTAGTGATAGAAACATACAGTCTTGTATTAGAGCTTCCCCAACTACTATACTGAGAATACCTGTAGTTAATGTAATAATCCTGAATTATACAACAGGTCTGTTTTCACAAAATATTTTTGTTCTTTGTGTGTGTGTGTGTTGGGGGTGTGGATAATGGTGGTGGTGGTGGTGGTGGTGGTGACTGAAGGGGGTGTCAGGTTTGGGAGAGTAGGTGGAAAGCAGGATGACAGGCTAGTGCCTGCCTTGACAGCTTTTCTATACCTTTCCAGGGAAATGACAAAGAGCGGGGCGGGCTGGGGGGGCTGAGTTTCTGTGGGGGAAGGACAGCCAAGCAAGGCAGTACTGCAGGCTAAACTGCTCCTATCTTCCACAGCAGTAGTGCTCAGCTTTTATTTCTACTATTCTCTGAACACCAAACAGAAAGAAGACAGGGGCAGAAGAAAGAATGACAGATGATGCAGAGAAAGAAGTTGGGAACTCCAATGATTTCCCATTTTTTTTATTATCACTACAACTATTAATTGGTATCATCACCCAAGGATTAAGAAAGCCAGTGGGGTTCCAAATGACCCATCCAAGCTTAATATAAGTTAAATTCTGTAAAAAATTAAGCCAACCCTCCATATACGGACATCATTCTTATTCTTATTAGTGAAAAAACTGCTGCTGCTGCCAGTAACATATTCAACACCAATTCATATGGGTAACAGATTTGTGCCAAAAAAATAGCTTGCATTATATCAGTCACTTATTCTTGACCCTTCTATTGGTTAAGATGGCACTGGTAGAATATAGTTTGGCCATCAATAAATTGTAACAAAAATTATTTTGTATAAGGTAACATTGGTTCTGAGTAATTCTGATATATAGAACCGCATATTTAGCTCTCTTAACTCCTTTCAAATTCTGAAAGTTAACTGTCAGGCCAAATCTACAGTCTCAACAATGGATGTTTATCTCATGAATGGGGAGTATCTTGGTGTTTCTGGAGATTCTCCTGAAGGCAATCGATGTTAAGGGAATAACTTAGTGAACTACCTTTAAAGAATCTCTGCTTTGGGGAGCACATGGGCTGTTTTCTATAAACTCTTGCTCCCCCAGGCTCACAGAGAGATCCCCAGGTACCTCTGCTTTCTGTGAAAGCAACTCTTCTTGTCCTTGGGATTTATTTTCTGTCATGCATGATTCCACCACTCTGTTATCTGCAACTCTGATATACAGGGGAGTCACAGAGACCTTGAGCTTTCTGGTTTCCTTTCTGACACACTCAAATAGCAAGCCACTTGAACTACTCAGATAAACGGCAGTTTGGAGTGATAAATACTTAAACACTCAAAGGAAAACACTGGAATAGTGTGGAAAGTTACTTTTAACCATGAAGACATGTTCTCAGAATCAAAATTTTAGCAGAGACAATTCTGAAAGATCAATTAGTCACACTTCTTCATTTTACAAATAAGAAAACTGAGCTCTAAAGAATTCAAGTAAAATTCTCAAGTTCACAAAGTCTAGTCAATTTGAGTGTTGGGGCACAAACCCTGGGCTCCTGACTCCCACAGTACTATGGCAATCTACCTCAGAAGAGCTTCATTTAGAAACTAAGCATTATATTCCTCTGAAGAAAAGAATTCTTCCATACCAATTCTTACCATACCCCGGTAAAGAGGTATTTTGATTCAGTTTTCTTCCAAGACACCAGTTCTTCCACATATTAGACATCCATAAGTTTATCAGAGGCCATCTGCCTCCTTAATGATACAAGGCTGCTAACTAGCTTTAATAGAAAGTCAGTAAGTTTGGAGGGTCTTCAGTGAGTTCCTGTTAAGTTTCTAGCACTGTGCTAGACCCTGTAACTACTATCATCTCACACAAACCATTTCTAGTGGCTGCAGTCTGAAAGTCTGTGGTGGGCTAGATTATTGATTTGGACTAGCAGAGCAATAGTTTCTTTTTTTGTTCTCTTCTAACTAACAGAAACCAGGTAAACTGGTTCTATACATGTAGTATGTATAAGAAGAACACTGATACATTTCTATTTATTTTCTTTACTCAAGTGAGTTTCACCAATAAGGAGAGGCAGCATAGTAAAATGGATAGGAGAATGGCCTCTGAAACCAGACTGCTTAGTTCTACCATTTATTGGCTGTAAAACCTAGGAGAACTTACTTAACCTCTCTCGGCCTCAGATTACTTACCTGTGAAATGAAGACAACCTCACTGAGCTGGTAACAGGATTCGATGAATTAATATTTGTAAAAAACTTAGGAGAGCATCTGGCACATAGTAAGTACCATGTGAGTGTTTTAAAAATAAATCAGTAAGATCCTGGTGGTGATTATTGGGCTGCCCCCTGCTTGTGATGAAAGAAGCCTGAATACATATGAGAGCTCAGTACCTTTTCACAAGGAAGCAGGAGAAGCCCTTCGAGGACACAACGAAGCTCAAGTCCAAGCAGTGCAACACTGACGCCAACAGCAAAGAAATGAAGGATGCAAACAGACTGTGCTGGCAAATAACAAGAAGAATCGGGCACAGTCTGAGCAAAATCCGACAGTGATGAATGCAAATCGCTCTACGGGCAATTGCTGCGGTCATTATCTAGAGGACAGCCCAACCATACAGCCAGCACGGAAGAGTCATAAATTTATTCCACGAGAAAGGTTTTTCTTCAGTCACGCTTAGGTGACTATCGGGTATGTGGGTTAGATGTAAAGAGTATTACAATCTTTCTCTCAACTCTGAATGAACAGTCCTCACGTGGAAGTCGGGTTTTGCAGATGAGAAAATAAAAGGATATACGACCTAATATAAATATGTCAGAAAACCTTCAGCGCCAATGAAACGGAGTTCTTTAAAAAAGGAATACGTACGTTTGGGGGAGGCATGTGGGCTGTCTGAGGCGATCTGTCTCATTCTTGTACCGTGGCAGCTGAGGGCCACCAGTCTGGAGATGATGGCAGTTTTGCCGAATCCAATGTTTCCCACAATCACTACTCCTTGGTTCACGCTGGCATTTGAACTTTGAAGTTGAGCATCTATTTCATGGAAAACCCAATCTCGGCCAACGAACACTGACTCTGTAGTGATGCTGGGCACTTCAAAGAGCAGAGGCTTCAAGGAGATATCTGGAGGCCTATAAGGTGCAAAGCGAACTGAAAGGAACAAGAGAATACAGAACTTAGGTCAAACTGTCAACATTGAGAGAAACAGAAAAAAATGCAGCGTGGTTTAGGGACTTGAGTTATCATATGATGGCATCCTAAGCTTATTCAGAAATAATACAACTGTGAATGTTGATTCTATACCGATAAGCAACACAGGTGAGCTAGAGCTAATTTATACTGTAAATTGCAGAACACAAACATTGATAAGACAGTAGCGATTTACTCGATCAGTCCGAAAGTCGGGATGATATTCAAAATTATTACAGGGAAGGGATGGCCCAAGCACCAGCAATCAGTACGGATGCAAGCCTAGTGAAGAAGAAGGGTCCTAAAAGCCTCCTGCTATGCCACGCGATAACCTTTTAATTGTTGGATTGTGGAGAGGTGCAGGAGTGCAGTTCCTGTTGGAAAGGCCAGGCTGTGGCGGGGCATCTAGACAGCTTACCATAGCACCTCTTTACTAACCAGTAAAGAACATATTTCAATATTTCACAACCAATATGGCTATACCAGTACATATCAGTTGAAAATCAGTCCTGAAGAAAGCAATATAGAGAGGCTTGTTGTTTCTTTAAAAACACCAACGAGAATAGTAATTCCTTTAAGTTCAGGATAGTATTTTTTAAAATCTAGTAGGTATTATTATTAGGGGAAGCAAGGCCATTAAAAGCGCTGATGGTTTAAAAGATCTTAAACATTCTAAGTAGTTGAGCAGAAAGCAGGCCTTCACTCAGTGTCCCTGTGCCTCTACTGCTTAATATTGATGCCAATTAAAAAAATAATTTTTGGCTTATACATCTATCTTGGGGATAGATCCACAGTTTTTCTCAAGATTTTTTTCTGTGCTTATATAATTATGGGGTGTGCTAAAGGCCAAGAATAAACTATATTGTCAACAGTTTTCTAAAAATGCAGAATTGATGTGCTTTAAAAGAAGATCTACTAATTATATTGATGGTAAAAGGAAGTCCTGCCTGATGGTCCATATCTGGGTTAAACGGCTTCCTAAACTGTTCCCAGAGCAGCTCTAAGATGTATCACTTTATCTGTCTGAAACCAGGTATTTCATTTTTGTTTCTTTAACCTTAGCACAGTGCCTTGATATATACTAGGTGCTCAAAAAATGCTTAAGGAAAGAATTAATTAAAAATAAGGTATTACACTCTAACTCCATTTTTCAAATATTTTGGAGCACAAGAAAGGCCAGGAGTGGGAAAGGGATGGAAAGAGGAGAAAGAGAAATCACAAAGGGGAAAATGAGATAATTTATACGTCATACGTTACTCTAGAACATACTTGAACCACTTACACACCACAAGATGGGATACAGAGATGGTGGCTTACTTGAGAAAACACAGACACACGCACACATACATGTGTGCTCTCTCATTTAAAACTGCCCGAAAGCCACTAGAATAACTGAGCATTTAAAAAAGGATAAAATTTCCAAAAGTAGTGCAAATAATTTAAAATATAAAGCCAAATTCTGACAACAGGAACAAAATGCCCAAAGTTTTCATTAACTAAAGCGGGGTTGTGGGGCGTTAGGGGAAGCTGTGGAGATAAAGCTACAGGGTCACTTATAATTCCCTGATTCACATTTCTGTAACAAAATTTACTCTTGTATTTATTAATAATTTCAACTTTTATTTTAGATTCAAGGGGGCACACGTACAGATTTGTTATCTGGGTATAGTGCATGATGCTGAGGTTTGGGGTACGAATGATTCTGTCCCTCAGGTACTAAGCATAGTACCTAATAGTTTTTTGACCCTTGCCCCCTCTTCTTCCCCATCTAGCAGTCCCCAGTGTCTGTTGTTACCACCTTTTTGTCAATGAGCCATGAGTACTCATTGTTTAGCTCCCACTTATAAGAGAGGACATGTAGAATTTGTTTTTTGTTCTTCCTGTGTTAATTCACTTAGGATAATGGCCTTTAGCTGCATCCATGATGCTGCAAAGGACATGATTCCATTCTTTTTTATGGCTGTATAGTATTCCATGGTGTATATGCACCACATTTTCTTTATCCTATCCACCACTGATGGGCACCTAGGGAGATATGTCCATATCTTTGTTACTGTCACTTGTGCTTTGATGAACATATGCATACATATGTCTTTTTGGTAGAACAAAAAACTACTTTTAAAATCCATACCTATAATTATTAGAATTTGATGAAAAATTAACTTTAGTTTGCCAAAAGTCCTTTTAAAATCTAGTGTCTTATAGCTAATAGATTCTATTTTACTTAAACATTATTTTACTGATATAATGCATAAACCATAAAATTCACTCTTTTAAAATATACAATTCAGTGGTTTTTAGTATATTCACTAAGTTCTGCAACCATCACCACTATCTATCCCCGAACACCTTCATCACCCCCAAAGAAATCCTATATCCATTAGCTGTCATTCCCAATCCTCATTCCTCCCAGTCCCTGGCAACCAGTAATCTACCTTGGCTGTAAAGGTCTGCCTATTCTGGACATTTCATATAAATAGAATCATAGAGTATGTGGCCTTTTACTTCTGACTTCTTTTACTTGGCTTAATATTATTCATTACTTTATTGCTGAATAATATTCCATTGTATGGATATACCATATTTTGTTTATCAGTTAATAAACATTTGGGCTGCTTCCACTTTTTGGCTGATTAATGCTGCTATGAACATTCATGTACAACTTTTATGTGAACATATGTTTTCAATCCTCTTGGCTATATATCTAGGAGTGAAATGTCTGGTTCATATGGAAACTCTTAGGTTCACTTTTCAGAGAAACTGCCCAACTGTTTTCTCTATTTGGCCTTTACTATATTCTTATTCAATGTATTTTCACTATAGAAAACTTAGGGATAGTAGATAAAATAATAACTGTGTTTCCATTAGCTAGAGAGAAATGCTATTAGTGTGTATTCTGAGTTTTGCCTGTACCATATATACTTATTTTAAAAACAAAAATGGGATCATACTATATATACTGTTTCATCATTTACTTTTTTCACTTAGTAATGTAATGTGAATATTTCTCTACATGATAAAACATAAATCTATATTATCATTTTTAATATGTGTAGACTCTTCCATTATATAACTAAATCATGTTAACCAATATCTTATTGTTGTATGTTTAGATTATTTTGGTTTTCCACTGTTATAATCACAGTTAACAATGAAATAGCCTTCACTATATGCCAGAAACTATTTCTAAGCATGCTAACTGGCACAACAGTCTGATGATAGTTATTACTAATTTCATTTTATAGATAAAACAGAGGCAAAAAGAGATTAAGTTATTTGCCTAAGGTCTTTTACCACTCTGAATCTTATCTACTATGCTCTAGTTCCTCTCACGAAAAGCAGTACTACAAGCAGTGGTACAAGACACATCATTGTATATTCACCTTGGCACACCTGCCTTATTTTTCTTGAAACAAAATGCTAGAAGTGAAATTTCTGGGCCAATGGGTTGTGTTTTTGATACACCTTACCAAATTGCTCTCCAGAAAGATTATACTGGTTGCGTGAAAATGACCACATCCCTCTCAGTCTCATCATCATGGGGTAGTATTATTATTCTTTATCTTTGTTAATCTAGTTAAGAATGGCATCTCATTGTGTTTAATGTATATTTTGAGTATGAAAAGTAATTTGTGTGTGTGAAAGGTGATTTTTTAAAAACATGTGTATTGGCTATCTGAGTTCTTTTGTGAATTGCCTGTTCATGGCTTTTACTCACATTTCTATTGGAATGCCTGCGTTTGTCTTACTGAATTTGTGAGAACATTTTTAACCCTGAGGACATTAATCTTTTGCCTTTCATATTTACTTTTTGCAAATAATTTTTTCAGTTCTTTGCCTTTATAAATTTTCTTTCTTCCTTGTATTTTAGAAATAATATTTTTCTTTTGAGATGGAATCCTGCTTTGTCACTCTGGCTGGAGTGCAGTGGCGCAATCTCGGCTCACTGCAATCTCTGCCTCCCAGGTTCAAGTGATTCTCCTGCCTCAGCCTCCTGAGTAGCTAGGACTACAGGCGTGTGCAACAACACCAGGCTAATTTTTGTATTTTTAGTAGAGATGGGGTTTCACCATGTTGGCCAGGCTGGTCTCGAACCCCTGACCTTAAGTGATCCACCCGCCTTGGCCTCCCAAAGTGCTGGGATTACTGTGTGAGCCACCAAACCTGGCCTCTTCCTTCTATTTTCATTTGTAAAAGTTGAAACAGTTTAATGTCACCAAACTTGTCAGTCTTTTTCTTTATGGGTTCTGCCTTTAGTGTTGTTCTTTGAACGTTCCCTCTTAATCCAAGAGTATAAGAACATTAACATTTTTTTTCTAGTGCTTTTTTGAGTCTGGTATAGAGTAGGGATCTAACTTTTTTTTCTCCCAAAGGGTTAACAAATTTTACCAGTGACAATTTAAATTATCACCAATTTGTAATGCTTACTTTATCTTATTTATATTGGGTTTGTTTTTAAGTTATCTAGTTTGTTCCACTTATCTGTAAGTCTACTACTGCATCAGTGTCACGCTGATTTAGTTGTTATTATGTATTAGTTAATTGTGAGTCTCCCATCATTATTCTTATTTTTTCAATAGATTTTGAAAAGTACATAGTTTCAAAAATAATTTCCAGAATTAGTTTGAAATTTACCATAAGAAACCTTTTCAATTTTATTCATTCAGTTCTGACAGTTAATCAGAAAATGCTCCATTTAAGTTTCATTAAATGGATTTCTTGAAATAACCATAAAATATCTTCTTAAACCAAAGACAGGTAATTATTTCATCTTAGCAGATATATATTACACATTTGAAAACCATGATTTAGTTTTAATGTCATATTTTAAAAACCCAGATAATACACACAACAATTAAAAAAGCAGAAATTTAAAAATGTTTATCTTTGACATAACCAAATAAATACAAATTAAAGCAAACTATATCTATCATTAGAAAAAAATAGGGTTTTTTGGTATATAATCATATTCAAAACCATCTTTTGAAAAAATATTAGTTTCTTCAGTTACTGGTAGCACTGTAAATGTGTCCAACTTTTAGAGAACTGACATTTTGCAAATGCCAATTTGACCTTAAAATCCTGTTCTGGGAACTTATTCTAAGGAAATGATTCATAAGAAAAGTGCAAACACACACACTCACACATACATACATACATACACACACATACACACACTCACATTTTTTGCAGCATGTATGGTGTTAGTAAAGGTGATTTAGCAAACTATGGTATATCTACCAAAAATTACATACACATTAAAATAGAAAGCAATATTTTCCAGAATCATGGAAAGGCAGGAGTATTTATGAAATAAAATTTAGTAAAACAATAGAATAAAAAACAATATATATTATGATTACAATTTACAGTATATACAGATGGAAGGTAACAATACTCCAAAACAAAAATAGTGAAGGTATGATATGATTAATTATATCTTTATAATTAAAAAAAATTTTTTTTCAATAGGAATATTAGCTATTTTTTAAAAAGCTGCAAAATGAATTGGTTGTTATTTTACCCAAAGACAAAATAAGCAAGTATTTTATCACAATCACAAATTATTCTGTCATGCATGGGTGAATATAACTACTGTCAAATCCAACAACTAATTAAACTACATCAATTGAAACAAGCATATATGTCCGGGCTATCTCTCTCCCACTTTTATTGTATATACATTTTTAGAAAATGAAAACAAAGTATATGTAGTTAAAAATTTTAACTATTGTAGCTATTATAGAATGATTTTAAAAATAAAAAAATATAAATATATAAAATTGGCTATTTCTGCCAGGACAGTCTGAATGTCAGGCTGAGTACCTGGTTTATATTTCCTTTGAGTGACAGGCAGTGATGACTCATTGAAGTGGACCTAATACTAGGGTAGGCTCACTGGAGAGGGAAGACAGACTAGAGATACCCTGAAGACTACTCACTGTAATAGTCCCAGAAAATGTGATGAAGGCCTGAACAAGTGAGACACCAATGAAACTGGAAAGAGTGAAGAAATATGTAGAACCTGTCAAAAAACTAGATGTAGAGGGACAGGGAGGGGAAGAAGCCAAAGATTCTTCTACAGTTTCAAGTCTGAGGGATTATGGAGCTGAAGAGCACCAAAATTAAAATATATGAAGAAATTTACTATGGGATAGAAATAGCTTTCCTGCTTTCTTTCTGTTATGTAAAGGCCTTACCCCACTAAATATGAATTAGAGATATAATTTCCTCAACATCTGGGAGGAAAGGATTAAAACTCTGGATACAGGCCGGGCACCGTGGCTCACCCCTGTAATCCCAGCACTTTGGGAGGCCGAGGCGGGCGGATCACGAGGTCAGGAGATTGAGACCAACCTGGCTGACACGGTGAAACCCCGTCTCTACTAAAAATACAAAAAATTAGCTGGGCATGGTGGCGGGCGCCTGTAGTCCCAGCTATTTGGGAGGCTGAGGCAGGAGAATGGTGTGAACCCGGGAGGCAGAGGTTGCAGTGAGCCGAGATCGCGCCACTGCACTCCAGCCTGGGCAACGGAGTGAGACTCCATCTCAAAAATAACAACAACAACGACAACAACAAAACTCTGGATACATTAGAGTATGCCCAAATTTAACTTTCACCTGCATTAAACAAAATTGTTCACTGAATTAATCTCTATAGAAAATCAAAGAACCACACCAATATTCTTCTGTGATTATGTGACAGTTCTATACTCATACAAGCCCTGAAACTCTGAGTGTGAATTCTATAGAATATAAAAATGTAGCAGAAATCCTGTTTATTTTATTTAAGGCCTTTATTTTATGTAGGCCACTGAAATGAGGAATATGTGTAGGATGAAGGTCTGAATATCTTAGACAAGTTAGCCGATAATTATTTTTAGATTACATCGGGGGAAGGAAACTTACATGAATTGATACAAGCACTTGCTAACATAGGAAAGGGCAGCAGGGTGAGAAGAGTAAGGAGCTCATAAAATAAGAATTAATAAAGTAATGGTAGTTTTCTAGAAAAGAAAGGGTCCTTCTTATCGACTACTCCTATTGCTACCCGGACTGAGGCTGGAATGATCAGTGCTGGCACTGGGCCTGTCTGATGATTAAAGGACCATATCACTCCCCTACACAAAACCCTCCAGTGGTTCTTTATTGCATTTAGAATAAAATCAAAACTCCCTCCCATAGTGCTCAAGGCTCTAGATGATTTAGACCCTGGCTACCTACCCCTGCAGGCATCTCACATCACTTCCCCCTCAGTCTATGCCCCAGCTCTTCTGGCCTTCCAGTTTCTTGTTTCAGTGTAAATGCTACTATGTTAGAGGGGCTTCCCCTGATAAGCTTTTAAAGTTGGTTTCCCTGCTCCTCATCATTTTTTTTTTTAAGAGACATGGTCTTGTTCTGTTGCACAGGCTGGAGAGGCAATCATAGCTCACTGCAGCCTCAAATTCCTGGGCTCAAGCAATCCTCCTGCCTTAGCCTCCCAAGTAGCTGGGACTACAGGCATGTCCCACCATACACGACTATTTTTAAAAAACTTTTTGTAGAAATGGGGTCTTGCTATGTTGCTTAGGCTGGTTTTGAACTCCTGGCCTCAAGTGATCTTACCTTAGCCTCCCAAAGTGCTGGGATTACATGCGTGAGCCACCATGCCCGGCCCCCATAATTTTCTTTTAGCCAGAGGGCTTATTTGTTTCTCTTGGAGAATTTATCAAAAATTCTAATTATTTTATGTTCTTATCACATATAACAATCTAACAATATTTATTCTTTTGTTTTCTTGTTTATTCCTGTCTTCTTAACTAGAATGCAAGCTCTATGAAGGCAGGAACCATTATTGTATCAGTATATAGTCTGGGGTACATAGTAAAGGCTCAGTAAATATTTGTTGAATGAATGAATATTGAAGAAGGGAATCAAGAGAGTTTTATTAAAATAATTTTTATGTATTAGTAGAGGAGATGAGTGAAGTATTTTGTTATTATATCAGGGTGTCATTATATCACAAACATCCTGAGTATAATTAAAATGAAAGTTCCTGCTATTTAAGAAGTAAACTTAACCAGGCAATCCCAGTCTGTCTTCAAGTCTTACGAAATTTTCCTTAGAAAGATCTCTTCTATCAGTCACCTCTGTTCGTTTCCAACTGCTTCCACCCAGCTCAGGCTTTTGCTACATTTACTCTCCTTGCTTCCTACCTGGCTTCCCTTACTTCCTGCCTCAGTCACTCCGTTTTGGATATCATGCCAGACCAATTCTTTATTACAATGACTGCATTACATCATTCCCTTCTAGCACCTCCGAAGGTGCAGTTTTCTGCTGTATCAAATCTAAGCTAAGCTCCTCCCCAGGTTCTGATGGCTCTCTGCAACATGGCTCAATTTTGTCGTGTCCACGCCTCACAGCCTGCCACCATGTGCTATCTGAGGCAGACAAGGCAGTCTTCACAGAGTACCCTGACAAACTGCTCCAACCCAGTTCCTGTGCCTTAGTGCATGTTGTCCCTTTGACTTGAAATGCCCCTCTTCTTCCCTTCATACCGTGTCCATATATTACGGTCAAGGTTAATTTTCATCTTCTTCATAGTATCTTCCTTAAACAATCTAGTCCTCATTTATTTTCCTCTTCCCAAACTAAGTTTACTCCATATAATTTAGTGCTTAATTATATGCTGACTTACACTACTTATTAACGTTTTAAATATTGTTTTTCCAACCAGATTGCAAACTCTTAGAGAAAGGATAATGTCTAGCACAGTTTTAAATACAGACTACACGTGAAAGACAGAAGAAAAAAGGGAAATCATAGTGGGTAGGGCCAAGATGGCTGACTAGAAGCAGAGGTGATCAGAGGCTCCCATCGAAAAGAACCATAACACCGTGTGAATCCTGCACCGGCAACCGAGGTACCCAGGTTCCGTCATCAGAACTGACTATGTGGCTGGTGTGACCCGCAGAGAGGAAGGAAGAGCAGTGTGGTATGGCGGCCCACCTGAGAGCCACACGGGGCAGAGGAGTCACCGCCAGCCAAGGTAGGCAGTGAGTGAGTATGCTATTCAGCCTGGGAAAACATGTTTTTTCCACGGAACTGTGTAACCCATGGATCGGAAGATCCTACTCGTGAGCCCACACCAACAGGGCCTAGGGTCCCAACCATGGAGCCACACAGATTCTCAACAGCCACTCAGCTAGAATGTGCTTAAGCCTGTCAAGCTCCCAGGGGTAGCCGGGGAGGTGACCAGCACCACAGCTGCAGCTGCCTGCTGTCTAAGCCATCTGAGCTCCTTGGGGAAGGGGCAACGGCGAACAGTAGGACTGATAGCTGCCTAACACACTAAGCTCCCTGGGCAGGGGATGGGCGGCAGCCATCTCTATAGCTCCAGGCTGCGCTTTCTCCTGCCTGGAGCAAGGGAGTCTGGATGGTTTGGTCCCAAGAGGTGTCCTCCACAGCTGAACACACTGGCTGTGGCAGACTGCGGACAGAGTGCCTCTTCAGGCCTGACCCATCCTCACTGGGCGGGGCCTCCCTGCAGGAACTCCAACAACTCCAGCCAGGGACTCGGAGATAGAACTCTAATCTCCCTGGGCCTGAGTCCCTAGGCAGAGGGATGGCCGCAGTCTCCATGGACCAGCAGACTTAGTCTTTGCTCCTGCATAGTTCTGAGGAATCCAGGGAGCCCAGAGAAGGCCCCCTACCCAGCAAAGCACGCCCATCCACCAAGGGACAAAGTGCTTTGTTAATAAACAGGTCCTGCTCCCCGTGCCACCCAACTGGTTGAGAATCTCCAACAGGGGTTGTCAGACACCCTATACAGAAGCATTCCTACTGGCATCAGGTCAGTGCCCCTCGAGGTCAGAGATCCCAGAGGAAGGGGCAGGCACCCATCTTTGCTGCTCTCCAGCCTCCTCGAGTGACAACTCCAGGCACAGGAGCAAACCAGATGAATAGGGCCTGAAGTGAACCACCAGCAAACTGCAGCAGCCCTACAAAAGAGGGACCTGACCATTGCAAGAAAAACAAACAAACAGAAAGCAACAACAGCATCAACAACAAAATACCCACAAAAACCCCACCCAAGGGTCAGCAGCCTCAAAGATCAATACTAGACAGACTTATGAAGATGAGAAAGAATCAATGATAAACGCTGAAAACTCAAAAGGCCAGAGTGCCTCTTCTCCTCCAAATGATCGTTAACGCCTCTCCTGCAAGGGCGCAGAACTGGATGAAGGATGAGATGGACGAATTGACAGAAGGGGGCTTCAGAAGGTTGGTAATAAACTCCGCTGAGCTAAAGTAGCATGTTCTAACCCAATGCAAAGAAGCTAAGAACCTTGATAAAGGTTATAGGAGCTGCTAACTAGAATAACCAGTTTAGAGAGGAACATAAATGACCTGATGGAGCTGAAAAACACAGCATGAGAACTTCGTGAAGCATACACAAGAATCAATAACTGAATCGACCAAGCAGAAGAAAGGATATCCAGACCATCTTGTTGAAATAAGGCACGCAGACAAGATTAGAGAAAAAAGAATGAAAAGGAATGAAAAAAACCTCCAAGAAATATGGGACTACGTAAAAAGACCGAACCTGTGATTGACTGGAGTACCTGAAAGAGAGGAGGAAAATGGAACCAAGTTGGAAAACACACTTCAGGATATTATCCAGGAGAACCTCCCCAACCTAGCAAAACAGGCCAACATTCAAATTCAAGAAATACAGAGAACCCCAGTAAGATACTCCACGAGATGATCAACCCCAAGACACATAATCATCAGATTCTCCAAGGCTGCAATGAAGGAAGAAATGTTAAGGGCAGCCAGAGAGAAAGGCCAGGTCACCTACAAAGACCTGGCCCATGAGACTAACAGCAGATCTCTCAGCAGAAACCCTACAAGCCAGAAGACAGTGGGGGCCAATATTTAACATTCTTAAAGAATTTTCAACCCAGGATTTCATATCCAGCCAAACTAAGCTTCATAAACAAAGGAGAAATAAAATCTAGATAAGCAAATGCTGAGGGATTTTGTCACCATCAGGCCTGCCTTGCAAGAGCTCCTGAAGGAAGCACTAAATATGGAAAGGAAAAACCAGTACCAGCTACTGCAAAAACACACCAAAATATAAAGACCAATGACACCATGAAGAAACTGCATCAACTAGTGTGTGAGATAACCAGATAGCATCATGATGATAGGATCAAATTCACACATAACAATATTAACCTTAAATGTAAATGGACTAAATGCCCCAATTAAAACACATAGATGACTGGGCACAGTGGCTCATGCCTATAATCCCAGCACTTTAGGAGGCTGAGGCAGGTGGATCACCTGAGGTCAGGAGTTCGAGACCAGCCTGGCCAACATGGCGAAACTGTCTCTACTAAAAATACAAAAATTAGCCAGGCATGGTGGCGCATGCCTGTAATCCCAGCTACTAGGGGGGCTGAGGCAGGAGGATCCCTTGAACCTGGGAGGTGGAGGTTGCAGTGAGCCGAGATCATGTCACTGCACTCCAGCCTGGGCAACAGAGCAAGACTCCATCTCAAAACAAACAAAAAAAAACCTGACACAGACTGGCAAATTTGATAAAGAGTCAAGACCCATTGGTGTGCTGTATTCAGGAGACCCATCTCACGTGCAAAGACACACATAGGCTCAAAATAAAGGGATGGAGGAAAATTTACCAAGCAAATGGAAAGAGAAAAAAAAAAAAAAAGCAGGAGTTGCAATCCTAGTCTTTGACAAAACAGACTTTAAACCAACAAAGATCAAAAAAGACAAAGGGGGCATTACATAATGGTAAAGGGATCAATTCAACAATAAGAGCTATCCTAAATATATATGCACCCAATACAGGAGCATCCAGATTCATAAAACAAGTTCTTAGAGACCTACAAAGAGACTTAGATTCCCACACTGTAATAGTGGGAGACTTTAACACCCCGTTGTCAATATTAGACAGACCAATGAGACAGAAAATTAACAAGGATATTCAGGACTTGGAACTCACCTCTGGATCAAGTGGACGTGACAGACATCTACAGAATTCTCCACCCCAAATCAACAGAATATACATTCTTCTCAGTGCCACATGACACTTATTCTAAAATCAACCACATAATTGGAAGTAAAACCCTCCTCAGCAAATGCAAAATAACTGAAATAATAAAAAAGTTTATCAGACCACAGTGCGATCAAATTAGAATTCAGGATTAAGAAACTCACTCAAAACCAAACAACTACAGGAAATTGAACAACTTGCTCCTGAATGACCCCTGGGTAAATAATGAAATTAAGGCAGAAATCAAGAAGTTCTCTGAAACCAACGAGAACAAAGACACAACTTACCAGAATCTCTAGGACACAGCTAAAGCAGTGTTAAGAGGGAAATTTATAGCACTAAATGCCCACATCAGAAAGCCAGAAAGATCCCAAATTGACACCCTAACATCACAATTAAAAGAGCTAGAGAAGCAAGAGCAAACAAATCCAAAAGCTAGCAGAAGACAAGAAATAACTAAGATCAGAGCAGAACTGAAGAGTATAGAGACAAGAAAAACCCTTGAAACAATCAATGAATCCAGGAGCTGGTTTTTGAAAAAATTAACAAAATAGATAGACTGCTAGCAAGACTAATAAAGAAGAAAAGAGAGAATAATCAAATAGACACAATAAAAAATGATAAAAAGGATATCACCACTAACCCCATAGAAATACAAACTTCCACCAGAGAATAGTATAAACACCTCTATGCAAATAAACTACAAAATCTAGAAGAAATGGATAAATTTCTGGACACATACACCCTCCCAAGGCTGAACCAGGAAGAAGTTGAATCCCTGAATAGACCAGTAACAAGTTCTGAAATTGAGGTAGTAATTAAGAGTCTACCAACTGAAAAAAGTCCAGGACCAGATGGATTCACAGCCGAATTCTATCAGAGGTACAAAGAGGAGCTGGTACCATTCCTTCTCAAACTATTCCAAACAATTGAAAAGGAGGGACTCCTCCCTTACTCATTTTATGAGGCCAGCATCATCCTTATACCAAAACCTGGCAGAGACACAACAAAAAAAGAAAACTTTAGGCCAATACCCCTGATGAACATTGATGCAAAAATCCTCAATAAAATACTGGCAAACCAAATCCAGCAGCACATCAAAAAGCTTACCCACCACAATCAAGTGGGCTTCATCCCTGGGATGCAAGGCTGGTTCAGCATATGCAAATCAATAAACATAATCTATCACATAAACAGAACCAATGACAAAAAACACATGATCATCTCAATAGATGCAGAAAAGGTCTTTGATAAAATTCAACATCCCTTCATGTTAAAATCTCTCAATAAACTAGGTATTGATAGAACATATCTCAAAATAATAAGAGCTATTTATGACAAACCCACAGCTGATACCATACTGAATGGGCAAAAGCTGGAAGCATTCCCTTTGAAAACCAGCACAAGACAAGGATGCCCTCTCTCACTACTCCTATTCAACACAGTATTGGAAGTTTTGGCCAGGGCAATCAGGCAAGAGAAAGAAATAAGCGTATTCACATAGGAAGAGAGGAAGCCAAATTGTCTGTTTGCAGATGACATGATTCTATATTTAGAAAACCCCAGCATCTCAGCCCAAAAACTCCTTAAGCTAATAAGCAACTTCAACAAAGTCTCAGGATACAAAATCAATGTGCAAAACCCACAAGCATTCGTATACACCAACATCAGACAAGCAGAGAGCCAAATCATGGATGAACTCCCATTCACAATCGCTACAAAGAGAATAAAATACCTAGGAATATAGCTAACAAGGGATGTGGAAGGACCTCTTCAAGAAGAACTACAAACCACTGCTCAAGGAAGTAAGAAAGGACACAAACAAATGGAAAAACATTCATGCTCATGGATAGGAAGAATCAGTATCATGAAAATGGTCATACTGCTCAAAGTAATTTATAGATTCAATGTTATTCCCATCAAACTATCATTGCGATTCTTCACAGAATTGGAAAAAACTACTTTAAAATTCATACGGAACCGAAAAAGAGCCTGTATAGCCAAGACAATCCTAAGCAAAAAGAACAAAGCTGGAGGCATCATGCTACCTGACTTCAAACTATACTACAAGGCTATAGTAACCAAAACAGCATGGTACTGGTACCAAAACATACATATAGACCAATGGAACAGAACAGAGACCTCAGAAATAACACCACACATCTACAACCATCTGATCTTTGACAAACTTGACAAAAATAAACAATAGGGAAAAGACTCCTTATTTAATAAATGGTGCTGGGAAAACTGGCTAGCCATATGCAGAAAACTGAAACTGGACCCCTTCCTTACACCTTATACAAAAATTAACTCAAGATGGATTAAAGACCTAAATGTAAAACCCCAAACCATAAAAAACCCAGAAGAAAATTTAGGCAATACCATTCAGGACATAGGCATGGGCAAAGACTTCATGACAAAAATGCCAAAAATAATTGCCATAAAAGCCAAAATTGACAAGTGGGATCTAAGTAAACTAAAGAGCTTCTGCACAGCAAAAGAAACCATCATCAGAGTGAACAGGCAATCTACAGAATGGGAGAAACTTTTTGCAATCTACCCATCTGACAAAAGTCTAATATCCAGAATCTACAAAGAACTTAAACAAATTTACAAGAAAAAAACAAACAACCCCATCAAAAAGTGGGCAAAGGACATGAACAGACACTTCGCAAAAGAAGACACTTATGCAGCCAACAAGCATACAAAAAAAAAAAGCTTAACATCACTGACCATTACAGAAATGCAAATCAAAACCACAATGAGATACCATCTCATGCCAGTTGGAATGGCAATTATTAAAAAGTCAATAAATAGATGCTGGTGAGGCTGTGGAGAAAAAGGAGCGCTTTTACACTGCTGGTGGGAATATAAATTAGTTAAAAAATTGTGGAAGTCAGTGTGGCGATTCGTCAAGGATCTAGAACCAGAAATACCATTTAACCCAGCAATCCCATTACTGGGTATATACCTAAAGGAATACAAATCATTTTACTATAAAGACACATGCACACATGTTTATTGCAGCACTATTTATAATAGCAAAGACATGGAACCAACCCAAATGCCCATCGATGATAGACTTGATAAATAAAATGTGGTACATATACACCATGGAATACTATGCAGCCATAAAAAAGAATGAGATCATGTCCTTTACAGGGACATAGATGAAGCTGGAAGACATCATCCTCAGTAAACTAACACAGGAACAGAAAACTAAACACCCCATGTTCTCATTCGCAAGTGGGATTTGAACACTGAGAATACAAGGACACCGGGAGGGAAACAACACACACCGGGGCCAGTCGGGAGATGTGGGGGCAAGGGGAGGAAGAGCATTAGGACAAATAACTAATGCATGTGGGGCTTAAACCCTAGATGATGGGTTGATAGGTGCAGCAAACCACCATGGCACACATATACCTACGTAACAAACCTACAAGTTCTGCACTTGTATCCTGGAACTTAAAGTAATATAAAATAAATAAATACACATGCACACGTATGTTTATTGCAGCACTATTCACAACAGCAAAGACTTGGAACCAACCCAAATGTCCAACAACGACAGACTGCATTAAGAAAATGTGGCACATATACACCATGGAATACTATGCAGCCATAAAAAATGATGAGTTCATGTCCTTTGTAGGGACATGGATGAAACTGGATATCATCATTCTCAGTAAACTATCGCAAGGACAAAAAACCAAACACCGCATGTCCTCACTCATAGGTGGGAATTGAACAATGAGAACACATGGACACAGGAAGGGGAACATCACACTCCGGGGACTGTTGTGGGGTGAGGGGAGGGGGCAGGGATAGCATTAGGAGATGTATCTAATGCTAAATGACGAGTTAATGGGTGCAGCACACCAACATGGCACATGGATACATATGCAACAAACCTGCACATTGTGCACATGTACCCTAAAACTTAAAGTGTAATAATAAAATATAAAAAAAAATTCTTCATGAAAAAAATAAATAAATAAGGAAATCTCATGATTGTAGGTTTTTACATATATTCTTCACATAAGTTTTTTAAAATCAAGGTGAAATTAATATAAAATTAACCACTTTAAAGTGTACAATTCAATGGCATCTAGTACATTCACAATATTGCACAACCACCACTTCTATCTAGTTCCAAAACATTATTGTTGCTCCAAAATAAAACTCTGTATTACTAAAGAGTTATTCTCCATTGCTCCCTTCCCACGTCTCTGGCAAACAACAATTTGCTTTCTATGTCTGTGGATTTACTTATTTGGATATCTCACACATGACGTGACATTTTGTGTCTGTCTTCTCTCACTTAGCGTAATTCAAGGTTCATTCATGTTGTAGCTTCTATCAGTACTTCATTCCTTTTGATGGCTGAATAACATACATTGTACATATATACCATGATGCTTATCCATTCATCCACTGATGAATATTTGGATTGTTTCTACCTTTGGCTACTGTGAATAGTGGTGCTGTATATATTCGTGTGTGTGTATTTGAGCATCTGTTTTCAATTCTTTGGGGTAGATACTTAAACATGAAATTACTGGATCATATAGCAATTCTATGTTTTAACTATTTGAGGAACCACTAAACTGTTTTCCACAGTGGCTGTACTATTTTACATTCCCACCAGTAATGTACAAGAGTTCCTATTTTTCCAAATCCTCATTAACACTTGTTAGATTTTTATTTTTGTTTTTATTACAGCCATCCTAGTGGGTGTAAAATAGTATCTCACTGTGATTTTAATTTGCATTCCCTAATGACTGATGATGTTGAACATCTTTTCATAAGCTAGACATCTGTACATCTTCTTTGAAAAATGTCTATTCAAGTCATTTATTCATTTTTAAATTGGGTTGACTTTTTGTTGTTGACTTGTAGGAGTTTTTTTAATATATTCTGGATACTAGACCCTTATCAGATACATGATTTGCAAATATTATCTCCCATTTTGTGGGCTGTCTTTTCATTTTTTTCATAGTGTCCTTTTGATGCACAAAATTAATTTTAATGAAGTTCAAAATATCTTATTTTTTGGTTACTGTTGTTCCTCATGCTTTTGGTGTCATAGCTAAGAATCTTTTGCCCAATCTAAGGTCATGAGGATTTTTCCTGTACTCTTTTTCTAAGAGTCTTATAGTTGTAGCTCTTTTCTGTAGGTTAGGTTGTTGATTCATTTTGAGTTGATTTTTCTGTATGGTGTGAGGTAGGGTCCAACTTCATTCTTTTGCAGGTAGATATCCAGTTGTCCCAGTACCATTTGCTGAAGAGACTATTCTTTCCTAGATTTAGCACCCTTGTTGAAAAGCAATTGGCTATAGATGTATGGGGTTTATTTCTGGACTTTCAATTGTATTACATTGGTCTTTATGTGTATTCCTATGCCAGTATCACAGTGTTTTGATTAATACAGCTTTATGGTAAGTTTTGAAATTGGGATGTTTGACACTTCCAAGTTTGTTCTTCTTTTTCAACATCATTTTGGCTATTCAGGGCCCCTTGCAAGTCCATGTGAATTTGAGAATTTCCTTTTCCATTCCTGCCCAACAGGCTATTGGAATTTTGCTAGGGATTGTGTTGTATTTGTAGACTCCTTTGGGTAGTACCAATATCTTAACAACATTAAACCTTAATACAGTATATAGAAGAAGCATAACTGCTTTTTGTGAGCTGATATTGTATCCTGCAACTTTGCTGAATTCATGTTATTAGCTCAAGTTTGTTTGTTTGCTTTTTGTAGATTTTTTTTCTGACGCTTTCACTTTCTCTTCTCCTGAGACTCTCAAGTGCACATTTATAAACTTGATGATGTTCCACAGATCTTGTAGGCTCTGTTCATTTTTCCATATTCTTTTTTCTCTTCTTTAGAATGAATAATTCCAACTGTTTATCTTCAAGTTCACTATTTCTTCTGCCTACTCAAATCTGTTGAACTTCTCTGGTGAATTTTAAATTTTATCTATTGTACTTGTCAACTCCAGAATTTCTATTTGTTTCCTTTTTATAATTTCTGTCTCTGTTGATATACTCTATTTGCTCATACATTGTTCTCCTGGTATCCTTTCATCCATGGTTTCCTTTAGCTCTTTGAGCCTATTTAATATAGCTGATTTAAAGTCTTTGCTTGATAAATCCAATGTCTCAGCTTCCTCAGGGATGGTTTCTGTCAATTTATTTTTTCCAGTGAATAGGCCAAACTTTCCTATTTCTTTGTATGCCTTGTCATTTTTTATCAAAAACTGTGCCTTCTGAATATTATAATGTGGTAACTCTGGATATCAGATTCTGCCTCCTTCACAGGGTTTGCTGTTGTTGCTTATTTTGGCCCTACTGTTGTCCCTTTAGTGACTTTTCCAAACAATTTTTGCAATGACTCTACTCTTTATTGTGTGTAGTCACTGAAATCTCTCTTCTATTATCTCAGTGGTCAGCCAGTGATCTGACAGATTTCATTAAATGCTGAAATTGAGTAACCTCTTTATTAGGCACTTCTCTTGTAGCTTTAAGTTTTGTTTAGATTCCAGAATTCTGAAAAAGATGATTTTGTCATTTTTTGCCAGCTTAATGGTTGCTTCAGGGCAAGGACTGATTCTTAGAGCTTCTTACTCTGCTTTTCTGTGATGTCATTTGATAGTAGGAAGTAGCTAACCACTCAGGGGGTTTCTTGGGCATCTGAGAGCCCTTGATGGAGAAGTAGACATTCAGACAGATGCACTGAGCTCTAGCCGAGTAGTCTTAGGCAGGAAACAGGAAATGGAAAGATCAGCCAGCTCCATAACTTGGGGAGGTAAAAAGTGGGGAGATAAACCTCACCCCAGACTGCCTCAGTTGTGGGCTCTCCTGACAAAAGGAACTATGGGCCCCTCATAAAATTCTTATAGCATTTTTATGGATGAGTCTAATTAGTCTTATAAGGATGTAAGGCCATGTAGTTAGTTTAAGAACTAGACCCAAAACCTAGTTCTCACTCTAAAAGCCAGGCCTTTTCTATTATATTATGTTGTATTTGTTCTAAAGGATTTGACTATTAAATCTGACTGTAGCATGAGTTATCCCACTGATGACCAGAACTGATTAGGCTTATATGACTGGCTAAGCCAGCTTCTTTCCCCTTATCTCTCTTTGTACTTCCCTTTAGGAATTTCATGCTTGGCCAGAGATGACCTTTCCAGAGTGGAGAACTATTCAGAGACTCTGTTGCTTTCTAAATAGACTTATCTCTTCAGGTCCAAGATTACTTTACATGTTGTTTCAAAGGAGGCTTTCACGAATATGACTAATGCTAATTTATAACATGGAATAAGTATAGACTCAAAGGCCTCAGTTTCTGAGAAATAGTCTATTAAGATAACTTGTTCTCATGTTGACATAATGCCTCATCATATTTTATTCTACTGAGAAAGCTTTGACATTTTAAAAAGTTATTTTAAAAATTTTCTAAAAACGTAATTAATTCACAAAAGCCTCAAGAGAGGAACACAGACAAAATTAGCCCAGTACCGTATGGCAAAACAACTGTAGACACCAAGAACAGCCCAGAAATGGATGGTTTCTGTACCTCAAAACCTAGGGCTTTTATCAGATCCATATGATAAAAGAAGGCCCTACTTTCTATGTACTCAACTATAAATTTAGAACATATGAACAAGAAAGCACTGTTGGCCTGCATTACGGGGATGAATGTAATGAATATTCTCTGTGGGGTTCACATGCCTAAATAAATGTTTCTTTAATTTGAATATCTGCTGGTTTCCAAGAGATTTTCTAAGGCAGAAACCACTGAAGTAACTCAGTGACAAGTGATCATCGCAACTATAGCTGAGCTAAGGAAAAAAGATGAACTAATCCATATCATTTAGCAACAGAATGTGACTTTCTTATCCGCAGCACCCAGAAAATGGTACAGCCAAGGCAGCAACAGAGCAGGAAGACCACTCCACCCTTCTAGAAGCATTCCAGTAAAACATACTGATACCTGCAATTTACTTTGAAATGCATAAAAAATGATAGGTGCATAAAGAGATAGGTAGATGAACAGATGTGATAAAATAAGACAGTAAAATGTTTATGATAAAATCAAGTTGGTGGGCATATTGAGTTTTGTAAAATTCTTCCATTTTGTATATCTGGAAATTTTTCTAATAAAATGTTTGGGGAAAAACATAAAAAGGAAAAGCATTCTAATAGGGCATATAAATAAGATAAACTTGGGAAAGCAGTTTCTTTTTGTTTTTTTTCGAGACAGGTTCTCATTCTGTTGCCTAGGCTGGATGGAGTGCAGTGGTGTGATCACAGCCCACTGCAGTCTCGACCTCCCAGGCTCAAGCAATCTTCCCATTTCAGCCTCCTGTAGCTGGGACACAGGCACATGCCACCATGCCAGGCTAATGTTTGTATTTCTTTGTAGACACAGGGTTTCACCATTTACCAGGCTGGTCTCGAACTCCTGAACTGAAGCAATCTGCCAGCTTTGGCCTCCCAGAGTGCTGGGATTACAGCCATGAGCCAACACGCCTGGCCTAGTAGTTTCTTTAAGGATTTAAGAACTCCTCCAGTCTTTAATCACTGTGTCTATCTCTGCAATGTAAATTAGGCTTATGGCAGACAAATGAATTCTTTCTAGGAAAGTTTCTGTGAGATCATCAATAATTATAATTATATATCTAGGCTTATAAAGAAAATGTAGGGGCTGGGTGCAGTGGCTCATGCCTATCATCCCAGCACTCTAGGAGGCTAAGGTGGGAAGACTGCTTGAGCCCAGGAGTTTAAGATGAGCCTGGATAACATGGCAAAACCTCATCTCTACAAAAATTACAAAAATTAGCTGGGTGTGGTGGCATGTGGCTGTAGTCCGAATCTGAGGTGGGAGGATAGCTTGAGTCCAAGAGGTTAAGGCTGCAGTGAGCTGTGATTATGGCACTGCACTCTGGGTGGGTGGGTGGGGGGCAGCCTCGGGGGGAAAAAAAAAAACAACCTTACCTTTCTTCAAGTAAGGCAAAGTGTAAACCTTTAAAAAACAAAGAAAAACGCATTAAGGCTAACAGATCTGTCCAGTCAAATGCAAATATAAACAGCTGCAGCTAGAGAAAAGAGGGGAAGGGGAAGTGGGGGCTCTAACTGGATCTTGACTAACGCATATTTATTCATGGAAAACAACCATGAATCATTTAAAGAGAAGTCAGTCACAGGACTGGCAGAAGAAAGTGTGTGTAACACAGCCAAAGTCTGGTGCAAATAAAAGCAGAGTTGTATTTCCTCACATTCTTCTATAATGACTATAAAGTCTAGCCTCTAAGTACCTCTGTTCCTTTGAGCAAAAGAATTTGGGGCTTATTCTTGGGGTTCATTCCATGCATGCTATTCTCTACATAAAACAGGGAAAACACATGTGCTTCATACAAAACCTGGCATCACATTAGCACCAAACGAAAGGCAAAACACGCACTTATTTTTTCTTAATACTTAAGCCATGATAGGAGCTCATTTTTCTACTGGGTTTCTAGAAAGGCTCATTCTTCCATTTACAAGAGTCAAGTCTGTTTATTCTTGGTGCTCAGGAATATGACTAGAGTGGGCAGCTATTCCTATCCCAGGAAATAAGTTTTTGAAGAATGGAAAGCAATTTGAATCAGGTCCTAAAACACAGTCTAAAGATAATGGTCTGAAAAATGTTCGCTCTAGATACATTCTGTAAAGAAAATTAGAATAAATAAAGCAGAATCACTTTTTTGGGTGAGCAGGGAAACATATAGCAGGGAGCGTAAAACTGTGGACTTGGAGTCAGGCTGCCTCAGTTTGCATCGTATCTCTGTGCAAGCTTAGGCTAGCTGCTTATGTTAATGATATTTCAGTTTCCTCATGTTTAAAATAGGGTTAATGACACTGTGGAGATAAAATGAGTTAATACACGTGATGATGTGCCTAGGACAGTGTCTGGCTGTTAACTGTGTCAGCTGTTATCACCATCCATATCATCAAGCCAACAGAGACATCCAGTGTAATCATAATCACTCCCTCCCACACACTCTTATTTGAAACAAAACTAAACAAAAAGGATACCAAAACATATTGGCCCTTTTTGAGCCACCTTCCCTTTGATGCTGCTTCTTCATCTCCATTCTTCCTTTTACCACCCAAAGTTTGGAAAGAACCATGTTTGCAATTTTCACTTTCATAGCAATAATTTATAGCCTGGCTTCCACCCAAAATATTCTGCTCTAATTGTTTTAGTTAAAGTCACTAAAGACTTTCTGTTAAATCAAATTATTTATTTTCAGTCTTTCTGCTTCTTAATCACTTTTTAGTATTTCACACTGTTTACCCATCCCCACTTTTTGAAATAGCCTTCTTTCTTGGGCTTAACGTGACGACACTTTCTTCTAGTTCTTTTCTTGTCTTCTCTTCCCGATATATCTTTAATGATTCCTGCTTTCTGCCCATCTTTAAAATACTGCCAATCCTAGGTTCTATATTTTATCGTTTTTTTCTTATCAATCTCAAAGGAAGAGACTAATGGCTTTCACACAATCTAAGTGGTGATGGTGCCCAAGTTCATTCTATTCTAGACCTCATTCCTGTACAGCATTTCCAACAACTTAGAAGAGTTATCTGCTTGGATATCCAATATAAATCTCAAACTTAAAATGTTTAAAGATAAATTTATCTCACTTACCTTAATCTATTAGTTCTTTTCTATTTGTTACCACAGTTAACGAAATATCACCATCTGTTTGGTCTTCCAAGATAGAAACTTGGGACTTACCCATAATTTCTTCCTCCTTAATCATTACAACTAATTTGTCACAGGTCTTATCAATTATTCCTGAGGAATATCTCTGAGATATAATCCCTTTCCTCTTTTCCCATTCCACAGTTATTTATAGTGCTGTAATCTTGGAGGGGTTGCTGGTTCATTCTAAACCTCAGTTTTGTCATCTGTAAAATGAGGATAATAAGAGCATCTACCTGATAAGGTTAAATGAGGAAATGTATGTTAAGTCCTTACTCAGAACCTAGTAAGTTCTCAGTGAATGATAGCCATATAATTTAGGTTCTCAAGATGTTTTGCTTTTATTTTAATGGATAATCCTGCATCTCTCACATTTCTTTTGTAAAAAGCCACCAAATATCTGTATCTGACATGATGATGTCCACCCCTACACTGCTACCCTTGCATCTCATTAACTCACCCCACCATAATCACCCAACCTAGTGTCACCACAGTTCTTGTCAGAGGGTATGTATATTCCAGTTCTTGTCAGAGGGTATGTACATTCCATAATGTTTAGTAAACGGATCTGTGAATAAAGCTCATATGATTTCCACTCTCAACTGCAGAGAAATGTGTATAGACTTGGTTTTGGTAGAACAGGAAGGCTAGCGGAAGACAGTTAAGGGTGCAAACCCAGCCTTTGAAAATCAATGCTCTGTACTATAATAATAAAAGAAAATGAATCGTTTGCCATCTTTCAGGAATACATTCCCTGTTTAAAGGCTACTGTCATAAACAAGAAGACTACTAAATAACGAGAGGGAAGAAAAAACATTTTCCAAGCTCTGTGCATGTCACAGGTAAGACCTGGATACTAGCCAAGGCACTAATAATCAGTGAATAGTATTTCCTATAGGAAGCTGGAGGAAGGGGGAAAACGCCTCAGAGTTAGTATTTAGACAGGACAGTATGAATTTTTTTAAGACTCATTTTCATTTAGAAAAGTTATTGAGAAGGCTGGATCCACATCCATCCATTTAGTAACTAAAGTCTTGCTAATGCTACAAGTGAAGTTTATTGTTATGTAAACAATGACTCATTTAACTCATTATTTTAAGTACAATATGCATTGTAGCTTACAGAGAACCTAATTCTAACTACCAAGACAGTTACTTTCTAATGAGACACTGGTTTATGTTCTGGTCTACTCCATCTATAATATTCTTTTTAAAAATTTGACACGAATTTCCACTTCTGGCCAAGATGGAGTAACCGGGACTAGATTAACCCTCCCACCTAAAACAATAAACAAACCTTTACACAAAATATATGAAACAATAGGTTTTAAGACAGCAGACATAAGGCAATGAAAAACAGTGATTCCTCAGATGGAAAACAAATGAGGCAAATCTTGTGACTGCCCACTTATTGCCTTGAAAGCATTTCCAGGCCACAATGTAAGAAGGGAGACTTCCAGTTTCCAGTTCCACATGTAAGGAGCTTGGAAGTCACCACTTCATCCTAACAACAAGTAAAAACCTGAATAGACTAAAAAATCAACAATTCCAGGATCCATAAGAGGTGAGGGCACAGGGCAAACCATTGAGTACAGTCAGGGAGTCACAGCTTACCAGAGTGGAAAATGCAGTGGGAACCAGAGTCAGAGTAGGAAAACCTGACTTGCTACTGACAAATTGCTGGAGGCTCCATGTGGACAAGTCTGAGAGTTAATAACTCCAGGGGCACTCAGAGATGGGGGTCGCCACCATTTTGTGTGACTTACCTCTAGGAGCCCAACTAGGTTCTCACAGTAAATACTGAAGAAAAATCCCCTCAAGCTTCTGGCAGAAGGGGAAAAGTAACCATTTTGAAACATGCCAAAGCACAATGCTCTTAACAAGGCCTGCCCTCAGGGGAACCTAGTTCACCAGAGCCCAGCCTGCTAGAGTATTATCAGTGCCTAACTGAAGGGAAGCATTCTATGTGGGAGAAGGGAAATACCCAACTGTCTCCCACTCTAGTCCTCCTTTCCCACTGAAGTGGGGGAAGGAAAACAATACCTGAGGAAGACTTATGAAGCTTATAGTTCAGAGGCACAAGCTCACTAAAAAACTGAGACCTACTTACTGAACTACAGAACGCTTCCTCATCCCCACAGCTCACTACCACGTGATTAATACTAAAGGCCCATTTACAGCAGTTCCTTTAACACAGTAGATCATATCCAGCTATCAAGAAAAAAGTACAAGGAATACTAAAAGGCAAAGAACACAATGTGAAGAGACAGGGTGAGCATCAGAACCAGACATGGCAGAGATGTAATACACAGACTGGGAATTTAAAACAACTATGATTAACATGTTAAAGGCGCTAATGGATAAAATAGACAGCATGCAACAATAGAAAGAGATGGAAATCCTAAGGAAGAACCAAAAAGAATGCTAGAGATTAAAAAACACTGCAACAGAGGTGAAGAATGCCTTTAATGGGACTATTAATGGACTGTATGTCGTCTATTAATAGACAAAAATCAGAGTAAAGAATCTCTGATTTTGAGGATGTATCAACAGAAACTTTCAAAACTGAAAAACAAAGAGAACGAAGACTGAAAAAACCCCTGAATAAAATATCCAATGACTGTGGAACAATTACAAAAGGTGTAAATATGCATAATGGGGAATACCAGAAGGAGAAAAAAGAGAAAAAGGAACAGAATAAATATTTGAAACAATAATGACTGAGAATTTTCCCCAAATTAATATCAGACAGCAAACCACAAGACAGTCGGAGAACATCAACCATAATAAATGCCCCCTAAGCTATACTTAGGCATAATGATATCATTTTGAAACTACGATAAAGAACAAATCATGAAAGAAGCCAGATTTTTTAAATGCCTCATCTATAGAGGAACAAAGAGTTACATGTGACCTCTCAGAAACCATGCAAGCAAGAAGAGAGTGCAGTAAGATATTTCAAACGTTGAGAGAAAACCCCACCAACCTACAATTCTGTACCCTGAGAAATTATCCTTCAGAGGTAAAGGAAAAATAAAGACTTTCCTGAACAAATAAAAATTGAGGAAATTTGTTGCCAGACTTGCCTTGCAAGAAATGTTAAGAAAAGTTCTTTAGAGTGGGAAAATAATATAGGTCAGAAACTAAAATCTACATAAAGGAAGGAAAAGCACTAAAGAAGTGAAGGTAAGATACAAACTTTTTTTTTTATTCTGAATTGATCTAACAGATAACAATTAGGAACAGAGAGGGGTATTATATAATGATAAAGGGGTAAATTCTCCAAAAACATATGAAGATCCTTATAGATCTCATATACAGATTTCAACATCCTTTTAACAGAAATGGACAGATCCAACAGGCAGAAAAATCAGTAAGGACACAGTTGAACTCAACGATACCATCAAACACCTGAATATAACTGACATCCGTAGATGACTTTACTGAACAAGAGCAGAATGCACCATCTTTTCAAGTTCACACAGAGTATTTACCAAACCAGACCATATTCTGAACCATAAAACAGACCTTAATGAATTTAAAAGAATAGAAAGCATATAATATCTGCTCTCAGATCACAATGGAATTATTAGAAACCAATAACAGAAAGATAGCTGGAAAATTCCAAAATACACAGAGATTAAACAGTGCAAACAGAGAGAACCCAGTCAGAATCTGACACATTCCCTTACTTGAGGTGGAGCTGAGAATCTCAGGAGACCAAGGCAGTGAGAGTTCAAGGGACAGAGTTCTGGGAAGAAGAAAGCTGTGTAGAAATAATTCTGGAGATCTGTGGAAATTAACCCTTGAGAAATCAACAGAGTACTCACTGGCATGTGTATGTGAGGAAACTACCCAAGGCTGAGAAAAGATCTATCCAAGATTAGAAAAAAAAGTATCCGCTTCTTACATAGGGCCAGAAATAGTACCTGTTCCTACCAGCCAGAATGGAAAAATTTACAGGACATTCGGCAGGCACAGTGGCTCATGCCTGTAATCCCAGCACTTTGGGAAGCCGAGGCAGGCAGATCACCTGAGGTCAGGAGTTCGAGACCCAGCCTGGCCAACATGGTGAAACCCCATCTCTACTAAAAATACAAAAACTTAGCCAGGCATGGTGGTGCTCACCTGTAGTCCCAGCTGCTCAGGAGGCTGAGGCAGGAGAATTGCTGAGACCAGGAGATGGAGACTGCAGTGAGCTGAGATCATGCCACTGCACTCCAGCTTGGGTGACAGAGTGAGACTCCAAAAAAAAAAAAAAAAAAGAAATAGGACATTTAGTAGAATACTCAGAAGGGTCTTATCTCAGTAGTAGCAAACAATTAGACCTGGAATATATGCTGCTGTGGTCCTGCTTAACAAATGATTAAGGCAAGACAGAAAACTGATCATATTGTTTGCAAATAACATTTCAGAAAAAAGCTTAAGAATATGTATAAGAATACAAAAATTTCTAACACCCAACAAGCTAAAATTCACAACATCAGATAACCAAAAAGAGATTATCAAGTATGCAAAGAGGCAAGAAAATATGATTCATATTTAGGAGAAACAAAATCAATCAATTGAAACTGACTAATAAATAAGACAGATGTTAGAATTAGTACAGAAATATTTTAAAACAGATTATTATTGTATTAAATATGCTCAAAAGGTATGAACAAGGAAGCTATAAAGACTCGAATTGAACTTCTAGATATAAAATTAGAACATCTGAAATGAGGCCGGGTGCAGTGACTCATACCTGTAATTCCAACACTTTGGGATGCTGAGGTACACAGATCACCTGAGGTCAGGAGTTTGAGACCAGCCTGGCCAACACAGCAAAACTCTGTCTCTACTAAAAATAGAAAAATTAGCCAGGTATGGTGGCGGGTGCGTGTAATCCAGCTACTCGGGAGGCTGAGGCAAGAGAATCATTTGAACCCGGGAGGCAGAGGTTGCAGTGGGCCGAGATCGCGCCACTGTACTCCAAGCTGGGTGACAGAGAGAGACTCCATCTCACAACTAACGAACAAACAAACACACACCCATCTGAAGTGAAAAATACACTAGATAGAATTAGTGACACATTTGACATTACAGAGGAAAAGATGAATGACCTTGAAGACACAGGAATAAAAACTATACAAAATTAAAAACACAGAAGGACCCTCCAAAATAAAAATGGCATCAGTGAACTGTGAGATAACTCCAAGTGGCCAAATATAGTTGTAATTGCAGTCTCTGAAGGTGGGGGAAAGAAGATATATTTAAAGAAACTATGGCTACAAAATTTCCAAATTTGAAGAAAACTATAAGCCCACTGATCCAAGAAGTTCAATAAACCTCAAGTTCACGAAACATGAATAAAATGACACTAAGGCACATCAAACTGATTAAAACAGTGATAAAGAGAAAATCTTAAAAGCAGCTAGGGAAGAAATGACATTAAGTACAGAGGAACAAAGGAAAGGATGACAGCAGATTCCTTGTCACAAATAATGCAAGTGGGAAGGCAGTGGATCTATAGTTTCAAATTATGGAAAGGAAAAAAAATCTGTCAACTTAGAATTCTTTATCCAGTGAAAACATCCTTCAAATATTTCAAAAATCATATTAAAATAAAGACCTTTACAGACATATAGAGGCTGAATAAATTAATCACTAGCAGATCCACAATGTAAGAAATGTTAAAGGAATTCCTTCAGGCAGAAGGAAAGACACCAGATGCAAATATGGATTAACACAAAGAAATGAAGAGCACCAGAAATGGTAACTGCATGGATAAATACATAAGATTTTTATCTTATTGGTTAAAACTCTTTAAAAGATAACTAACTGCTGTATTGTGGGGTATATAACATTTATATAAGTAAAATGACAACAACAACATAGAGGTTGGGAGGGGACAAACGGAAATATACATTGTGCAGAAATAATTATATTATATTGTTATATTAACAGGTATATTATATTGTTATATTAACAGGTCTGAGGCTGCTCCCCTCAAAAAGCTTGCTTACGAGGTTGACTCTTGGCAGGAGTCTGGGAACTGGGATTTCAGGAGGGTTCTTACCATTTCCAGAACTGATAAGAATGGCTCATTGTACCTAAACAGGTTGTACAAACAATGTGGTTTACCTGCTCCCCTTCTGGCTGCCTGGAATTTTGGTATGTGTTAGGCAAGGTGGGGGTCTGTATGACCACACCCCAGTAAAAATCTTGGGCAATGAATCACTAATGAGTTTTCCTGGTACACAATATTTCACACGTGTTGTCACAACTAATTGCTGGAGGAATTGAGTGTATGTCATGTGACTTAACTGGGAAAGGGTACTTGGAAGCTTGTGTCTAATTTCCTCCAGACTTGCACCATGTGGCTTTTCCCTTTGCTGATTTTCTTTTGTATCCTTTCATTATAATAAAGCACAGCTGTGGGAATGACTATATGTTGAGTCCTGTGAATCTTCCTAGGGAATCCTTGAACTGAGGGGCACTCCTGACATAACTATTGTAATGGTCTTATACTATACATGAAATGGTATAATGTCACTTGAGGGTACACTGTAAAAAGTTAAACCTACATAGTATACATGATACAGTGAACAAACAATAACAAAGAGTATAGCTAATTAACTAAGGAGATAAAAATATACTCATACAAATAATCAAAATGTGGTAGCGAAATAGAGAAATGCAGGATGAAAACAAGGAATAGATAGGATAAATGAAAAGTAAATAGCAAGAAGATAAATTTAAACCTCCCCTAATTAAAAAAAAGTAAATGATCTAAATATTTCAATTAGAAGCCAAAGACAGATTGGATAAAAAAGCAAGACCCATTATTACTATGATGCTAATAAGAAGCTCATTGTAAATATAAATAAACAAATAGGCTAAAATTAAAGGTATGGACAAAGATAACTAATATATGCTAACACAAATAATAGAAAGGTGGAGTGCTTTTTATTATTAGACAAAGTAATTTCAGAGCAAAGGGTATCATCAAGGATTAAAAAAGGTCATTCCCTAATGATCACTGGGTTGGTGCATCAAGAATACGTAACAGTCCTAAATACACACTCTAATAACAGAGCTCCAAACACAAAGAGCAAAAACTACAAGGAATACAGAAATCCACAGAATCCATTTTTGCAGATTAAGATTTCAATGTCTCTCTTCTAATAATTAAGGGAACAGGTAGAGAGAAAATAGCAAGGATATAGAAGCCTTGAAAAAAACAATTTGACCTATTTGATATTTATAGAAGTGTCTACTGTAAAATAGCAAATTCTTTTCAATTGCATATGAAACATTTATGAAGACAGACCATATTTTGGACCGTAAAAAATTCTGTATAAATTTAAAGAAATCATGTCATACAAAGCATGTTCTTTGACAACAGTGAAATTACATTTGGAATCGATAGCAGAAATATATCTGGAAGTTCCCCAGAAATAAATACATGTAAGTCAAAGAAAAAGTCAAAAGACAAATTTGAAAGTATTTTGAATGGAACGCAAATGAAATGCTTTAAAAAAAAGTAAAGAGGAGGGAATACTTTCCCATTACCATGATACTAAAACCAGACAGACATTAAGAAACCCTAGAAACCAATATCTCTCATGAACATAAATGTAAAACAGTACATACAAAATTGCAGCAAATTGAATCCATCAATATATTAAAAAGTCATGACCAAGTAGGTTTTCTCTTAGGAATGAGAAGTTAGATTCAAGTATCAATCAATGTGATTTGCAACGTTTAACTAACAAAGAAAAATATAACTTCTATTGATGTTGAGGAATTCTGACAAAATACAATATAAATTCCTGATTGAAAAAAAATTATCAACAAACTAACAACAGCAGAGAACTTCCTTAACCTGGCAAGGAACATCTATGGAGAACATATTGACATATCTAATGGTGAAAGACTGAATGCTTTCCACCTAAGACCAAGAAAAAGCAAGAATTTCCGCTCTCTTTGTTTCTACTCAACATTGTACTAGTTCTAGTCAGAGTAATAAGGCAAGAAAAAGAAAAAGGAAGAACTAAGATTATCTTTATTTACAGATAACATGATCATCTATGCAGAAAATCTTACTGAATCTATAAAAAAAGTCATTAGAACTAATAAGTGAGTTTAGCAAGGTTTTAGGATACAAGAGCAATATGGTAAAAATCAATTGTACTTCTATATATTGGCAATGAACAATTAGAAATGAAGCTGAAAGCAATATCACTTACAATAGCATAAGAAATAAGAAATACTGAAGGATAAGTATAAAAGATTTTCAACATTTATACACTGAAAGCTAGAAAATACAGTTGATAGAAATTAAGGAAGGTCTACATGAATGCAGACATATACTATATAGGTTGGAAGATTCAATACTGATAAGTTAATTTTCCCCCAAATTATCTATCTTTTCCCCCCAAATTGATGTCTGTACGTCCGTCCATCCATCCATCCATCCATCCATCCATCCATCCATCCACCCATCCGTCCATCCACCCACCCATCCATCCATCCATCCATCCATCCATCCATCCATCCATCCATCCAACGCAATCTCCATAAAAACTCTAGCAGCTTTTTTTTTGTAGAAATTTACAAGGTTTCACACGGAAATGCAAAGAATCTAGAATAGCTGAAATAACTCTAAAAAAGAAGACTGGAGGGTTGACATGATTTCAAGATTTATTATAAAGCTACAGTAATAAAGTATGTTATTAGTATCAATATAGAATATTAGATAAGTAAAACAGAAGTCCAGAAATAGAACTATATATCTATGGACGAATGATTTTTAACAAAGGTGCAAAAGGAATCCAGTAGATGAATAGTCTTTACAACAAATGGTGCGGGAACAACTAGGTATCCGTATCTTCCCCTCCAAAAAGAAGAAACCGAAAAGAAAAAGAATGTTGACACATATCTTGCATCATATACAAAAATTTACTCAAAATCAATCAGATACCTAAATGTAAAACATAAAACTACAAAATTTCTAGGAGAAAATATTTGTGTCCTTTGATTAGTCAGAGAAATCTTAAACACAACACTAAAAGGCCAGTCCTCTAAAACATAAATTCACAAGGTGGACATCTACAAACTTCTGTCTTCAAAAGACACCGTTAAGAGAATGAAGAGAAGCCATAAATGAGAAAAAAATATTTGTAAATCAAGTATCTGTTAAACGACGTGCATCCAAACTAGATAAAAAAAGTTTCAAAACTTAAAGGGGATATTCAGATAGCAAATAGGCACACAAGAAGATTATCAATATCAGTTACTAGTGAAATCCAAATTAAAGGCACAATGAGACATCACTACATAGTAGTAGAATATCAAAAGTTTAAAAGATTGACCACACTGTGTACCAACAAGAATGGGGAGGAACTGAAACTCTCATACATGGATAGTGAGAACGAAAATGATACAACCACTTTGAATACCATTTTGCAGTTTCTTAAAAAGTTAAACATATACCTGTCAGATGATCTAGCCACCTACTCTTAAATATTTGATAGAATTCAATGGTGAAACCACTTGATCATGAAGTTTTATTTGGTGGATGGTTTTTGATAGCAGGTTCAATTTCTCAAAGGAAACAGAGACCCTGAGATATTTTATTTCACCTTGTGTTAGTTTTGGTAAGTTGTGCTTTTCAAGAAATTTGTTATTTTCATCTAAGTTGTTGCAGTTACTGGCATTTATAATCTCTCTTTATATTGTCTTATTATCCTTTCTATGTCTGTAGAATGTGTAGTGGTATCTCCTCTTTCATTCCTGATATTAGTAATTTGTGTTTTCTCCCATTTTTCTTAAGCAATATTAAGATTTATACATTTTATTTATAGGGTTCATAAATTTTGTTTTTTCAAATAATGAATTTTGGCTTTATTCATTATTGCTAATGTTTATTTCCTACTCCACTGATTTCTGCTCTTTATTATAATATTTCCTTCCTTTTTACTAACATTCTTGGGTGTAGTAATTTTAATTTCTTAGGGCTGCCATAACAAGTTACCACTAACTTTGTGGCTTAAAACAACCAAATTTTATTTTCTCACAATTCTGGAGGCTAGAAGTCCAAAATCAAGGTGTCCCTAGGGCCATGCTCTGTCTGAGGCTCAAGGAAGTTTTTCCCCCTTCCTAGTTTCCGGTGGCTCCTAGAAATCCATGGTGTTCTTTGGCTTATATAGCTGTATCACTCCAACTTCTGCCTCCAAATTCACATGGCCCCCTTCCTTGTGTACTTCTGTGTGACTTCTCTTCTTTTTAAAAAATATCGTCATTGGATTTAGGGCTCACCCTAATTCAGCGTGATCTCATTTTAATTTAATTACACCTGCAAGGTCTTATTTCGAAAAAGGTCATGTTCTTAGATTCTGGGTGGACATGAATTTTTGGGGTACATTATTCAATTACACTGGATTTAACAGATACATTTTAGAACCTCTGGATTCTGTTATGTTTCTCTCAAGTATGCTGATTTTTGTTCAAGTTAACTTAGCTGGACTCAAATTCTCCTCGGTTATAATAAGCAGCTGAAATACCTAAGTTCTTTCAGCTTCTGGGTGTTTCTTTATTTGCAGAGCTTATTAGGATTTCTTCTATACATATATGGTTCAGTAGTCAGCCAAGGATCTGGGGCAGGGCTTACACACACATTTTGGGATCCACTGCCTCTGCAGCTCCCTTTCTTTTGGAATTTCCTTGCTAACTTTCCAGTGTTCTGCCAGCTTTGGGATTCTGTCCTTTGATACTTCAAGTAAGTAAAGCTGTGGCTTTCTGCCACCTGAAGCCATCCACTTAAGTGTTGGAAAGAGTCCTTAAGCAAAATGCCACAAACTTGAAAATACACTGGTTTTGGTCCCTATATTCCAAATGTAAACTCACTTCCCACTTCCATCTGCTTTCTGCCACTCTCCAGTGCCTTCAAATAGTTATTTTTTGTATTTTGTTCATATTTCTTAATTGTTATCCATGGAAGGCTTAGTCCAAAAAGGCAATTCTTCCATTAACAAAAGCTGGAATTCAGACATGTTTTTATTATGGCTTTAAAATGCTTTAGTAAAGTGCACATTCATTTGTCAGGCCAGAGGTGCCAGATGATGATTTTACCTCATTAACTCTGAGAGGAATATTTTAAGCTTAAAAATTCTCAGCAACTAGTTCTTACAGTACAGCCAGTGCAGCTACCTATTTATAGGTAGGTGTTAGCCAAGTTAAAAAGACCTACTGAAGTTGCAGAAGCATTCAGCAGAGCAATCTGTCCCTATAGATCAGTATTACATAAAATCTACCTAGCAATTTTTCTAACCCTATCAGATTTCTGCTAATAAATAGAATCAGACAAAGAAGTAACAGACGTATTTAAACAAGTTATTTTTAGTGAAAAGAAAAAAGGCAGAAAACAAGAACAAAAGAGACTAAGCTAGGAGACAGATATTTTCATCATATCTTAGTAATTACTACAAAGGATGGTGGGAAGGACTCTTAAAAAAGCAACTCTTTTAAAAATAGGAGGGAAAAGATCAACCTTCACTATTAGCAGACATCCTCGATAATTAAGAAGATATGATATTTACTTGGCAGCCTACAGTCTATTCTATATAGAGATTAGCTCAATACCTAAACTGAATTAAAAAAAAAACAAACTAGGTTTTACTTTTTTACCCAACAATTAAAAAACATATCTGGGGTTTAGTTTTAACTATTTATACTGAAAAGTACATTTCATCTTGAGATTTGGCAAATCTTTGAAATTTGAGAGTGTAACAGATTCATGGAGAGGATAAGAGAGAAATGAAGTAAGTTAGATCTGGATTCTAGTTCATGGTTTATTATTCTATTATTACCCTGGGCAAGTGGAATTAACTGCTTTTGGAGGCAGTTTCATTAAATGTGAAACAAAGGACTTGGATGAAATCTTTTAAGATTCTAAGTGCTAAAAAAAAGCTTTATGTGAATCAGATTTTAAACATATGAGAATTGAGTGATACTGACTACGAACTAACAATGACTCAAATGTTATTTCCCTTGTTCCCTCACAGAATCCCTTTGCCACTTCATTTCTCCCCACTTCCCCATAATCTTTCGTAAAAAACAGGGTCAATGAAGTCAGGCATGTCTCTGAAAAGAACTCTCTAGAGCTGATAATTCTCAATCTAAGATCTTTCTAGAACTTGATCTAAAAGTTTTATCTCACTCATAAGACACGGGGAAAAAAGTTAAAAATGGCAGTGGGGGGGATTCCTTGGGAACAATCAGTTTATTTTTGAAAACACTATGTTCCTTATTGAGATGTCCTTTCTGTACAGTGCTCACCAATGAGGATTGCTGCACCTAGTCTAAGACTTTTAGTCCTTTGAACACATTACGTTATATGATAACAGGTGCTATATAAAAGCATGGGGTTTCATGAGTTTAGTATTTCCTAGCAAGGCTTAGAGCTTTTTCCTTTTACTAGATCAGCTACATTCTCTATATATCTTAATTTACCTCTCCTTTGGGTCACAATCCTCTGTTTCTAATTTATAGCCCCTAAGATCATTTAACCACAGGTATTATATCATGGTAGGTTATATGCTCAGACATACCAACTGTGTGACCTTTTGCAAATTACTTAACTCCTCTCTCCATCTTGATTTCTTACTCTGTAAAAGGGGATACATATACCTCATGAGGCTGTCATGATAATGTAGTTATTAGAATGAAACCTGGTACATAGTATATGCTCAATAAATGCTAGTGATGATCATGCTTTCATCCTGTCTTCCCATTCTTGATGACGAACTCTGTTCAAGTCTTTTCACTTTACACATTTCTCAATCACTTTCAGGAGTCTTGGCAGCATCATGGACTTCCCCTCACCTTCACATTTCAGTGCCATCTGTTGCCTACTCCTGATGTTTGTTCTTCCATAGGGGGAGAGGCTAATTAAAGCACAAATTTACCCTCTTAAATTTTTAAGTGAATAGTACAGCATGGTTAACTATAAGCACAATGTTGTACAGCAGACCTCTAGAACTTTTGCATCTTTCATGATTGATACTTTATACCCATTGAACAGGAACTCCCCATTTCCTCCTTCCCCCCAGCTCCTGGCAACCACTATTCTACTTTCTATTCTGATGGCTACTTTAGATGCCTCATGTAAGTGGAATCATGTCATATTTGTCCTTTTGTGACTGGCTTACTTCATTTAGCAGAATGTTCTCAAGTTTCATTCATATTGTAGCATATTACAGGATCTCTTTTCCATTGATATATAGACCACATTTTCTTGATCCATTCATCCTTTAACATTTAGGTAGTTTCTGTCTCTTGGCAATTGTGAATAATGCTGCAATAAACATAGGAGTGAAAATAACTCTTTGAGACCCTGATTTCAGTTCTTTTGGAAGAATACCCAGAAGTTGGATTGCTGGATCATATGGCAGTTCTATTTTTAAATATCAGATGAACCTCCATACTGTTTTCCATAGCAACTGTACCATTTTACATTCCCACCAACAGTGTATGGGGTTCCAATTTCTCTACATCCTCACAAACACTTGTAATTGTCCTTTTTTTTTTTTAAAGAATGGCCATGTTAACAGGTGTGAGGTACTATCTCATTATGGTTTTGATTTGCATTTTCCTGACAATTAGTGATATTGAGCATTTTTCATATACCTATTGGCTATTTGTATGTCTTCTTTGAAGAAATGTCTATGTCAAGTCCTTTGTCCATTTTTAAACATTGTTTTATTGCTATTGAGTTGTAAGAGTTTTTTGTATATTCTGGATATTAACTCCTATCAGATACATGGTTTGAAAATATATTCTCCTATTCCACAGATTGCCTTGTCACTCTGTTGCTTCTCCTTGTCCTTCTCCTTTTTTTTTTTTTTTTTTTTAAGACAGGTCCTCATTGTGTCACCCATGCTGGAGTGTGGTGACATGATCATAGTTCACTGAAGCTGCAGCCTTGGACTCAAGTGATCCTCCTGAGTAGCTGGGACTACAGGCGTGTACCACCGTGCATGGCTAATTTTTAAAGTTTTTGTAAAGACAGGTCTCACTATATTGCCCAGGCTGGTCTCGAATTCCTGGCCTCAAGTGGTCCTCCTGCCTCAGCCTCCCAAAATGATGGGAATACAAGCATGATACACTGTACCCGGCCTGTTACCTCTTTTTAAGTACTAAAAATACTGATGCCAAATACTGATGACTCATCTGGCATAGAAATAATTTTAGTCTTTGTTTTTTACTGAATTAATAAAATTCATTAAGCATTGTGTTGGCATGTTCTTATTACATTATCTTACTATCTCTGTTCCTTTAGTTCTTTTCCATTACATGTTCTATTTCATTGTCCATCTGGAAGTGTCTATTCTTTAAAATTTTTTTTAGCTTTTCTTAAGTATCAACAGAGTTAATTTTAAAGGTAATAAACTGTAGCTTGTTTTCTTCAAAATTGCTTTTCAATGTTGCTAATTTCTATTCCTGCACACTAACTGAACAAGGATGCTGGCAATGATAACTGTAAGACAGAGAAACGACATGATTCTGAGCTGCATTTTAGAAAGATTACTTTGGCAGCCAGGCATTAGACTGATTAGATGACAGAAAGACCAGAGAAGCAGAAAAGATAACTGATGGGTCTTCAGCTTAATACCGGGGTGATGAAATAATCTGTACAACAAATCCCCGTGACACACGTTTACTTATGTAACGAACCTTCACATGCAACCGGGAACCTAAAATAAAAGTTAAAAAAAAAAAAAAAAGAAGAAGAAGATGGAAAGACCAGAGGAGGGAGGCAAGCTAATTAGCAAAATTGAGAATGGAGAATATGGAAAGAATGTGAGAAACTGTGAGAGCTGAACCCTCAGGGTCTGGTCCTGACTGCATATAGGAGATAATGTAGATGGTGATTCAATACCGACTCCAAGATTTAAAGCTCAAGTGAGAGGAAAACTGAGATACTATTTAGGAAGAGAGGAGTCGAAGCTGGTTTGGGTGAATGAATCATCAGGTATCCTCTCTGACCACAGCTCCTGCTGAAATATTCAACAGTCTTTGCCATCTCCAATACCACAGAGTATCTACCATAAGCCAATGTACTGCTATTATTGTATTACCGATTGCTTTTCATATTATGTTGTCTACAACATAGTTTCCCTATTACCACTACTTACATTAAAGAGTTGTGAGGATTAAATAAGAATATGTTTAAAGCTCTAAGCACTGTGCCCACAAAGAGTAAGAACTCCAATAAATGTATGCTATCACTTTTATACCTTTTGAAGAGTGTCTCACTGTTAACATTTGTCTTAGTGTTTTAAAAAGTCCATTGCCTTCTATTAATGTGGGGATAAAAAAGGGGGAAGGCTTATTTTACTCTGAAAAAAACCTTACTTTGAATCTTTGAATAACTTGCATATTAAATTTCAGCTTTCTGACATTGGTCTTATGGGAAAACATTTGTTGAGAAAAATCTGCAGTCACTACTGAGTGGAATTTTCAGAAAGAGAACAAAGATCTTCGGAGAACAGTAAAAAAAAAAAAAAAAAAAAGGGAAAACCCGATTCTCCAAAGGTTGCTGCTTTTTTATATGCTTCCTCACATTTAATACCTCAAAATGTAGAGAAAACATAAAACAGTAAAGCTTTTAAAATAGGAAATATTTGATAAAATATTTATAACTATGGCAATACAGTTTTAAGTATTGTGCTCTTGGAGTGTTGGCTTTTAAGGTGATATACAACATTTATTTTTGGGAATATAAAAACTGGCTACTTTAATTCGTTGAAATTTAAGATAAAACATTTTAAAGTGAACTCTCATTGATGACATAGCCTTTCGTTTGTGGCCTTAAAATGAAATTATCTAGTTCTGTAATTTTATGAGTATCTGGGGAAGTTATTTCACAACAAACTTTTTATATACTACAAGTTTAAAAAATTTAGATCATTTTACTACAAAATTTTTTTGCAAAGTGTTATCTAATTACATTTATTGGCATTATGGTTACTTTAATAGACCTAGTCACTTTTGAGGAAAATAATAACGTTAATTGGGAAGTTTATTCTTTAATTTAGATCAAAACATCAAAATGGCTTAAGAGTATGTTATTTTTCTTCACTGCACTCAAGGCATTTTAAAATATTTCCAGCGAGATATCTTGCAGAGTTAGATGTCATGATGAGAGTTTTGTTCATGTTACTCTGCAGTCTTTCTTTATAGTAAGTATATGAATATTAGAAGATTATGTGGTTTATAAACTCTTCTTTTTCTCAAAGGTTATTTTTCTCTTGCAGGTCTGTGGAAGAACTTGTGTATTTAGCTACTATTAAGGTTTTCAAACTTTACCAAATAAGGCTGGTTTATTAGATTTGTGAACTTATCTAGAGTGACTTTATTTAATCAATTATTTTTAATTATTTTCTTATAGAGTGATTTTAATAAGTAGAGGTTTGCTTTAAAAAAAATCACAACCAGACTACTGCAAAAAGCATAGACTAGTATCTAGCAGACATTCAAGGACATTTTCAAACTTTCAGGTACTCTGCAGAGGAGCTGGTTGGGGGTAAGGGGAACAACCTCATACAACTAAAACTTACAATCTACCCATATAATATTTACTATAGGAAGTTATGTGCATGCAACCTTATCCTTGGGTTTTGAATCTACTTAAGAAAATTTAATCTTACTTGTAGGGATGAAATAATGAACAATGAGGTAGAAAAGACTGATGGAAATATTCCCTTGTAAATGTGAGAGCCAGCCAGGCAATGATCAAGATGACTAAGCAACCTCAGGATGTGTGACTCAGTAGGCTAATGTAAGAGCATTTAGCTTCATGACATGCATCTTAGTCATCTTCATAAAGGATTCATTGTTTCAGAACAGTACGGGACTCATAAATGGTGTGAAGCATGGATTTGATAAAAATTAAATTTATTGCTTTGATAAAACCAAGTTAACTGTGGCAGGGCCAATTTCATATAAATTCTGCCAATGAATCAGACTATCATTTGTACATACGCCCTCCAACCTAGTGTCTATTAAAGTAGCTAATAACTAAACACAAAGCCTCTGAATGGCCTTTTATGTAATGAGATTTAGTAAAAGTTCTAAGGAAACCAGCATATATTGAGAAATGAAGTTTTAATTAGCAATATATAATTTCTTCAAGTAGAAGATTGTGGTTATAATTTAAGACCAGGCAGGTTAGGGTCTCAATATTAATAATTTGTTGTTAATTTAACCCACGCAGCTACCATTCAAAGTCACTATGTTAGAATTTGCTTTGTATATTTTAACTCCTCCTGGTTCCCTTTATATAACCCATCATAAGATTTATTACATTTATCCATAAAAACAAACTATTTCTTCCTTCCTTGTAATAGGCAGCAAACTTAGTTTCTATCTTTCTCTGCAGAATGACAGCTTTCATTAAGATGATCAGAAACAGTGGACATTTTCAGGTGGATAATTTTTAGCATAACTCCACATTAACATAATGGTGATTAAATTTAGGAATATGAACCCAAAAATAATTAAAAAAAATTTTTTGAGACTCTGTTGCCCAGGCTGGAGTGTAGTGGCGCGATCTCAGCTCACTGCAACCTCCACCTCCCGGGTTCAAGTGATTCTTAAGTCTCAGCCTCCTGAGTAGCTGGGACTACGGGCCCACGCCACCATGCCTGGCTAATTTTTGTATTTTTTTTTTTTTTAGTAGAGATGGGGTTTTACCATGTTGCCCAGGGTGGTCTCAAACTCCTGACCTCAGGTGATCCCTCCACCTCGGCCTGCCAAAGTGCTGGGATTACAGGTGTGAGCCACCATGCCCAGCCTGATTTTAAAAGTTTAAGTTAAAAACTGTATTAGTTAAATTAATTCAAATTAATGTCTATCAAAGACATTAGGCTTTGGGACTAGAAAAGGCGCTTGTAGTAGGCTAGCTAGCTATATACTCTGTACTAGTATACAATCTTCTATGACTTTTATCATTAGTATTCAAGCTCTTGGATGGTTGACAGCTAGGAATCTATTAAGTTGCTGCAACGAAACTTTGGACAGTTGACTCACATGACCTCTCCCCTGTTGGGCCGGGTTTCTGGAAACATCAATTTTTGTAGAACAGTTGTTCAAAACAGCTGTCTTGAAGAGTAAAAAAAAAAAAAAAAGGACTTTTTACTAATGAAGCAATGTTGATGTTAATATCCCACTTGGAGATGTTATCCCAACTTCTGCTTCAGCAGTCAAAAGACTACCATCATCATCAAACAACTGCAGTTACTATTAAGGCAACTGTTAAATGAATTAGCTTGTATTCTTAAACCATGTTCATGAATAACATGTAACTAGCTCTCAAACTACGCATTTTTGCACTTTTGTAAATAGACGGATGGACCTTGAGGCATAAAGCTTATCTTCAATTACAATGACATCCTCTAACTAGTGGTTTTAAAAGTGTGATCTGCAAAATCACCTGGAAGGTTTAAGACATGGCTTGCCAGCCCCACTCTCAGAATTTCTGATTCAGTAGGTGTGGAATGGGGCTAAAGAATCTGCATTTCTGAAAACTTCCTAGGTAATGCCATTCCTGCTGGTCCCAGGACCACACTGTGAGAGCCACTGAGCTTGCCTATTGCAATAGTCTCAGTGAGAGGCAGTATTGAAGGAGGTGAAAAGTAGTTGGATTTGGGAGCTCTCTGGAGGTGTAGAGCCAACAAAACTTGTTTTTAAACATTGTGATCCTAAAATAAAATAAAAGCGTCTTCTGGGGATCCCTAGATTCTTGAGATACGTTCTTGGAGTCTGCAAAGTTAAAACTATATTTATAGTACTAAGAGGTTATTTGCCTTTTTCCACTCTCATTCTTTCACAAGTGTACAGTGGAATTTTCCACACCTTACATAACTTTAACATGTAATGGGTCTATTATTTATAAAAAATGAACAAATGAATATTTCAACAATCCCTATTATTTTAAAACATATTATTTTAAACAAAGTAATATTTAACATATTATTTTTAATTTCTAATATGATAATATCAATTTATCCCATATAAATATAAGCTCGATAATTTTTAAAAAATGAGACAGAGTCTCCTTCTATCACCCAGACTGGAGTGCAGCAGAGGAATAATGACTCATGGCTCACTGCAGCTTTGGCCTCACAGCCTCAAGTGATCCTCCAACCTCGGCCTCCTGAGTAGCTAGGACTACAGGTGCATACCACCATGCATTGCTAATTTTTAAATTTTTCTGTAGAGACAGGATCTTTCTATGTTGCCTAGGCTGGTCTTGAACTTCCGGCTCAAGTAAGCCTCCCACCTTGGCCTTCTAAAGTGCTGGGATTACAGGGACAGCCATAGCCGCCTATGTAATTTTTTTATGAGTATAAAAGGGTCCTGGGACCAAAAAGTTTGAGAAACACTGCTCTTAACAGAATAGTACAAGATTCTGCCTATATGCGGGCACCTGTAGTCCCAGCTACTCGGAGAGGCTGAGGCAGGAGAATGGCGTGAACCCGGGAGGCGGGGCTTGCAGTGAGCCGAGATTGCGCCACTGCACTCCAGCCTGGGCCTGGGCGACAGAGCGAGACTCCGTCTCAAAAAAAAAAAAAAGAAAAAAAAAATATTCTGCCTATATGAAGTTCCCAATCAATGCATAGCTTGCCACCTCAAATGTTCTTTAGACATATATCCAGAGGTTATTATTTCAGACAGTCTCTATACTTGAAATCAGTCAGTCAATAAACTTAGTTATCTACTGGATGGTTAACTACCATCTCTAGGATCATTTAAAACCAGAATTGTGATTAAAAAACTATTTCAGAATAAAATACCTAGGAATACAGTTAACCAGGTAGGTGAATTATCTCTATAAGGAGAACTACAAAACACTGCTCAAAGAAATCAGAGATGACATAACAAATAAAAAAAATTCATGCTCATTAATAGTAAGAATCAATATCGTTAAAATGGCCATACTGCCAAAAGTAATTGGTAAGAATCAATACTATTCTTATCAAACTACCAACGACACTCTTCACAAAACCAGAAAAAACTATTTTAAAATTCATATGGAACCAAAAAGAGAGCCCAAACAGCCAAGGCAATCCTAAGCAAAAAGAACAATGCTGGAAGCACCACACTACCCGATTTCAAACTATACTACAGGACTACAATAACCAAAACAGCATGGTACTGGTACAAACAGACACACCGACCAACCGAACATAATAGAGAATCAGGAAATAAGACTGAACACCTACAACAACCAGTCTTCAATAAAACTGACAAAAGCAAGCAATAGGGAAAGGACTCCCTATTTAATAAGCGGTGCTGGGATAAATGGCTAGCCATATGCAAAGATTGAAACTGGATCCCTTCCTTACACTACATATAACAATTAACTCAAGATGAATTAAAGACTTAAATGTAAAACCCCAAACTATAAAAACCCGCAAGACAACTTAGGCAATACCATTCTGGACAAAGAAATAGGCAAAGATTTCATGATGAAGCCACCAAAAGCAATTCCAACAGAAGCAAAAATTGACAAACAGGATCCAATTAAACTAAAGAGCTTCTGCACAGCAGAAGATATTATCAATAGAGTCAACAGACAACCTACAGAATGGGAGAAAATTTTGCAAACAATGTCTCTGACAAAAGTCTAATACCCAGCATCTACAAGGAACTTTAAGAAATTTAATTAATTAAATTTAAATTAATTTGTTAAGAAAAAAACAGACAACCCCATTAAAAAAATGGACAAAGGACATGAGCAGTCACTTTTCAAAAGAAGACATACATGCAGCCAACCAGCTTATGAAGAGCTCAATGACAGAACACACAGACACAAGGAGGGGAACATCACATACTGGGGACTGTTGGGGGATGGGGGGGCAAGGGGAGGAACAGCATTAGGACAAATACCTAATGCATGCCGGGCTTAAAACCTAGATGACAGGTAGATAGGTGCAGCAAACCACCATGGCACATGTATACCTATGTAACAAACCTGCATGTTCTGCACATGTATCCCAGAACTTAAAGTAAAATTAAAAAAAAAGAAAAAGAAAAAGAGCTCAATGTCATTGATCTTTAGAGAAATGCAAATCAAAAGCACAGTGAGATACCATCTCATAACAGTCCGAAAGGCTATTAATAAAAAGCCAAAATATAACAAAATGCTGGTGAAGTTGTGGAGAAAAAGGAACACTTATACACAGTTGGCGGGAGTGTTTTCCACAATCAGTTCAACCATCGTGGAAAACAGTGTGGCAATTCTAAAAATAGAACTGCCATTCAATCCAGTAATCCCATCACTGGGTATATACCCAAAGAAATATAAATTGTTATCATAAAGACACATGCACACATATGTTCATGCAGCACTATTCACAACAGCAAAGACATGGAATCAACTTCAATGTCCATCGATGGTAGACTAGATAAACAAAATGTGGTACCTATACACCACGGAATACTATGAAGCCTTAAAAAAGAATGAGATCATGTCCTTTGCAGGAACATGGATGAGGCTGGAGGCTGTTATCCTTGGCGAACTAATGCAGGAACAGAAAAACAAATGCCGTGTGTTCTCACTTATAAGTGGGAGCCAAATGATAAGAACGCGTGGACACATAAAAGGGAACAACAAACACTGGGGCCTACTGGTGGGAGGAGGTAGAAGGAGGGAGAAGATTAGGAAAAATAATGAATGGATACTAGGCTTAATACTTGGATGATGAAATAATCTGTACAAGAAACCCCCATGACTCATACCTATATAATAAACCTGCACATGTACCCCTAAACTTAAAATAAAAGTTAAAAAAAAACCTATTTCACATAACTTGTTAGAGTACTCTTTTAAAATGTAGAAAGATACACCTCTATTCTAAAGTGGAAAGATACACCTTAATGCAGACTAAAAAAGATTTTCAATCATTTCATTACTTTTATGGGGGTAGCTTCATTTTAATCATTATCAGAAGAAAATATGTCAAACTAAAATATGACTGCAATTTGTACATTCCTTTAAATAAAATTAGAAAGCATGATGTGACATGTTTTTAAAAATTATTCCACGAAGGCCGGGCGCGGTGGCTCACGCTTGTAATCCCAGCACTTTGGGAGGCCGAGGCAGGCGGATCACGAGGTCAGGAGATCGAGACCACAGTGAAACCCCGTCTCTACTAAAAATACAAAAAAATTAGCTGGGCGTGGTGGCGGGCGCCTGTAGTCCCAGCTACTCGGAGAGGCTGAGGCAGGAGAATGGCGTGAACCCGGGAGGCGGAGCTTGCAGTGAGCCGAGATCGCGCCACTGCACTCCAGCCTGGGCGACAGAGCGAGACTCCGTCTCAAAAAAAAAAAAAAATTTATTCCACGAAAACAAATCTGATTCTTTCTCTGAAATAAAGCACAATATTGTGGATATAATAACCACAAATTATAAAGGCTTGCCAAGCAGGCCTGAAGAAACATAAGGAAAGTTTATCTGCCCAAGTTTGCTTTCCTTTCTTGATAATGTGTTTTAAGTTGTATCCTAAGCCATACAATTCATCTGTAAACAATAATCAAGATAACATGTTACTTTTTGAGAGAAGATTATTGTTCAGGGACTCTAAATTCTGAAAATTCTGAAAGTTATTACTACTTTTAGTGTACTTTACAGTGCTAAGTAAACACCTTGCTTCTTATGGATCAATGTACTCAGCTGGATGGCATGTTCTAACCATTTAGACTGCTAAAAGGAAAGCTCTTGAAAAATAAAGATGACTTCAAGGAACTGAAATACTAACATCATAGCATCTTCATCAATGGACAAACTCCAGCTTAAGTATTAATGTAAACAATAAGTTAAGACATTATTTGCAAGGAATATGAAATTAGTATTTTTAGAAATTCATTATTCAGTCAGAACCCTTCCTAAAGATTTAGGTAAGCTTTGGAAAAATCTTTGAATGTGCTTTTGTTGTTTCACTGAATGTTTCGGCTGAAGATCAATGCAATGGAAAAGATCTTTGTTGCATTCCAGATAAAACTGGTATTTGTAAACATCAAGCTCACCAGAATGTATCTGTTAAAGACCTTATTAAATCTTCAGATACTAGAAGCAGATAGGTGCTATCACATATCAACAGAACTCAATATAAAGGTTTCCCAAAAATTTCACTGCTGAAATCTGTCAAATAATTTTGTTTTCTATATAGTATAACATCTATTATTCAATGATTAGTAAAGCAGAAAATAAAGTCAACAATGTCAGTATGTTTTTTAGTAATGAGATGGAAGATGATGCCAACGTGGCAGATTTTCAATCAAATCTGAAGGTCCATATAGATCAGTAGTTCTGTCCAATCCTCTTTACTACGGCTGTGCATTCTGGTCGGGGCACAAATCAATTATTTGGTCTCTTGATCAAATTTATTCAGGCTTTAGATGTAATCAATCTAAAATAGTGCTTGATATATTTCCATTTTCTGGACTGTAAATACACAGTTGCATATGCCACGCAACTGGTATATGACAAACTGAAGAACTGGCAAGCAGGATGGACAAAAGGACTGGAAACTAATAGTATGATTGAGGCTATCAACTAACTGCTGTTGATGGGAGGTATGGTAATTGTTGCAATACAATCAATTATTTTATGCTCCTATTTGCTTAGCTATCACTGAAAAACTGTTAGCATAATGATGTCTAGAGTGGACAGCAGGCATGTATAAATTCCTTCCTGTGGAAATTGTGCACGTGGCACTATAGTGCTTAGAGTAGGGAATAGGACAAGGGGTGAGGAAGAGAGCTAAAGAAAGATGAAAATAATCTGTAGGATAAAATTAAAAACACACCTGTGGTAGAGATAGAGATTGCTAACATACCAGAGAAAGGAGACTATCTGTTAAAAGCTATCAGAGACAGTTTGGCTCATTTTGAGCAAACGAGAGGCACAGAAATACCAATAAGAGGCTCCTCAACTAGACCATCATTAAAACAAAATGACAGTCTTTAAAAAAGATCCAGTGCCAGCTTGGAGAAGCGTGTAGCATGCCACAAAGAAGGTAAGGCAACAGGTACCTGCGTGAGAAAAGGATAGGTTGTGTAGATCTTGCTAGGCCAGGATTATAGGCACTTTCTAAAAGACCAAGATAATTAAAGTATTGCATGTTACTAGAAATGGCCACTAAAACAAAAATGAAAAAAAATTCCCTAGCAAAATACAGTCTGAGTATCCCTTATCTAAAATGCTTGGGATCAGAAGTGTTTTGAATTTCAGATTTTTTTGGACTTTGGAATATTTGCATATATGTAATGAAAGATCTTGGAGATAGGACTTGGGTCTAAACAAGAAATTCATATGTTTCATACACACCTTATACACACAGCCTGAAGGTAATTTTACTCAACATTTTGTGAAACAAAGTTTTCACTGCAACCCATCACATGAGGCTAGGTGTGGAATTTTCCACTTGTGGTGTCATGTTGGCACTCAGAAAGTTTTGGATTTCGAAGCATTTTGGATTTTGGATTTTCGGATTAGGGATGCTCAACCTGTACATTATGATCAGCATAGTTCACCTGCAATATGGCTAGGGCTGAATCTTGTCCACAGTCACTTCTGAAATCCAAGATCTTAGAAAGATTATTTCCCTCATTACCACAGCCCCTTTACATTTGTTTTCTTTCAGAATTTCGAGGAACTAATGCTTCCAAATGTTGATAATTACACAATGCCTGTCTATGAGGAGTACAATGTATTTGTGTTTATCTTTCTCTAGACTCAGCAGAAATGAACTGGTCACATGCTAAAATGGATCATTTCACTTCTTAAGGGAGGTTTAAATAAGTATGGGAATAGGAAACAAAGAACTTTTTGGCTTTTGCCCATTTCCATCTGTTCCCGGGCATCCTTAAAGCCCTTCTGTGGTTCTAACCTCTTAAATCCTGCTGTGTGCGAGCACCGCCCATACTCTGTCTTGGCATTCGTAGAGAAGTTCTCAAAGGTGTATGTCTCTGCTCATCCAGGTAAGCAAGGTCTTCCAAATGGGCAGAGCTGGTGGCTGACAAGAAAGAAAAGTTTAGTTAGAATATTTAAGTTCAGAAAATGTCTTTCAGCTAGTCTGTATCTCCAGAACTTTGGAATCAGGGCTTACTGCAGCCAAAAAATACATATGCAAAATATGTAATATATATAAAATACATGTATTTTATGCCTTTAAAAATCCAAATAAGTGGTTTGTAAAAAATAATAACCCTTCATTTCACTTGCTCTTTAAGATAGTACATAATAAACCTGTGCTGGCTAAGAGGTTCTATAACCTTAAACAGAAGGATTAAATATTTCCTATTCAAAAAGCAAAACAAACTAAGCAAATAAACATAAACCCTTACTTCATAAAAGAAATAGATAATGGTAGATTTGAGATTTAAAATGAAAAACAAAATGCTAGTCCAAAAGCTTAAAATGCCATCTTGCTTCTGAATGTCTGGATCATGAAAGCTGCAGAGACAGTAACAAAAAGGAAGTTTCTTTGTTATCAAAAGAAATAGTAAATGGGTTTTTACTAAAAACTGAGTGAAAGAAAACATTCATTTTACAAAAATGTTTCAAATTATAAGAAATACTAGAGTATCAATTTTATTGTCTGAAAATACTAGCTACCAGTGGTTCATGCTAGTAATCCCAGGACTTTGGGAGGCTGAGGAGGGTGGATCGCTTGAGCCCAGGAGTTCAAGACCAGCCTGGGCAACATGGCGAAACCCCGTCTCCACAAAAAATGCACAAAAAAATTAGACAGGCGTGGTGGTGTGCACCTGTAGCCACAGCTACTCAGGAGGCTGAGATGGGAGGATTGACTGTGGCTGGGAGGTCAAGGCTGCAGCCAGCCATGATCATGCCATTGCACTACAGCCTGGGCAACAGAGAGACCCTGTTTCAAACAACAACAACAACAACACAAAAAAAGGAAGAAAATATTGGCTACCAACTTATTACTAACAACTGGTTTGAGTTGGTGAGAGGGAAAAAAAAACCCCTAAGATTATCTTTTTATAGCGGCTGGGCCTCAAATGTTTTGCCACCAAATACTTGAGGAGTATATTTCTGTATTGTATGATGTGCTGAGATTACATGGTCATTTGCCTCAAAGACTTTATAATCCAAAATTTTAATCAACAAATCCAGTTTTGCCACCAATGATATATACTACCTTACCGAATAGCTGATTATAAATAAGCTCTTCAATATAAACTAAGAAGCAAAAGAGGAAGGGGAGACAGCTCAGAATTCCCTCAGCACAAGGAAACAAGAATTTGACAGTAAGTAAACTTACATCTCCAACCTCATATATAAGTTGTTTATGATGATTGACATTGGGTACTGATATTCATTTGTTAATCTGTTCATTCCTTTAACAAATATAACAAAATTGTTAGTAAAAAATGTCAGCACTGTGCCGTAACAATACCTTTACCATAGTTTCTAATCAGTGTATAGGAAAGAAAAAAGATGAGCAAGGAAACATTTTACTAAAGAATGTAGCAGATAGCAGTCAAAAGAATATTTTATTAAAATTTTATTAAAATTACAGGAATGGAATGGACCTTAAGGGCTGTCCCATCCAGCACCTGTGTAATGCTCAACTCTGTTATCTCTTTCAATGTAGTTGTATAGCTTACGCCTGAACATGTCACTATCTCTTGATACACCATATTTCCACTTTGCATAACTCTTGTTATTAGCAATATGGTTCTATTTCTCTACCTTTTACCCCCTCTTTCTCTTGATGGTATAGATGATTCTTCTGCTTATATCAAAAAGAAGAAGGAATAATCTTTTTAAAAGTTTATTACTAAGGTGAAAAGAACTAAAAGGAATGAACATGTATTTATTAAACAGCTGTAATGTGCTGGGTAGTGTGCCACATGCTTTTCTTGAATTATGGCTTTTATTTTAAAGGGAAACAAAAAAATCAGACAGTGCAACAATGAAGACATTCTGTCTAGTCTCTTAAGAGAAATGAATGGGCTTCTTGCCTGGAGAGATGCTTGGAAGATTTCTATGTCTTTGCTAAGAATCCCTATGGGTAATTTTTGGCCTCTCCCATATTAAGACAATATTATTAGGAGAGTCTGAGCACAACTATTCCCCTAATTTTACTAAAACTATTACTACAAGCATCATCTCCCTTCCCTTCCTGGATATTTTGAACATAAATATTACCTAAAACACTTACTAAGTAGTTACAAAACATTAGTCATTATATGAGTCCTTTGTATTAGGATATCCGACTTTTCACAGATATAGATTCCAATTCATATGTATTCCACAGCAGTTCTGAAAATGGGTCATTAATCCCAAACAGAGGCCATACCATTGGCCCAGGGAGACAAGTCAGTTGATTAAGAAGACTGATACAGGTTGAGTATCCCTTCCCTGAAATACCTGGGACTAAAAGTGTTTTAAATTTTGAATTTTGGAGGAGATTCTGAAATATTTACATTATACTTACTGGTTCAGCACTCATAATCCAAAAATCTGAAATATGAAATGCTCCAATGAGCATTTCCTTTTGAGCATCAAGTCAGCACTCAAAAAGTTATGAATTTGGAGCATTTCAGATTAGGGATACGCAACCTGTAACTGATTCTAAGCAGAAGCTTTCACCAAAAATCTTCCTCTGCACAAGGACCACGTAGAGCTCAGAAACTGTTGCAACTATTGTAACAGAGTAAACTCTTGATATCATGACATTTAGAGTATGGTAAATATATTTGGGAGTGATATTGGCAACAGGAGAAGGTAATGAGTTCCTTTTCTTTTGAGACGAAGTCTCACTCTGTCGCCCAGATTAGAGTGCAGTGGTGCAGTCATAGCTCACTGCAGCCTTGACCTCCCAGGCTTAGGGTCTCCTCCCACTTGAGACTCCCAAGTAGCTAGAACTACAGGCATGCATCACCATGCTCAGATAATTTTTAAAAATTACTATTTGTAGAGACAGAGTCTCTCTTTGTTGCCCAGGCTGGTAACGACTTCTTTGCTCTTTTCCTGTGCCTCTCCAATGCCAGCAAGCCGCACACACTATTAGCAGCTTACTTTCCATATACATACTATAAAAATAGGTAGTTTCTCAACACAAGAAGTTGAGAAATCTTTTAACTTTATACTATCTCCCCAAATTACTCAATTAAATAACTTTAATATTACAATGAATCTTTCAATCCATGTTCTCAACATTCAAGACACAATGATAACCCAGTTTCTCCTTGCAAAGGCAAGGTGAAACACTCTGGCAACACTGGCATTTTGCTGGGTCATAATAGTCCAACAAAGGCAGTGGAAGGGAGCTACTGGTTATCTCTGCACTTGCTGCTCCCCAAAACATGCCTGTAGCAAACTGAAATACTGCCCCCAGTTCTTCAGCCTTTCTTATATACATGCTCTTTCTCATCTGTCTTTGCAGTTCTCCCCACCAGACCCTGAATCCCATTTTGCAGTAATTCCCATTAGAGGTTGAGTACACTTCCTTCCCCTTGACTTTGGGTTTGATCATCTGACTTGCTTTAACTAATGGTATATTAGAAGATGTGATACAAGGAAGGACTTAAAATGTGTTTGTAGAACCAGGCTTGTCTTTTTTGGTTCTGCCAACACTATGAAAGAATATGTCCAGTTAGCCCACTGGTCCAAGGAGGATAGAATAAGGCAGATTTGGAGCCAGTCTCCAGCTTGGAGCCAAACCTAACCAAACTCTGCCTAGACCAATCAACCCGTAGTTAACCTGAGATGGGTGAGTAAAAATAAACGATTATGCTGAGCTGCTATATTTTTGTATAGTTTGTTATACAGCATCATTGTACCAATAGCAGAGTGATATACCTGTTGATCTTTCAACATCTGAGTATGGCTTAAGCTGTAGTATTCTAATAGCTCTACATAAGCAGAGACTATGTCTTATTTACATTCTATTCTCAGTAAATGCATTATGCCTGGCATAAAATAGGTGCTCAAAAATGCTTATTAAATTAATTTGTTGAAAGGGGACCAAGGGCTGTTTGGGTAAAGCATGGTTTCAAGAACAGGCTTGCTGACTTTCTTTTGTATTGCATCTACAAAGGCAGAGGAAAATTCTTTCCTGTTCTATAACATGGTAGATTACACTAGCTTTATTTGGTTTAAAAGGTAGAATCAGCTAATTTCAAGAATACAACGAAAAATTAACAACTCAGATTTGATTTACAGAGAAATCAAAGTGATATTCTGTGAAATATAACTGGCACATTTTATGGTACTTTAAGCTTCAAAAGACATTTTTATAATTAAGTGTTTGAACCAACTTTTACAACATAACTCTGAAATGCCCAGTTGTTTTACTGACACTTTGGACCAGTTATCATAAAGAGTGCCAGGATGTGTCCTGTCTGCTCTAGATCTCTGCTTTTATTTGATCTTCATTTAGTTATAATATATAATTATCCTACTTTTCTATCTCAAATAAGCAAGATTTGCAGTAAAAGCTCTTTTTAAAAGATTTCTTGGCAGGCTGAAAATTCAGAGTCAGCTCATCACTATTATTAATATATAAAGAGTTTTACATTTAATAACATTAATGTTCTTCTCTGTGTTCAACTATGGTAAGAGCTGATTAAAATGTGCTTAACAATACACACGTTTTATATTTCCTGTCTTCGTTATCTAGGTCTACTGGAAATCCAGCTAAAGGAATTTATCCAAATTGTAGATATAATTTCTATAAAGAAATAAGTATTTGAAAGCTAGTTTAGGGAACTTAAACTAAGAAAGGGAAGTTAGATGCCACATTTTACAACAGACGAGTAAAAGAGTAGTAAAAGTATTTAAAAAAATCTTTATCTCAGCATTCTGCAGTTAAAACTACCCAGAAGAGATAAGTATCTAATCTCTTATTTTAAAACATTAGGGACAATGACAAAACCATCCCTATTGCTGTTCTAATGTTTCCATGAATTCTTTCTTTTTTGGGGGTTGAGAGGAGTTTAGGCCAAGATTCAGGGGGTGGCCCTGGCCCATAGTTGTTCCTTATGTTTAATCCAATGCCTCCTGCTTTAACCAAAGTCTATTTTCTTTTGTTTGATTCTTTATCGATATCTATGTAGCTACTAAAAAAAAGAGGACTACTAGGGATTCAGACCCACCAAGAATGAAGATTTAGGACATCCTACCAGGGAAAGAACTCTGACTAGATGTGGTCCTGGCTTAGGGCAAAGGACACATGTGATAGGCAGTAGATGAAAAAAGTTACAAATATCAGCTGGGTGCGGTGGCTTGTGCCTGTAATCTCAGCTACTAAGAAGGCTGAGGTGGGAGGATCTCTTGAGGCCAGGACTTTAAGACCAGCCTGGGCATCAAAGCAAGACCTCATCTCTGCAAATTAAACAACAACAAAAAAACTGATTGGGTATAGTGTGCATGCCCGTAGTGCCAGCTACTTGGGAGGCTGAGGTGAGAGAATTGCTTGAGCCCAGAAGTTTGAGGCTGCAGTGAGCACCACTGAACTCCAGTCTGGGCGACAGAGTGAGACTCTGTCTCTTAAAGAAAAAAAAAATCAATCTCAGTTTCATAACTAGCTACAGAAATGACGACTGTAGCAGCTATGCATATTTTGTTCCTTGCTTTTGTTATATATATGTGTGTGTGTGTTATACTAATTTATTCTTTTTCTCCTCTCCTTTCTCTTATTTTATAAATGCAAGCTTTGATGTAAATTAACTTTCCAATTTAGTTTTTAGATAACAAACCATTCAGATAGGACTGTGCCAGAGTTTGAGGAATAACTAACATAGCCAGAGATGGATAGTGTTATATCATCTAAACATAGTAAAAGTGACTGCTGGAACTAGCCTCATTTTGGAGAGGTAAATATGTCTTCAATTACATGAAAGATACTTGCATCTTGTTAGGTTAAAATACAGAGTTTGTTGTGCTGAAAATGTTTGGAGTTTGAAACATGTATAGTTTGGAAGCTCAAATATATATAGAAGGGTGAGTATGGATGCTGGTTAGCCAAAAAGATGGACTTTGTTAATTGTTAAGGTTACTGGAGAAATAATTTGCCCCTTCCTGTTCCTATCAGCATTACTTGTTCAGCCAAGCATTGGCAGTTCATTCCAGGAGCAGCAGTTGAATCTAGTTTGCAGTTTTTCCAAGGGAGGCAGGACTGACCTCATCTCACGTCTTCAGAGATACTGAATGGCACTGGGTGACCAGTGCATTGTTCTTAGTGGTCTGGGTCTAATCTCCACAGAGCCCTTCTTGGAGCCCTTCTATTAGCCTCAGCTGAGCAGGATCCCCTTCATGGAGATGTAAGTGTCAGCTTTGTGAGGGCTTTCTTCCAATCTTGTATAGTTTAATAATTCTTGCCTCTTTTTGTTTCCTCAGGTCCACAGGTGGTAACTACTTCCTGCAGTTGTTAAATCTATGATACCTCAAGGCTTTCTTACTACCTTCTCAGTTCTTTAAACCTAGTTAATGATTTTTTTTTCTTTTTTGAGATAAACTAGTCACTCTGCCACCCAGGCTGGAGTACAGTGGCACAATCACAGCCCACTGCAGTCTCAATCTCCTGGGCTCAAGCCATCCTCCTGTCTCAGCCTCTGAAGTAGCTGGGAGGCTGAAGCAGGCACACACCACTGTACCTGGCTAATATTTAAAAACGATTTGTTTTGTAGAGATAGGGCCTTGCCACATTGCCCAAGCTAGTCTTGAACCCCTGGCCTCAAATGATCCTTGTACCTTGGCCTCCCAAAGTGCTGGGATTACAGGCATAAGTCACCGTGACCAGCCAACAATTATTTATATTATCAAATTCAACCCTTATTCTGTTAAAATAAGTATGCGGTTTATGTCTCCTGACTGGCCCCTAACTGATACAGGATAGAAAAGAATTGAACACCAGTCCCTTTCATATATGTGATGTTGATAATAAAGCAGTATCACAGAATGTAGATGCAAAAGAATTCTTTTTTTTTTTTTTGAGACAGGGTCTCATTTTGTCACCCAGGCTAGAGTGCACTGGTGTGATCTTGGCTCACTGCAACCTCTGCTTCCCAGGTTCAAGCGATTCTACCTTAGCCTTCCGAGTAGGCATGCACCACCACTCCTGGCTAATTTTTTGTAGAGACAGGGTTTTGCCACATTGCCCAGGCTAGTCTTGAACTCCTGAGCTCAAAGCAATCAGCCCACCTTGGCTTCCCAAATGGCTGGGACTACAGGCATGGGCCATCGCACCCAGATGAGAAATCTTAAAAGATCACCTAGTATAAACACCAGCAAACGATAATCTGTGGACCAAATATAGCCTGCTACCTGTTTTTGTTAATAAAGTTTTACTTGAACAGAACCCTGCTTATTCATTTAAACACAGTATCATTTATATCAGAGCTAAGTAGTGATACAGGCCATGTGGCCTGCAAAGCCTAAAATACTTACTAGCTGCCTTTTAATAAAAAAGTTGCTGACTCCTGATCTATTCAAATCCTCTCATTTTATGATTAGGAAACAGTGGAGTGACTTGTCTAAAGTGATTCACTCACTGGCAGTAGAGCAGCCCATGAAGCCAGGTATCCTGACTCTCAGTACGGTGAGTGCCTCCTTCCTTCCCACTTTAAAGCTAAACAGATTTAAATCTCTTTTTAAAACCTTATTTTTCATTCCTTATTCATCTTTGCCACTTTCTTTTAATTCTGTTTTATGGCTTCAAAGAGCAGTAATAGAGACCTTGCTAATGCAAAGTAAAGTACCCTGTATATTATATACTAATAAATCACAGCTCTCTGTGCTTGAAATATTTTCTGCAGTAAGAAACAAAATGAAAAAACAAACAAAAGCCCCCAAAACACTATTTTTCATAAGAAAATAAAAATAATTATAGGGTACTTTTTAAGCTGATAAACTGAAGAGTAATTTGAAAAGAAGATTAATGAAAATAAGTATCTTCTATTCACATTAAAGCAAAATTCAAATAAAATCTTAACAGCTACGTGAGCGACAGAAATTTCTGGTTACCATTATGGCAATATTAATGGCACAGTATATAATTTCAAAGCAAGGTTCTAGGAGAGTTCGTTTATTAAAATGGCTCACACTAAAATGGTTTGATACGTTTTAATTAAAAGAATATTTTTCATTAATAGTGAGTAAAAATGATAATAGAAATGTATAAAATGGAGTTCAGCAAAATGCTGTATTAAGAAAAAAAAGCCTACGAAGGAAGGCAGAACAAGATAGCCAAGTAATACCCTCCAACGATTGTTTCCCTGTCCCCCTGAAGGAACACCAAACTGAACAACTATTCACATAGGAAAGCACCTTCATAAGACCCAAAAATCAGGTGAGCAATCCTAGTACCTGGTTTTAACATCATATTAAAACTTTGGGTGCATGTGACCTAGTGAGACACCAGCTGGGGTGGCCAAGGGAGTGCTAACGTCACCCCTCCACTAACCCCAAGTAGTGCAGCTCACAGCTCTGGGAGACTCCTTCCTTCCACCTGAGGAGAAGAGAGGAGAGAGTAAAGAGGACTTTGCCTTGGAACGTGGATACCAGCTCAGCCACAGTAGAACAGGGCTGCAGGAAGAGTTCTGGGGCCCATATTTCCGGCCCTAGCTCCCAGAAGACTTTTCTAGACACACCTCGGGCCAGAAGGGAACCTGCTACACCTTGAAAGGAAGGACCCAGTACTGGCAAGATTCATTATTTGTTGACTAAAGAGCCCTTGAGCCTTGAATCAACATCAGCAGTACTCACACAGCACTTGCCACAGGCCTTGGATGAGACCCAGGGCCATGCTGATCTTAGGTGTGACTCTGTGTATTCCCTGTTGGAGGGAGGACTCCTGCTTGAGGAAAAGAGAGGCAGGAGTGAAGGGGGCTTTGTATTATAGATAGGGTACCAGCTTGGCCACAGGGGTAAAGCACCAAGAGAGCTTCTGGGTTCCCCAATTCCAGGCCTTGGCTCCTGGATGGCATTTCTGGACCTGCCTTGGACCAAAGGGGAGCCACCTACCCTGAAGGGAGAGACCCAGGCCTAGCAGCATTCACCACAAGCTGAATGAAGAGCTCTTGGGCCCTGAGTGAACATTAGCAGTAGCCAGGCAGTACTTGCCATGGGCCTGGGGTGGTGAGACTCCTTCTACATGAGGGAAGGTGAAGGAAGAGTGGGAAGGACTTTATCTTGTGGCTTTGGTGCCTGCTCCACTGCACTAGAATGGAACACCAAGTAGATTTCAAGGTTCCTGACTCCAGGCCCTGGCTCCTGGACAGCATTTCTGGACCTGCCTTGGGCATTAAAGAGGAGATAGAGAGAGACTGGGGTAGAATGTTTATTCAAAGGGATAATAACAGAGAACTAAGAGAAATATATCAATAGTCAAGTAAAAGAAGCTAATAGAACACCAAGCAGATTTAACCCAAATAACACTATCTCAAGGTACCTTCCCAAAGGTGAAGGATAAAGAAAGGACCCTAAAAGGAACAAAAGAAAAGAAACAACACACAAAAGAGCTCCACTACATCTGGCAACAGACTTCTCAGTGGAAACCTTACAGGCCAGTAAAGAGTGGCATGACATATTTAAAGTGCTGAAGAGAAAAAAAATTCTATTGTAGAATAGTGTATCCAGGGAAAACATCCTTAAAACATGAAGGAGAAACAAAAGCTTTCCCAGACAAACAAAAGCTAAGGGATTTAATTAACACCAGACCTGTGCTACAAGAAATGCTAGAGTTCTTCAATCTGAAAGAAACGGACATTAATGAGCAATAAGAAATTATCTTAGGTACAAAACTCACTGTAACAGTATAGTTCACAGACCACTGTAATTGTGATTTATAAACTACTCATATCTTGAATAGAAAGCCTAAAAGTTGGCCGGGCGCGGTGGCTCACGCTTGTAATCCCAGCACTTTGGGAGGCCGAGGCGGGTGGATCACGAGGTCAGGAGATCGAGACCACGGTGAAACCCCGTCTCTACTAAAAATACTAAAAAAAAAAATTAGCCGGGCGTGGTGGCGGGCGCCTGTATTCCCAGCTACTCGGAGAGGCTGAGGCAGGAGAATGGCATGAACCCGGGAGGCGGAGCTTGCAGTGAGCCGAGATTGTGCCACTGCACTCCAGCCTGGGCGACAGAGCCAGACCCTGTCTCAAAAAAAAAAAGAAAGCCTAAAAGTTGAACCTATCAAATATAATAACTACAACTTTTTAAGACACAGATAGTGTAAGATATAAATAGAAACAATAAAAAGCTAAAAAGCAGGGGAGATGAAGTTAAAAGTGTAGAGAGTTTTTATTAGTTTTCTCTTTGCTTATTAGTTGGTTTGTTTTTGCAATCAGTGTTAACTTGTTATCAGTTTGAAATAAATGGGTTATAAGATGTTATCTGTGGCTGGGTGCGGTGGCTTACGCCTGTAATCCCAGTACTTTGGGAGGCCAGGGCAGGTGGATTGCTTGAGCTCAGGAGCTCAAGACCAGCCTGGGCAACAGGGCAAAACCCCATCTCTACAAAACACTACAAAAAATTAGCTGAGCATGGTGGTGTGCAACTGTTATCTCAGTTACTAGAGAGGCTAAGGTGGGGGGATCACTTGAGCCCAGGAGGTGGGGGTTGCAGTGAGCTAAGATCACGCCACTGCACTCCACCCTGGGTGACAAAGTGAGACCCTATCTCAAAAACAAAAACAAAAACCAGATGTTATATGCAAGCTTCACGGTAATCTCAAACCAAAAAGCCAACAACAGATATACAAAAAATAAAAAGCAAGAAATTAAAATATACTGCCAGAAAAAAAAGCACGTTCACAACAAGGAGAACAGGAAGGAAAGAAAGAAGACCACAAAACAATGAGAAAACAAATAACAAAATGGCAGGAGTAAGTCTTTCCTCATCAATAACAACCTTGAACATAAATGGAATAAACTTTGCAATCAAAAAACACAGGGTGGCTGAATGGACAAAAAAACAAACAAAAAACAAACCAAAAAAAAACAAGAGCCAGTTATCTGTGGCCTACAAGAAACACACTTAACCTACAAAGACATATACAGACTGAAAATAAAGAGATAAAAAAGATATTCCATGTAAATGGAAATAAAAAAAGAATAGGAGTAGCCATACTTATATCAGACAAAATAGATTTCACGACAAAAACTATAAAAAGAGACAAACAAGGTCACTACATAATGATAAAGGCGTCAATTCAGCAAGAGGATATAACAATTGTAAATATATATGCAGCTAACACTGGAGCACCCAAATACATATGCACCTAACACTGGAGCACCCAATTATTATTAGAGCTAAAGAGATAGACAGACTTGAATACAATAATAGCTGGAGACCTCAACACCCCACTTTCAGCATTGGACAGATCATCCAGACAGAAAATCAAAAGAAACATTTGACTTAATCTGCATTACAGCCCAAATGGATCTAACAGATATTTACAGAACATTTCATCCAATGGCTGCAGAATATACATTCTTCTTCTCAGCACATGGATCATTCTCAAGGGCAGACCATATGTTAGGTCACAGAACGAGTCTTAAAGAATTAAAAAAAAATCTTATGAAGTATCTTCTATGACCACAATGGAATAAAACTAGACATGAGTAACAAGAGGAACTCTGGATACTATACAAACACATGGAGATTAAACAATATGCTCCTTATGATCAGCGGGTCAATGAAGAAGAAGGAAATTAACAGATTTCTTGAAACAAATTAAAATGGAAACACAACATACCAAAACCTATAGGATACAGTGAAAGCACTACTAAGAGGAAAGTTTATAGCAGTAAGTGCCTACATAAAAAAGGCAGAGGCCGGGAGCAGTGGCTAATGCCTGTAATCCCAGCACTTTGGGAGGCCGAGGCAGGTGGATCACTTGAGGTCAGGAGTTTGAGACCAGCCTGGCCAACATGGTGAAACCCTGCCTCTACTAAAAACACAAAAATTAGCCAGGTGTGGTGGTGGGCATTTGTAATCCCAGCTACTCGGGAGGCTAAGGCAGGAGAATTGCTTGAACCTGGGGGGCAAAGGTTGCAATGAGCCAAGATCACACCACTGCACTCCAGCCAGGGCAACAGAGCGAGGCTCTGTCTCAAAAAAAAAAAGAAAGAAAAGTCAAATAAACAACTTAATGATGCTTCTTAAAGAACAAAGTAAATTATACCCAAACTTAGTAGAAGGAAAGAAATAAAGATTAGAGCAGAACTAAATGAAATTGAAACAAAAAAAATACAAAAGATCAACAAAATGAAAAGTTTTTCTTGGAGAAGATAAAATTGACAAACTTTTAGCCAGACTAAGAAAAAAAGAGAAGACCCAAATAAATTGAAATCAGAGATGAAAATGACATTACAACCGATACCACAGAAATTCAAAGGATCATTAGAGACTACTATGAGCAACTATATACCAATCAATTGGAAAACCTTGAAGAAATGGATAAATTCCTCGACATACACAACTTACCAAGACTGAACTACGAAGAAATGCAAAACTTGAATAGACAAAGTAATGAGATCAAAACCATAATAAAAAGTCTCCCAGCAAAGAAAAGCCTGGGACCCAATGGCATCACTGCTGGATTCTACCAAACATTTAAAAAAGAACTATTGCTGGCTGGGCATGGTGGCTCATGCCTGTAATCTCAGCACTTTGGGAGGCCGAGGCAGGCGGATCACTAGGTCAGGAGATTAAGAACATCCTGGCTACCATGGTGAAACCTCGTCTCTACTACAAATACAAAAAATTAGCCGGGCATGGTGATGGGCACCTGTAGTCCCAGCTACTTAGGAGGCTGAGGCAGAAGAATGGCATGAACCTGGGAGGTGGAGCTTGCAGTAAGCCAAGATAGTGCCACTGCACTCCGGCCTGGGTGACAAAGCGAGACTCCGTCTCAAAAAAAACAACAACAAAAAAAGATAAAAATGAAAATAAATAAAAAAGAACTATTGCCAATCCTACTCAAACTATTCAAAAAAGTAGAGGAGGAGAGTATTTCCAAACTCATTCTATGATGCTAGATTACACTGATTCTAAAACCAAATGAAGACACATGAAAACAAGAAAACCACAGACCAATATTCCTGATGAACATTGATGCAAAAATCCTCAACAAAATACCAGCAAAGCAAATTCAACATCACATTAAAAAGATCATTCATCATGACCAAGTGGGATTTAACCCAGGGATGCAAGGATGGTTCAACACACACAAATCAATCAATGTGCTACACCATATCAGTAGAATGAAGGACAAAAATAATAGAGTCATATCAATTCATGCTGAAAAAGCATTTGATAAAGTTCAACATCCCTTCATGATAAAAATTCTAAAAAAACTGGGTACAGAAGGAACATACCTAAACACGATAAAAGACATATATGACAGACTCATAGCCAGTATCACACTGAATGGGGAAAAACTAAAATCCTTTCCTCCAAGAACTAGAACAAGACAAGGATGCCCACTTTTCACAACTGTTATTCAACATAGTTCTGGAAGTCCCAGTTAGAGCAATCAGACAAGAGAAGAAAATAAAGCATCCAAACTGGAAAGGAAGAAGTCAGATTATCCTTGTTTGCAGATGACATGATCTTATATTTTAAAAAACCCAAAGATTTTACAAAAAAACAGAACTAATAAATTCAGTAAAGTAGCAGGATACAAAATCAAAATTCAAAACACAGTGGCATTTCTATATGCCAACAGCCACCAAGATGAAAAAGAAATCAAGAAAGTAATCTCATTTATTATAGTCACAAATGAAATAATTAGGAATACACTTAACTAGAATAGTGAAAGATCTCTACAATGAAAACTATAAAACAATGATGTAAGAAATTAAAGAGGACACAAAGGAATGGAAAGACATTTCATGTTCATTGACTGGAATCAATCAATATTGTTAAAATGTCCATACTACCCAAAGCAATCTACGGATTCAAAGCAATCCTATCAAAATACCAATCACATTCTTTATAGAAATAGAAAAACTAATCCTAAAATTTATATGAAACCACAAAAGACCCCAAATACCCAAAGCCATCCTGAGCAGCAGGCACAGTGCTCACGCTTGTAATCCCAGCACTTTGGGAGACCAAGGCAGGCTGACTGCTTGAGCCCAGGAGTTTGAGACCAGCCTGGGTAACATGGTGAAATCCCGTCCCTACCAAAAACAACAACAACAACAAAACCCTCAAACAAAAAATCAGTTGGGCATGGGTGGCACACACCTGTAGTTCTAGCTACTCAAGGTCTGAGGTGGGAGAATCACTTGAGGTTGAGGTCCAGGGAGGTCAAAGCTGCAGTGAGCCATAATTGTGCCACTGCATTTCAGCCTGGGTGATAGAGAAAGATCCTATCTCAAAAAAACCAAAAACCAAAAATCAAATAAAAATGGATTAAAAACTTAAGTTTAAGACCCCAAACTATGAAACTGCTAAAGTAAAACACTGAAGAAATTTTCCAGAACCCTGGTCTGGGCAAAGGTTTCTTGAGTAATATCCTAAATGCACAGACAACCAAAACAAAAATGAACAAATAGGATCATATCAAGTTAAAAAGCTCTGTACAAGGGAGGAAACAATCAACAAAGTGAAGAGACAACCCACAGAATGGGAGAAAATATGTGCTAACTATCCATCTGTCAAGGGATTAATAAGTAGAATATATAAGGAGCTCAAATAACTCCATAGGAAAAGAATCTAATGACACAATTTAAAAATGGACAAAAAAGACATTTCTCACAAGACATACAAATGGCAAACATATGAAAAGGTGCTCAACATCACTGACATCAGAGAAATGCAAATCAAAACTTCAGCAAGATATTATCAAATGGCTTTTATCCAACAGACAAGCAATAATGAATGCTGGCAAAGATGTGGAGAAAAGGGAACCCTTGTTCACTGTTGGTAGGAACGTAAATTAGGTCAGTAACTATGGAAAACGGTACAGAGGTTACTCAAAAAATTGAAAATAGGTACTACTATATGATCCACCGCTAGGTATATACCCCAAAGAAGCAAAATTAGTATCTGCAGTTCCATGTCTGTTGCAGCACTATTCACGATAGCCAAGATTTGGAAGAAACCTAAGTGCCCATCAACAGAAGACTGGGTAATTGCACCACTCCAGCCTGGGCAACAGAGCGAGACTCCTTCCAAGAAAACAAAACAAAACAAAAAACAGACCACTAGGTAAAAAAAAATGTGGTACATACACACAATGAAGTACTATTCAGACATAAAAAAGAATAAGATCCTGTCATTGCCAGCAACATGGATAGAACCAGAGGTCATTATGTTAAGTGAAATAAGCCAGGCACAGAAAGACAAACTTTGTATGTTCTCAGTCATATGTGAGAGCTAAAAATTAAAATAACTGAACTCATGGAGACAGAGAGTAGAATGATGGTTACCAGAGGCTGGGAAGGGTCGCTAGGGTGGGAGTAGTGGGGATGGTTAAAAGGCACAAAAATAGATAGAATGAATAAGATCTAGTATTTGATAGCAAAACAGGGTGCGCTATAGTCAACAATTCTGTACAACAAAATGTACAATATTGTACATTTAAAAATAACTAAAAGAATAGCTGGAATGTTTGCAACAAAAATAATGCTTGAAGTGATGGTTATGCCATTTACTCTGATGTGATTATTACACATTGTATGCCTGTATCAAAATATCTCACCCACCCTATAAATATATACATATACTATGACCCATAAAAATTAACAAGCCTAATACACTGATATATTTTTTTAAAAATTATACTCATCTAATATTTTATTATTATCATTTTTTATTGTACTTTAAGTTTTAGGGTACATGTGCACAACGTGCAGGTTTGTTACATATGTATCCATGTGCCATGTTGGTGTGCTGCACCCATTAACTCATCATTTAGCATTAGGTGTATCTCCTAATGCTGTCCCTCCCCCCTCCCCCCATCCCACAACAGTTCCTAGAGTGTGATGTTCCCCTTCCTGTGTCCATGCGTTCTCATTGTTCAATTCTCACCTATGAGTGAGAACATGCAGTGTTTGGTTTTTTGTCCTTGCGATGGTTTACTGAGAATGATGTTTTCCAGTTTCATCCATGTCCCTACAAAGGACATGAACTCATCATTTTTTATGGCTGCATAGTATTCCATGGTGTATATGTGCCACATTTGCTTAATCCAGTCTATTGTTGTTGGACATTTGGGTTGGTTCCAACTCTTTGCTATTGTGAATAGTGCCACAATAAACATACGTGTGCATGTGTCTTTATAGCAGCATGATTTATAGTCCTTTGAGTATACACCCAGTAATGGGATGGCTGGGTCAAATGGTATTTCTAGTGCCAGATCCCTGAGGAATTGCCACACTGACTTCCACAATGGTTGAACTAGTTTACAGTCCCACCAACAGTGTAAAAGTGTTCCTATTTCTCCACATCCTCTCCAGCACCTGTTGTTTCCTGACTTTTTAATGACGGCCATTCTAACTGGTGTGAGATGGTATCTCATTGTGGTTTTGATTTGCATTTCTCTGATGGCCAGTGATGATGAGCATTTTTGCATGTGGTTTTTCAGCTGCATAAATGTCTTCTTTGGAGAAGTGTCTGTTCATGCCCTTCGCCCACTTTTTGATGGGGTTGTTTGTTTTTTTCTTGTAAATTTGTTTGAGTTCATTGTAGATTCTGGATATTAGCCCTTTGTGAGATGAGTGGTTGCGAAAATTTTCTCCCATTTTGTAGGTTGCCTGTTCGCTCTGATGGTAGTTTCTTTTGCTGTGTAGAAGCTCTTTAGTTTAATTAGATCCCATTCGTCAATTTTGGCTTTTGTTGCCATTGCTTTTGGTGTTTTAGACATGAAGTCCTTGCCCATGCCTATGTCCTGAATGGTAATGCCTAAGTTTTCTTCTAAGGTTTTTATGGTTTTAGGTCTAACATGTAAGTCTTTAATCCATCTTGAATTAATTTTTGTATAAGGTGTAAGGAAGGGATCCAGTTTCAGCTTTCTACATATGACTAGCCAGTTTTCCCAGCACCATTTATTAAATAGGGAATCCTTTCCTCATTGCTTTTGTCAGGTTTGTCAAAGATCAGATAGTTGTAGATATGCGGCATTATTTCTGAGGGCTCTGTTCTGTTCCATTGATTTATATGTCTGTTTTGGTACCAGTACCATGCTGTTTTGGTTACTGTAGCCTTGTGGTATAGTTTGAAGTCAGGTAGCATGATGCCTCCAGCTTTGTTCTTTTGGGTTAGGATTGACTTGGCGATGAGGGCTCTTTTTTGGTCCCATATGAACTTCAAAGTAGTTTTTTCATCTAATATTTTAAATATTAAACTATGAGAGATCTTATACTGTGGTGTACATATTCCAATTAAATATCAGTCATGTAATTCATTTTAAATTTTGTATCAAAAAATCTTCTGGCAAGTACTTTTAGCCACAGGTTTAGTTTCTCATGTTTAACTTCTTATATTTAAATAAAAGCTGGTGGTTTGTAAAATATCAATGTTTAGTGTGGTTTTAACAAGTTAAGCTAATCTTTACTATAGAAATACCTAGGAAGATGAACATCACTATTCTATCGCCTTGATTTATTTCACAAAACCAAGAAATATAGTAAATATGCTTTGGCATGAACACGTTTCTCAATTTCAGACAAATGACACTAGAAGAAAAAGACAAGTATTGCCATCACTGAACTGAGTGAATAGTTCATTCCCTCAAAAATCCAAATAGAGGTACAATGACCTTAAAAAAAAAAGCAGTGATATTCAATATCAAATGTAATAGCTCTGCGGTCCTGATGTTGGGCTTAGACAGCTTTCCAATCAGTAAATGGGGAACTATGGCTTTAATCTGGGACTCCAATAAAATTATGGTTGGTGTTACCTGAATCTATAATTTTCTACTGCCTTTTTTTCTTATTAATTATTGTCCCTAGTCCTCTTTTAGTTTCTCTTTGCTTCATCATTTTCAAAATTCTCCTTTCAAATAGATTATTTAAAGGCATATGAGACAAATATTGGAAAGATCAGCCAGGAGACACAAACTTCTGTTAGGTTGTTTCCCTTTGTTCTTCTAGTTGTACCTAATTGTACTCTTCTTCACAGTCATTTGGATCTCTTCCATTTGCATATCATTTTCTGATAAAAAAAGCTTGGTCAAATTGTGTCAAACTTACCTTTCCCTTTGCCAAAACTTTGCTTAGGCTGCGCTTTCCTTGCTTTCCTAATCAATTACCCAGTCAGAATTAATTGCTTCTCCCTCTCAGCAACCACATAGATATATATTGCTGTTTAGAATTTGTGTTGAATTCAGGTAGGTGCTTACATGTCTGCCTTCCTTCACTGATTGTAGTAGGTTCTTGAGAACAAGAGGAAATGCCCGATTCATCTTTTATTACTCTACCACTTCAGAGTAAATCAGAGTGCCCTGCACATGATGCTCAATGTGGAACTAAATTCCAGACTGGTCCTACTTAGATTTCATAATCCGTTTGGCATGATCCTCCTCCTCCTCACTGTTTTGCTTTCTTAATGCTTAACAGATATCACTAAAATAATATGCTTGGTTTCAACGTTTCTATTATCTTCCTTCAGATATTCATGATCCCCCTTTTCCTTTTTTCCATAGCATACACCACCTTCTGGCATGCTATATAAATTACTTATAAATTACCAGCCTGGGTAATATTACTTACTAACATTACTTTTCCCAACAATAATGTAAACTACATGAGAATGGGAATCTTTGTTTTGTTTATTAATGATGATACTTAAGTGCTTTGAACAGAGACTGGCATATAGTACCTGCTCAATAAATACTTGTCTAACCAATGAATAACACATTTCATGTTTCAGCTACATTTAACAATGAGCAAATAACAAATTAACTTTTGTCTTACTAGGCTATTTTGAAGGAGTTGGCTATAGCAACAATGCCTTGTACATCATCATCTCATACAAACACCAATGACGGCTCTATAGGGACACATATGTTCCTACCTTATAGTGCTAGTCTCACTACGCAATTGTACTGCGAAAAATTTTGGGATAGTTCTGTCAGATTAAATTAACATTATACTGGGAAGATACTAGGTTGGAGGACTGCCTGAGCCCAGGGATTGAGACCAATCTGGGCAACACTGTGAGACCCTGCCTCATTCATTCATCCATTCATAAATAAATAAATAAATAAATAAATAAATAAATAAATAAAAAACTATTTAACTAACACTTTCCAGATACAAGTATAAGATATAATTAGGTGAGTTCAGATGAATGGAGAAAACAGAAAAACAAATCTATAATAAAATTTTTATGTAAAGAGAAAAAGCTTCAAAAAGTAAATCCACAAAGTTTGTCATTTAAAAGACTTGTTTTGAGAAGAAAGAGGGAAAAGAAAAAAAGAACAGTTTTTTTGAGATTTCATCAGATTGTAACAGCTGAGGACAACTCACAGCATTTAACTGACGTGCATTTTTGTAGTTAAAATAATTTAAATACACTACAAGTGGGCAGAAGAAATCTAACAGCCATTTGGTATACAACATTTTAGAGACAACTCTATACTGAGTTTGGAAAACAGTTTGAATTGTTTCTTCTTATATCAGTTGCCACTAACGCAAACAGATTATAGTAGTAAAATTGTCATTCCAGCTGACTTGAGCAAGGAGCCTGGAATGACACTGTATGTTTGCTCCGGCCTGGGCAAGAAGCCACTCTGCTGCCCTTATACCCTTGATACATAAAGCCAACGTTCTAACTGCTGAAAAGCCCATTTTTGATTTTTGCAAAATCTCTATAAAAAGTTTCTGACTGGGTTTGCTTAAATCCCCCTAGATTCCCGTTCTGTATTTACCTGATTCTTAAGATCCTTTTCTTAGGAAAACATGAAGCTCCAAGCATTAACAAGTAGATGGCGAGAGTTTATATTTTAGCTGACTTCTGTTGTTTGTATGTTTCCCTGATAGACCTCTCATTCTCACACAAAGCACTGATGACAGCTGTTGCAAGCAAACATTTCCTGCTTCCCACCTCCCTCCAATTCATTGCCAATCTCATTTTTGGACATCAAGGATGACCATAGACTGCCTACTCTGACAATTTCTGCCATGCAACCACAAGTCCACAAGAGTCTTCTGCTTCCTTCCAACACACAGGCTTAAAAACAAATATGCAATAGCAATTTACATTTTGAAAACAAAACACATTGTTAAATCTTTTTCATATTTTAGAATTTTAATTTAAAGGTGTATGAACAGCTAAGTTTATATTCAGAAAACCAAGCTACTCCAGAAAAATCCAAGCTTTAATGTTGCAAACTGCCAAAACTCAACTTTAATCACTTTATCATTTGAGTTAAAAGTTTTCATGTTTTCATGTTTTCAGCAAATAGTACTATCCTCATATGTGGAACATGGAGTGTTAATTGGTATATCTATTTTAACTATGAACTTCACGTGTTGGAGTCTTTATGTTTTTAAAAGTATACAGCTGAATTTATTTGACCAACATATTAATCAAACCTCTATTTTAATACTGTAAATAAAATACATATGATTTTTAAAATTTTCACTACATATATATTTCTTCCATTTATGTCATATGTAAGTTAAAAGCTTAGAAAAATATTTTTAAAAATAATTCACCATAAATATCTGCATATGTGCTGACTTCATTCTCCCCACAAAAGTGTCACAAAAGCCACAAGTCATTTCTGTTCTTTTTCAAATCAAGAATCTTGGCATTATGGAATAATATATATAGTTTTATTCATTACAGTTCAATCCGGTAGCAGCCTCAAGGATTTTAAATAATCCCCTAACAATTTCCTGGTCATGCCAGAAGATGTGGTCCTAAAAAGATGCTAAGGAGCTTAGGCAATAGAAGGTGATCCTCTTCCCAAATTGGGGAGAAATCTGCATCATGGCAAGGACCATTTAAACAATTATTCACCCAGGTTTTTTAAAGTTACTCAAATGGTATTTTTCACACTATTATTCAACATCATTTGGTCTCTAAAATAAATATTAGTCACACTGAAATTAAGTTTAAAAAAGAAGAGAAGTTTAAAAGTTGGATCTGAACAAGGCTTTTTATTACTAGCATTCATTATTCCTATCCCTGTCCTGCCCTTGACGTTCAGATGCTTAGAACAATTTAATAAGTGTGAATATAATGAATTTTTTTTTTCCTATTTCAAGCTCACTTCATATTGAAATCCTCAATTATTCCTGTTCACCAGAGATTTAGCATCTGATTCTCCCCAGTTTAGGGAACTGCTTCTATGTACCCATTAGAAAGGAAAGGAAAGTATGTGTATCTAGAGCTAAATGAAAAGAGCAGACCCTCCTGAGACGAGAAAATTTAATTTAAAAAATGGTTTAGATACCTAATCATTTAAGCTACCAGAGGTTGTGGTTTTATCAAATATTTACATACATTATACATTTAGCAGGGAAATTCCCTGTGAAAATAATTTTATTTCTCTATGTTCTGGAAAAATTTTCAATCTATAAGCTACTAAGTGCTGAAAATAACTGAGTCATTTGGTTTATAGCTTCCTTTTCTGCCTCTTTGTGAGCATCCTGAAACCATGGTTTCCAGATACAGAAAACCACCTAATACAAACTATTCCCTGACCTATGACTTGCCCTGTAAGCCAAAGTAGGTCTGTTTGTATTATGTTCAACACTGACAAGAAATAATTTTCTGATGAAGTATTTTGTTCAACACAGTCAATATGTACTACTCCAGTAGTATATAATCTTGTTCTCCAGGACAGAGCTATCTGATCTCTGATGGTATATTTACCTTTTACCCTTCCTTTAAGGATGCATGATAAGTACTGCTTAAGAATCTAAAGCACTCTGCTAGCCAGAAAGACTAACATTATGGGAAGACAATTGTGGTAAATAAAAAAATCATTCACAATTAAGGTCTAGTCTACAGACGTAACAATTTAGGATGATGTAATTTTTTTTTTTTTTTTTTTTAACATGAGTAGGGAAAGAGGAGAGACAAGAGGGAAAACGTATTATTTCAGGAAGTATTTTCCAATACTTGAGTTAAAACAAACTCCAATGTCATAAAGAAATCAGTTTTATAATACATGATATAAACAGTATGTTTTCTATTAAAAAGATAAAAAGTGATATGAAAAACATGGTCTATTAGAAAAAAAATTGACAAATTGACCTCACCAAAATTTGACATTTTTGTATTTCCTAATATACCAGTAAGAAAACAAAAAGACAAGCAACAGACTGAAGTATTTGCAAATACATGTCTGATATGACTTGCATCCAGAATATACAAGTTCTTACAAATCCGAAGAAAATAACCCAATATAAAAATGTGCTAAAGTTTGAATAGATATTTCACTAAAGAATAAATGAATAGCTAACAATACACAAAATAAGCTCAACATTAGTAGTCATTAGGAAAATGCAAATTAAAACCGCATGAGATATCATTTCACACCAGCTAAAGGTAAGACAGTAACAAAGGAGATGTGGAGAAACAGGAATCCTTGTACACTGCTGGTGGGAATGCAAAATGGTACAGCTACTTTGGAAAACATTTTTGCATTTCTTAAAAAGTTAAATATAAGTTTACCATAAGATTCAGCAATTCTACTCCTAGGTATCTATCTATCTAAGAGAAATGAAAACATATGTCTACCCAAACACTTGCAAACAAATGTTCACAGCAGCACTATTCACAACAGCCCAAAATTGGAAACAATGTCTATCAAATGGTAAATGAATAGACATAATATGGTACAGTCATACAGTGGAATCCTACTTGAAATACAAAGGAAGAAACTACTGATATATATATATGTCATAAACCTCAAAAACATTATGCTGAGTGAAAGAAGCCAGATACAAGAGATGACATACCATATGACTCCACTTATGTGACATTTCCAGAAAATACAAATACATAGAGTCTGTCAATTAGCGGTTGCCTGGGAACTGGGAGAGGGAATGGGATTAATGTTAAATAGATGCAGAAATCTTTCTGAGGTGATGAAAATGTCCTAAAGCTGATTCATGGTGAGGGTTACACAACTTGCTACATTTACTAAACATTACTGAATTGTACACTTGAAATGGGTGAATTTTATAATACATAAAATATGACTCAATATACTTTAAAAAAAAAAAATTTTTAAATCCACACACAGACTGCTGCTTTAGAAAAAAAACCAAAAAAGAAAGTTCTGGCCAGTTTGGGTACTCATCTTAGGTTTATATACTCAATAAAATGAAACATTTTAAATAAATTATCCATTTGTTGTAGTTATTAGGTCTTATTAAGCAACACTAAAAATAGATAATTCAGACAAAGATCTTGTTATGTTTCCTAGGACTGCTATTTCTATACCAAAGAAAAGAGAAAATCCTTCTGCAAAGACAACAGGCCTACATATATATAATTTTTTTTTTTTTTTTGAGACAGAGTCTCACTCTGTAGCCCAGGCTGGAGTGCAGTGGTGCAATCTTGGCTCACTGCAACCTCTGCCTCCCAGGTTCAAGCAATTCATGTGCCTCAGCCTCCTGAGTAGTTGGGATTACAGGTGCATGCTACCATGCACAGCTAATTTTTTTTTTTATAAGGAGCCTCGCCTTGTTGCCCAGGCTGGAGTGCAGTGGCACGATCTCAGCTCACTGCAACTTCCACCTCCCAGGTTCAAGGGATTCTCCTGCCTCAGCCTCCCGAGTAGCTGGGATTACAGGTGCCTACCACCACGCCCAGCTAAGTTTTTGTATTTTTAGTAGAGATGGAGTTCCACCATGTTGGCCAGGCTAGTCTTGAACTCCTGACCTCGTGATTCGTCTGCCTCAGCCTCTCAAAGTGCTGGGATTATAGGTGTGCGCTACCGCACCTGGCCAATTTTTGTATTTTTAGTAGAGATGGGGTTTCAGCATGTTGTTCAGGCTGGTCTCGAACTCCTGACCTCAAGTGATCCACCCACCTTGTCCTCCCAAAGTGCTGAGATTACAGGTATAAGCCACCGTGCCCTGCCACATTTTATATATTTTAAAACCTGGTATGATTTACATATATAGAGTATATAAATCTTTGGTGTATAGCTTAATTATTTTTATGCATGTGAGAGTCTTCAAAAAGTTCATTGAAATGCATCTTATGAAAAAACTATGGATACTAACTATAAGATGTCTGAACAGGATATAGTCTGAGGCATTAAGAACAAGACATTAGTGTGAAAAAAGCCCTTATCAGAGCAACATGAATTCTGCTAAAATTGAAGCAAGGACAAACAGCAAAGTTATGGTGAACCTTGGGTGGAAGAATGGTAAAATCATTGATTTTTACAAAACATTTATGGAGACTATATTAGTCCATTTTCACACTGCTAATAAAGACATACCCTAGACTGGGTAATTTATACAGGAGAAGAGGTTTAATGTATTCACAGTTCCACATGGCTGGGGGCCTCACAATCATGGCAGAAGGCAAGGAGGAGCAAGTCACATCTTACATGACTTACTCCCCTTTATAAAACCATCAGAAATCATGAGATTTATTCACTACCATGAGAACAGCACAGGAAAGACCTGCCTCCATGACTCAATTACCTCCCACTGGGTCCCTCCCACAACACTTGGGAATTGTGGGAGCTATGATTCAAAATGAGTTTTGGATGGGGACACAGCCAAACCATATCAGAGACAATACCCTAAAGAAATCAGCAGTTTACAAATGGATAACTTGTTTTAAGAAGGGATGAGACAGTGTTGAAGCCTGCAGTGGCAGACCATCCACAAAAATTCATCTTGTTTGTATCCCAATTGAAAAGGACAAATGATAACAGCACAAACAATAGCCGACATGACAGATGTCTCAATGGGTTCTGCTTACACAATTATGACTGAAAAATTAAAATGGGGGCAAACTTTCCACTAAATGGGTGCCAAAACCATTGTCCCCAGATCAGCTGAAGAAAACAGCAATGCTTTCAATGAAAATTGAAAACAAAAAAAGTAGGATTCGGATCCTGGAGCATTTCTTTGAAGAATGGTAATGGGATGAAACATGGCTTTACCAGTACAATCCTGAAGACAAAGCACAACCAAAGCAAGGGCTACCAAGACATGGAAATAGTCCAGTCACAGCAAAAGTGGACTGGTCAAGAGCAAGCATCATGGCAACAGTTTTCTGGGGTGATCAAGGCATTTTGCTTGTTGACTTTTTGGAGGGCCAAAAATGACCTGCCTGCTTACTATGAAAGTGTTTTGAGCAAGCCAAAGCTTGAGCAGAAAAACACTTAGGAAAGCTCCACCAGAGAATCCTTTTCCACCACAATGCTACTCCTGCTCATTCCTCTCATCAAACGAAGGCAATTTTGCAAGTTTAGATGGGAAATCCATCTTATAGTCTTGATTTGGCTCTGTCTGACTTCTTTTTGTTTTTTAATCTTAAAATCTGTAAAAGGCATGCATTTTTCTTCAGTTTATAATGTAAAAAAGACTTAATTGACATGGTTAAATTCCCAGGACACTCAGTTCTTTAGGGATGAACTAAATGGCTGGTATCATCACTTACAAAAGTGTCTTGAACTTGATGGAACTTATGTTGAGAAATAAAGTTTATATTTTTTATTTGTATCTTTTAAGTATGTTTTCCATGGACTTTCTGAAGTCTTCTCATGAGTATAAATCCATGTAACTACCGTCCAGACCAAGACACAGAAAGCTCCCTTAGTCAATAATCCTACCAAAGGTAACCACTACTTTAGTTCTATAATTATAGAAGTGTGATCATTTTGTTTCTATGAACTTTATATAAACGGACATACTATATACAGAAGGCACTCTTTTGAGTCTGACTTCTTTTGTTCAATATCACATCTGTGAAATATATTCACAATGTTATAACAGTAGTGTGTTCTTTTTCATTGCTGCATACAATTTGTTTATCAATTCCACTGTTGATGGACATGTGAATGGTTTTCAGTTTTTAGATATTATGAATAAAACTGATAAAACTTTATTTTATCTGTCTTCTCATAAACAAAAGCACTCATTTCTCATGGGCATTCTATTCAGAAATGGAATTGTGAGGTTTTAGATAACATGCATATATAGCTTTATATACCTTTAATACATCCTGTCAAACAACTTTACAAAATGGAGTACCAACTTATTAACATACTCCCACCATCAGTGTATAATTTCAATTGCAACATTTCCTTGTGTTGCTTGCCATTGCCATTTCTTTTAATTTTGTGGGTTTGGGTATAGCGATATCTCACTGTCAAGAACTGTGAAGAATCTGTAAACTAACAAGCTTGGATGCTGGAAAAAGATATGAAACTTCTGGGTCGGAGATGAAAGACAGTTTATTACTCAGAGCAATAGCAGTAGCCAGAGGATCAACATTGTACCACTTTCTTGAGCCCTAATTCCCACAGGGCACCTGTACTTGTAGATGGTCACAGTATAAGAGAGGCAATCTGTGCCTAGAGATTAGTTTGCATTTTCTAGGATTTTATACAAATGGAATCATATAGCATATATTTTTTTAATCTGGCTTCTTTCAAATAGAATAATTATTCTGAGATTCATGTATGTTGCTGTGGTATCCATAATTCATTTCCCTCTGTAGCTGAGCAGAATTTCATTGTATGGATACACAATTAATTAGTTTATCCATTCACCTGTTGATGGGCATTTGGGATGCTCACAGTTACTGGCTATTACAAATAAAACTGTGATTACGTATATATTTTTAAGAACACATGCTTTCATTTCTTTTGAATAAATCCCACTCATTCTTGACCTCATATCTCTCTTACATATAATTATAATTAAATGCAGTCATCCCTTGGTATCTGCAGGGAATTAGCTCCAGAACCCCTGGAGCTATCTGCAATAGGATACCGCAATCTGAACAAATGCTCAAGTCCCTTTTAGTTGGCCATCCATATCCGTGGATATGGAACCACAGATACAGAGGGTTATGTATAGGTATATATGATTATATATCACATATAGATATTATAATGCTTTATATATATAGATATATTTGAAAGAATCATAAGAAATATTAACCTTTGGAGAGCGATATTAGGTGTAGAGAGGAGAGTGGCTTTTACTTTTCCTTCTGTATTTTTTGTTTACAATAGTATTAGCCTCACAGACACTCAGAGGAAAAGCATATCTGGCTTTTATAGGAGTATAGGAGTTTTAGACATCTCATAAGCTCTACAGTTAGCATTTTTTTTGGGGGTAAAATAATGAATCTCAAGAGATATGTCTGTTTAAGAAGAGCAAAGTAATTTTATATTCTTTTCAATAGACTAAAAAGAGGTCAAGAGAAAATGAGAACAAATACATTAAGAGACTTCACCACCACCAAAATGAAAATTCCTCAGTTTGGAAATGAGGGCTCTAGACTCAAGCAGGTGACCAATTTACTATTGGGCGCTGTCTATGTACCACAATGATGATGAGTCTAGCTAAATGCATATTACAAAAACTTAAAACAAAACTTAAGGGTCAATTTCAGCTTGTTTGTCTCTTTCAAATCCGTTTAGTGTCTTTGCTATCTAGTATCAGTATAGCTGAGTAACAATGTCCTCTCATGGAATTTTTACACATTTCTCATTCTCTGTGTAACTCATGAAGTCATGTGAAACACATCATGAAACTTTCATAAAGTCTAAAACAGTTTCTGTCCCTATGCACAGCTAACACTGTATATGACCTGTATAGCTGAGATGTATCGCCGAGGGGTGACTTGAATCCAATGCCAGGGTAAGATTTTAGAATGAAGGTTGGGATTGCCCTTTTTATACAGGCTTTGTAGGCCACTACAATGTTAACTGTAGAGCTTATGATCTCTGTTCCAACTACTGAACTCTGTTGTGGTAGAGCAAAGTAGCCATAAATAAATAAATGAGTGTGGTTTTGCTGCTATGAAACTTTATTTACAAAAATGGAGTGTGCCAAACTTGGCCCATGGGTCCTGGTTTGCTGACTGCTCTCTTAGAGAAACAGAAATCTCTTTAAGATCTCCATTTTTTTCCCCAACACCATTACACTGCTAATTGAATAAAGGCTTCTGATTAACCATTGAAAAATATATATTGCCAGTTGTTAGCAAATAGTGATAAATGCTGTTTACACATTCCATATATTAAAGAGAACTACAGTTTATAATTTCGGAAGAAATGAAATTGTGAGATACTAGTAAGTCTAAAACTGGCTCACACTACCATCTCATATAGAGCTTACTTTCTCTAAATAAGCCCCCATCACACCTTTTTCTGGGTAATCTCTCCCATGAGAAGACTATATTCTATAGTAAGATGAAGAAAATTATCATTAGATTTACCAACTACATTGTTATTTTTGTTTAAAGCTGATATCACAGATTGGTTGGTTCATGCATATATTCATTCATTAGTTCACTCAACCAGCAACTATGGAGCCTCTACTGGAGTCTTCTCAGTTGCTAATGTCAAAAAGTTTAGATTGTAATAGTCAGACCAACACATATACACAATAGCTGCACATAACACAAAGTAGACTGTTGCCAACACAAAAAGAGAATGCTTTCTAGAAGAAGCAGCAATTACTTGTGGCTGGGAGATGATTGGAGAAAGTTTCATGAAGGAGGAAGTATTTGAGTTCAGCCTGGGAAGGTGGCTAGGAATTAGATGGAGATAGTTTGGTAGCTGCCTCAGAGCTTATTACTGTCTAGTGGTTAGTTACATGTGGTCCTGATGGCTTTCTGAGACTAAAAGCAAAACATTAAATTAACCAGCTTGCTTGTTCCATTCTCTCTTCCCATAGTCTGTTCAGTTCTGGCACTGCTCTGAAGGTACAGGATACAACTAGAGAGGGAGCACTTGGCTAATAGGGAAGTACAACAGTTCTGGGATACACTTGGGGCTAAGGGAAGCCTGAGGAAGAGTTGAGTCGCTTTTAAACAAATGAGAAGGTCCTTGATTAACACAGTGAAAAAAGGTTCTAAGGGATACACATAAAATATAATGGGGAGTAAGTAGGAAGAAGACGGTAATACACAATGTTAATGTTAAGTAGTGACCGAAACTCATAGCCCTGAATTAACACTGTTCATTCAGACTGACTACATAGTTCCACTCACTGAAACAAAGCTTCTCTGTCTTCTACTAAGTGTTCAGCGCCTTTCTCAAATAATAGAACCAGAATTTGCTTAGAAATCATTGTAGCTTAGTTAGGAAGTAAGTTGGGACAATAGTATGTCCCAATTATTGGGTTGGTAGTTACATTTCTCTATTTATATATGAGCAAGGATTTTCATGCTTCTTTTCTGAAAAGACTCAGCTTGCCTGGAACTTTTCATAATGTACAGCTGATATGGTTTGGATCTGTGTCCCTGCCCAAGTCTCATGAGGAATTGTAATCCCCAATGTTGGAGGTGACTGGATCATGGGGAAGACTTCCTCCTTGCTGTTCTTGTAATATGAGAGTTCTCGAGAGAATGGGTCATTTAAAAGTGTGTGCAACCTCCTCCTCCTCCTGCTCTTCCTCCTGCTCCAGACATGTGAGGTTCTTGTACCCCCTGTGCTTTCTGCCATGACTGAAAGCTCTCTGAGGCCTCCTCAGAAGCCAAGCAGAAGCTGCTATGTTTCCTGTACAGCCTGCAGAACCATGAGCCAATTCAACCTCTTTTCTTTATAAATTACTTAGTTTCAGGTATTTCTTTATAGCAGTATAAGAACAGACTAATACAACAGTATTATAGGATTCTAATATGACATGGTAGTTGGGGATCGATATAGTTAGAAGGTCCTAGGATAAAAAATTTCCTGTCACTATATAAAAGTGAATAACCTTTAACAATTAATATTAAAATCTTCTGTAGTTACTTATCTTTCAGATGAGCCATTTCCCCTATAATCACACCTGATGACAGATGCTGATGGTCTGCCAGAGAACCAAGAACAGGTAGGAAAGGGAAATGGGAATGGCAAGAAGCATTACACTATCAGCTACATAAGGAGTAATTATCAGTGAGATAATCTATCCAGGCCTTCATGAGGAAAGTAAGAAAAGCAAACATAACTTTGATTTTATAGTCTGGACAAAGTCCAGATGATGACATATTTTGAAAAATCAGAAAGTTCAACTATTCTTCAAAAGTCCCAGGTTTGAATTATTAAACAGCAATTTAGCTGTAGTAAAAATACCCCTTGACATAAATTTTGAGGAGAGTAGTTGCTAAAGGATGATGACTCCGTATTTCAACCACTTAACCCTCAGTATCATTTCTTTCTTTCTTTTTTTTTTAAAGACAAGGTCTCACTATGTTGCGCAGGCTGGTCTTAAACTCTTGGCCTCAAGCAATCCTCCTGCCTCAGCATCCCAAATCGCTGGAACTACAGGCATGAGCCACCATGCTATATCATTTCTGATATGGTTTGGCTCTGTGTCCCCACCCAAATCTTTTCTTGAATTGTAATCCCCAAGTGTCAGGGACCTGGTGGGAGGTGATTGGATCATGGCGGTGGTTCTCTTCTGCTATTCTCATGATAGTGAGGTAGTTCTCATGAGATCCAATGGTTTAAAACTGGTAGTTTCCCTGTGTGCTCGCTCTCTCTCCTGCCGCCTTGTGAAGCAGGTACTTGCTCCTCCTTTGCCTTCTGCCATGATTGTTAAGTTTCCCAAGGCTTCCCTAGCTGTGTGGAACTGTGAGTCAATTAAACCTCTTTTGTTTATCAATTACCCAGTCTCAGGTAGTATCTTTATAGCAGTGTGAAAACGGACTAATACAATTTTTTTTAACTGAGTTTGCTAGTGGTGTTGCAGAATTATTCTTTGGAAATGTAGCCACCTGGTGATTCTTCTATGAAATGATAGCCAGGATACTGTGAAAATACTGAAACTCACGGGATGAGGAAAAGCTGAATTCTTGCCTGCCTTCCACTTTTACAAACTATGGATGATGATTTCTGGTAATGCAAATTACACTGAGATATGCCAATTTTAATAATGTTTTTTAAAACTAAGATTTTAAGTAAAGAACTAAAACCTCAAACTAAAATTCTTTCAAAGACTTCTCATTGAGAGAAAAGACTTTCAGTTGTTTGATGATGTATTTTATAGGCTGTTTCTGAATTTCTATGTGTTTTTGTATATTTTGGGAGCAGAACTAAGCAATCACTCGAGGCAGATGAACCTTCTCCCAGATTCAAATAATATATACATGTACATTACCCAAACACAAAAGAACGGCTTAGTCAGAAAAGATGAATGGAAAATTTAAATACTGTCAGAGCAGGATTTATTTTCATTTCAATATATACTGGAGTAAAATGATTATTTAACAACAACAACAACAACAACAACAACAACAACTTACCTGCTACTGAATTTGGCCGTGGCATGAGATACAAAGGAATAGACTGTACTGATTGAGATAACACTGTTTCCAAATTTCTCTCTGGGATCTTATTCAGACTATAGGTGGAAGCAGTCATGTTTTCATCTACTCGATACAAACAGGAGTCCATGCTGGATTTTTGAGATTGCCAAGGTTTTATGTTTCCTCCAGATCCTAATTCTTTACTGCTTTCCCCAGCATATTTTGTGCGTTCCACATTTTCAGAATAGCTTGTTAACGTAGCTGAAAAAAAAAAGAGTAAAATGAATGTAATAAAGCCACATACGTACAGTTATTAATCTTTGACAAAGTTGATAAAAACACACATTGGGGAAAGGACACCATTTTCAAAAAATGGTGCTAGAAAAACTGGATTGCCATATGCAGGGGAATGAAACTGGACCTCTATCTCTCACCATATGCAAAAATCAACTCAAGATACACTAAAGACTTAATCCTAAGACTGGAAACTAAAAATACTAGAAGAAAACCTACAGAAAACTTTTCTGGACATTGGTTTAGGTAAAGAAATTTTGACTAAGACTTCAAAAGCACAGGCAACAAAAACAAAAATAGGCAAATGCAACTAAAACTAAAAAGCTTCTGCACAGCCAAAGAAATAATCAGCAGAGTGAAAAGACAACCTGCAGAATGGGAGAAAATATATGCAAACTATACATCTGACAGGACTAACATTAAGAATATACAAGGAACTCAAACAACTCAATAAAAACTTCACAAATAATCCCATTAAAAAGTAAGCAAAGGACATACAAAGAAATTTTCCAAAAGGAGACATACAAATGGCCATATACATGAAAAAAATCTCAATATTAGTAATCATCAGAGAAATGCAACTTAAAACCACCATCTTATACCAGTCAGAATGGCTAGTATTAAAAAATCAAAAAATAACAGATGGTGAGGATGCAGAGAACTCCCATATACACTGTTGACGGGAATATAAATTAGTACAACCATTAAGGACAATACAGAGATTTCTCAAAGAACTAAAAATAGAACTACCATTCAATCCAGCAATTCCACCACTGGGTAACTACCCAAAGGAAAAGAAATCTGTATGTCAAAAAGATATCTGCACTTCCATGTTTACCACAGCACTATTTACAATAGCAAAGATATGGAATCAACCTAAATGTCCATCAACAGATAAATGGATAAAGAAAATGTGGTATATACACACAATGGGATATTATTCAGCCATAAAGAGTATGAAATGTCTTTTGCAGCAATGTGGATGGAACTAGAAATCTTAAAACAAGTTAGACGCAGAAAGACAAATATTCCATGTTCTCACTCACAGGTGGGTGCTAAAAAAAATGTGCACATATTGAAGTAGAAAATGGAATGACGGACAATGGAGCCTCTGAAGGGTTACAAGGTGGGGGAAAGGTGGATGATGAGAAATTACTTAATGGGTTCAATGTACATTATTTGGGTGATGAATATCCTAAAAAACTCAGACTTCACCACTACGCAATTTATGCATGTAACAAAACTGCCTTGTACTTCATTGATTTATAAAATTTAAAGAGTGAATTTAAAAGAAAATCTAAAGTAGAGAGTAATCTGTTTATGATTACGTAAATTCATGACTAGATAATAAGAATATTTAGTAACATTATTTTTAAAAGTTACTGATGATCATTTCACTTCTATCATGATGTTTACATAACTGAAACCAAAATACAGTCATCTCTCACATATTTCAAAAACTCTATTTAAATAAACTAAAAAAATTCATGTATCAGTCCTAGAGGACCTACAGCTCAGGCCTATTAGTGGTAAAATTTTCAGAATTTCATCAAAAGGGAATTTATATAATCTTCAAGGATTGCTGGAGAGCCTCAGCGGTCCCTAAAAGATCTCTATATTCTTTCTATTCTGTTCTTTTCCTCATTTAAATTTATTTCCGTGCTTCTAATATGTAACAAAGAATTAGAACAAAATAAGCAGTCCCTAAGCAGGAACTAATAGAAGAGCCAGAACCTGCCCAAATAAGTAAGCAATAACAGGCCCTTCTTGTACACATCTCTGTAGCTCTAACTTTATGGATTTAAGTACCTTAATAAAATAAACTGAAAGGTCTCTTGAATTTTATATAGTCTTACCACTAATTATACACAAATAGAAAAATTTTAATTAATGCTAGAAAGGATTAAAAACATTAACATCTAGATTATAATTTTTTAGCAATAATTATAAAACAAGAATAAAAGATATCATCCCAGAGGAGTTTTTATATGTTAGTTCATTTTCTCTTCTTATATTTTGAATGTACCTATTGCCAAAAGAAGAGACCTAAGCTCATGAGGTAATTTCCACAATCATTTTTAGTGAGGTTCTCTCTCTGCAAGTTTAAATGGAGTTCTGGATTTTCTAAGAACATGGGAAGAAGATGAATTACAAAGGATGACCTAAATTTCTCTCTAAGAAAGAAAATCTGACTTTGTTGTCACAAAAAGTGAAAGGCTAAGGAAGAAGAAATCTAAGTAAACTAGAAAAAGGTAGAGAAGTGGGAAGAGGGAAAATTTTATAAACTTAAGAATTAAAAGAGAGATGAGGGTATGTGCTTTTGGATCCCACCTGAGAAAGGAAATCAGAAATATCAGAGAACCCTTTGGAAACCTTATAAGATTTTGGAAGGTAAGTTCCCATATTTATTATACTCTTATTTCCCCTTTAGTGATTAGTTGTAAAACCTTAAAAAATAGACAACCTATGCTCATTTTGGAGAGACAGCTAACAAAAAGAAAGCAGAGAAAATTATATTCCTACATTTTGGCTGGTCTTTGGGGACAAAAAACCAAGGATAGTGTGTGGTAGCAAATCTGAAAAACAAAGGAAAACAGTTTCTGAAACTCAGAAAATCTTTCCAAAGGAAGAACATGGAAAACAAATAAAGAATTGAAAAGTAACTCCAGGGGCCTAACAACCCAAAGGCCAAAGTGATTTTTTTGGTAACTGGTAAAAAAATATCACCTCAGAAAAAGCTCATATATATTTTAAGCAAGATGTTCTTTCTTCTGTATTAGATCATAAGCTTTAATACTAGTAATCATAATAAATTCATATTTATCACCTTATAACCTTTAAGTTGTACAATGAGATACCTCATTCAATTATCAACAGAACACTCTAAGCAGGACTGATATTACCATCTTCATTTTGCAGATGAGGAAACCAAACCGACGCGCAGATTAGGAATCTTGCCCACTTATATAGCTAACGAGTAGTCTCACAGGCAACTAATTACTTGGAATCTTAATCGTTTACTACCTTATATTGTTCCTTAACTCTTTTGTAGATGTACCTTGCCTCCTTTACTACACTGTACATTTCTGGAGAGTGGAAACTATATTTTAAGGGTTTTTTCATATTTAAATTGAAAAAAAAAACTTTTAGCACCCAGCTCTGTAATACCCACATGATAAAAGGAGAGATACAACAAAGGAAAGCGCAGAGGCTAAAGCCCTGCTGTTATCTACAAAAGTCATAGGAAAATAGCATGCAGTGAACATTCAGGAGGCCCTCAGCGTAGGAGGACACTGCAGACATTAACAATGAAAGAACAAAAATAATCAGCCTCATTCTTCAGGGCATTTTTTTCTACTACTTACATTAAAAATATTGCTACCAATGATATGAGTGTATATGTTACCTGGGAAATTATTTAAGCCAAGAAACTGCCTACTTTTGGGGAAAAAATGTAATGAGAGGACATAGTAATGAGGACATAGTTATGCCTACTTTTGGGGAAAAAATGTAATGAGAGGACATAGTATTTAAAGACACATAAGCTAAGCTCTGAAGAATGGATTCAGTATTGGTGAAGTGTTTATGTCTGCTAGGAATACAGTACTGTACTCTTTTAATGCGGAAAAGGCTTTATATTTGTGGTAGGGGAATAGGTGCAAGAGATCAATCAGGCTTTCTATAATATTTTAGGATACTGCCAAACAATTAAATAGGTACTGAACTATTAGCTCTTGAGAAGACTGCATCTTCAATAATGGTCAAGGACTTCAATAAAAGTCCTTGCAACACCTACCCAACTCCCAGTCATTCCAGATAACAACTTCACATTCACCTAAATTTGGTCTTTTATCTTTACTTAATTTACTTTATTTTACTTTACCCATTGGAAAAAGAGGTTTGCTTTATGAGAAAGGAGACACAAATCTAACCTAGACTTGAGGGCTTGAGAATACTCTTGTCGACCAAGTTGAGTTGGTCAGGTAAAGATGAAAAAACAATTGTTTATCCAAAGACAAAAACATTCACAAGGGCACAGCAAAATTCTTAAGAATTACGTAAATTCAATAGACTAAAACTTTGGAGGTGGGTTGGGGCCAGTGGTGTGCTGATACAAGTTTAACAACTTGGCTCTCTAAAAAACAACAACAGGCCAGAGGGGCCAAGATGGCTGACTAGAAATATATGCGTTTGGAGGTTCCCACACAGAAGAATGAAAACGGTGAACGAATCCTGCACTGACAACTGAGGTATCCAGGTTCTCCTATCGGGACTGACTGGGCGGTTGGCGTGAGCCATGGAGAGCAAGGAAAAAGCAGGGTGGAGCCATGGCCCACTCAGGAGCCACACGGGGCAAGGGGAACTCCCACCCCCAGCCAAGGGAGGTGGTAGTGAATGATTGTGTTACCCTGCCCAAGAATCCACGATCCACACTTTTTCCACGGATCTGTGCAACCCACAGATCAGGAGATCCCTCTCGTGGGCCCACACACACCACCAGGGTTTGCGTCCCAAGCACAGAGCTGTGCAGATTCTCGGCGGCCTCTTGGCTGGAAACTGCCTAAGACTACCGAGTTCCCAGGGGGAGGCGTGGCCATCATGACTGTGGCTGCCTCCTACCTAAGATGACTGAGCTCCTGGGAAGAGGGGCAGCAGCCATCACTGCAGCTGCAGTCTGCTGTTTTTCCCCTACTGGTGCCAGGGAGACTGGGCGGTTTAGACCCAGGAAGAATTCCCCACAGCGCAGCACAGCAACTGTGGCAGATTGTAGCCAGACTGCCTTTTTAGGCCAGACCCTGACCCATCCCTCCTCACTGGCTGGGGCTCCCCTGTGGGAATTTCAGTAATTCCAGCAAGGGGTTTACGAACAGAACTCTGATCTCCCTGGAAGGAGAGGCAGCCGCAGTTGCAGCTGCAGCCTCCGTTGATCAGCGGACTTAGTCTTTCCCGCTGCTGGCTCTGAGGAATCCGGGTAGTCCAGACAAGTGGGATCCCCGCCCAGTGCAGTGCACCCCCTCTGCCCAAGGGGCAGCCAGAGTGCTTTGTTAACCAGGTCCCTGATCCTGTGCCTCCTGACTGGGTGAGAACCCGAAACAGGGGTTGCCAGACATCTTATACAGGAGGGTTCCCGCTGGCATCAGGTCAGTGCCCCTCTGGGATGGAGCTCCTAGAGGAAGAAGCAGGCAGCCATCTTTGCTGTTCTGCAGCCTCCACTGGTGACACCTCCAGTTGTAGGAGGGACCCAGGTGAATAGGACGGGATGGATCCCAAGCAAACTGCAGGAGCTCTATGGAAGGAGACTGTTAAAAGAAAAATAACACCCTTCCTCCCTTCCTTCCTTCCTTCCTTCCTTCTTCCTCCCGCCCTCCCTCCCTCCCTCTCTCTCTCTCTTTCTTTCTTTCCCTCTCTGGCCCAGGCTACAATCTACTCGGCTTGCTGCTGCCAGCGCCCCGGACTGCCTGGGACTGCCGGCGCGCGCCACCACTGCCTGCCTTTGGATGCAGGCACGCGTTCGCCATCTTGGCCATGCTGCTCGCCAGCTCCTGACGCCGAGTGCTCTGCCCGCCTCAGCCTCCCGAGGTACTGGGACTACAGACGGAGTCTCGCTCACCCAGTGCTCGGTGTTGCCCGGGCTGGGGTGCGGTGGCGTGGTCTGGCCTCGCGGCAGCCTCTACCCCCCGGCCGCCTGCCTTGGCCTGCCAGGGTGCTGGGATTGCAGCCCCTGCCCGGCCGCCGCCCCATCTGGAAGGTGGGGAGCGCCTCTGCCCGGCCGCCCCGTCTGGGAGGTGAGGAGCACCTCTGCCCGGCCGCCCCGTCTGGGAAGTGAGGAGCGCCTCTGCCCGGCCGCCCCGTCTGGGAAGTGAGGAACGCCTCTGCCCGGCCACCCACCGTCTGGGAAGTGAGGAGCGCCTCTGCCCGGCCACCCACCGTCTGGGAAGTGAGGAGCGCCTCTGCCCGGCCGCCCCGTTTGGGAAGTGAGGAGCACCTCTGCCCGGCCACCCACCGTCTGGGAAGTGAGGAGTGCCTCTGCCCGGCCACCCACCGTCTGGGAAGTGAGGAGCGCCTCTGCCCGGCCACCCATCGTCTGGGAAGTGAGGAGCGCCTCTGCCCGGCCACCCACCGTCTGGGAAGTGAGGAGCGCCTCTGCCCGGCCACCCACCGTCTGGGAAGTGAGGAGCGCCTCTGCCCGGCCACCCACCGTCTGGGAAGTGAGGAGCGCCTCTGCCCGGCCGCCCCGTCTGGGAAGTGAGGAGCGCCTCTGCCCGGACACCCATCGTCTGGGAAGTGAGGAGCGCCTCTGCCCGGACACCCATCGTCTGGGAAGTGAGGAGCGCCTCTGCCCGGCCACCCTGTCTGGAAAGTGAGGAGCGCCTCTGCCCGGCCGCCCCGTCTGGGAAGTGAGGAGCGCCTCTGCCCGGCCACCCATCGTCTGGGAAGTGAGGAGCGCCTCTGCCCGGCCTCCCATCGTCTGGGAGGTGAGGAGCGCCTCTGCCCGGCCGCCCCGTCCAGGAGGAAGTGAGGAGCGCCTCTGCCCGGCCGCCCCGTCCGGGAAGAAGTGAGGAGCGCCTCTGCCCGGCCGCCCCGTCCGGGAAGAAGTGAGGAGCGCCTCTGCCCGGCCGCCCCGTCCGGGAAGAAGTGAGGAGCGCCTCTGCCCGGCCGCCCCCGTCCGGGAAGAAGTGAGGAGCGCCTCTGCCCGGCCGCCCCGTCTGGGAAGTGAGGAGCGCCTCTGCCCGGCCGCCCCGTCCGGGAAGAAATGAGGAGCGCCTCTGCCTGGGCGCCCCATCCGGGAAGAAGCGAGGAGCGCCTCTGCCCGGCCGCCCCATCCGGGAAGAAGTGAGGAGCGCCTCTGCCCGGCCACCCATCGTCTGGGAAGTGAGGAGCGCCTCTGCCCGGCCACCCACCGTCTGGGAAGTGAGGAGTGCCTCTGCCCGGCCGCCCCGTCTGGGAAGTGAGGAGCGCCTCTGCCCGGCCGCCCCGTCTGGGAAGTGAGGAGTGCCTCTGCCCGGCCGCCCCGTCCGGGAAGAAGTGAGGAGCGCCTCTGCCCGGCCGCCCCGTCCGGGAAGAAGTGAGGAGCGCCTCTGCCCGGCCGCCCCGGCCGGGAAGAAGTGAGGAGCGCCTCTGCCCGGCCGCCCCGTCCGGGAAGAAGTGAGGAGCGCCTCTGCCCGGCCGCCCCATCTGGGAAGTGAGGAGAGCCTCTGCCTGGCCGCCCCATCCGGGAAGAAATGAGGAGCGCCTCTGCCCGGGCGCCCCATCCGGGAAGAAATGAGGAGCGCCTCTGCCCGGCCGCCCCATCCGGGAAGAAGTGAGGAGCGCCTCTGCCCGGCCGCCCCATCGTCTGGGAAGTGAGGAGCGCCTCTGCCCGGCCGCCCCGTCCGGGAAGAAGTGAGGAGCGCCTCTGCCCGGCCGCCCCCGTCCGGGAAGAAGTGAGGAGCGCCTCTGCCCGGCCGCCCCGTCTGGGAAGTGAGGAGCGCCTCTGCCCGGCCGCCCCGTCCGGGAAGAAATGAGGAGCGCCTCTGCCTGGGCGCCCCATCCGGGAAGAAGCGAGGAGCGCCTCTGCCCGGCCACCCCATCCAGGAAGAAGTGAGGAGCGCCTCTGCCCGGCCACCCATCGTCTGGGAAGTGAGGAGCGCCTCTGCCCGGCCACCCACCGTCTGGGAAGTGAGGAGCGCCTCTGCCCGGCCGCCCCGTCTGGGAAGTGAGGAGCGCCTCTGCCCGGCCGCCCCGTCTGGGAAGTGAGGAGAGCCTCTGCCCGGCCGCCCCGTCCGGGAAGAAATGAGGAGCGCCTCTGCCCGGGCGCCCCATCCGGGAAGAAATGAGGAGCGCCTCTGCCCGGCCGCCCCATCCGGGAAGAAGTGAGGAGCGCCTCTGCCCGGCCGCCCCATCGTCTGGGAAGTGAGGAGCGCCTCTGCCCGGCCGCCCCGTCCGGGAAGAAGTGAGGAGCGCCTCTGCCCGGCCGCCCCCGTCCGGGAAGAAGTGAGGAGCGCCTCTGCCCGGCCGCCCCGTCTGGGAAGTGAGGAGCGCCTCTGCCCGGCCGCCCCGTCCGGGAAGAAATGAGGAGCGCCTCTGCCTGGGCGCCCCATCCGGGAAGAAGCGAGGAGCGCCTCTGCCCGGCCACCCCATCCAGGAAGAAGTGAGGAGCGCCTCTGCCCGGCCACCCATCGTCTGGGAAGTGAGGAGCGCCTCTGCCCGGCCACCCACCGTCTGGGAAGTGAGGAGCGCCTCTGCCCGGCCGCCCCGTCTGGGAAGTGAGGAGCGCCTCTGCCCGCCCGCCCCGTCTGGGAAGTGAGGAGAGCCTCTGCCCGGCCGCCCCGTCCGGGAAGAAATGAGGAGCGCCTCTGCCCGGGCGCCCCATCCGGGAAGAAATGAGGAGCGCCTCTGCCCGGCCGCCCCATCCGGGAAGAAGTGAGGAGCGCCTCTGCCCGGCCGCCCCATCGTCTGGGAAGTGAGGAGCGCCTCTGCCCGGCCGCCCCGTCCGGGAAGAAGTGAGGAGCGCCTCTGCCCGGCCGCCCCGTCTGGGAAGAAGTGAGGAGCGCCTCTGCCCGGCCGCCCCGTCCGGGAAGAAGTGAGGAGCGCCTCTGCCCGGCCGCCCCGTTGGGAAGAAGTGAGGAGTGCCTCTGCCCGGCCGCCCCGTCCGTGAAGAAGTGAGGAGCGCCTCTGCCCGGCCGCCCCGTCTGGGAGGTGAGGAGCGCCTCCGCCCGGCCACCCATCGTCTGGGAGGTGAGGAGCGCCTCTGCCCGGCCGCCCATCATCTGGAAAGTGAGGAGCGCCTCTGCCCGGCTGCCCCATCTGGGAAGTGAGGAGTGCCTCTGCCCGGCCACCCATCGTCTGGGAAGTGAGGAGCGCCTCTGCCCGGCCACCCATCGTCTGGGAAGTGGGGAGCGCCTCTGCCCGACCACCCATCGTCTGGGAAGTGAGGAGCGCCTCTGCCTGGCCACCTATCGTCTGGGAAGAAGTGAGGAGCGTCTCTGCCTGGCCACCCCGTCTGGGAAGTGAGGAGCCCCTCTGCCCGACCGCCCCGTGTCTGGGTAGAAGTGAGGAGCTCCTCTGCCTGGCCGCTCCATCTGGGAGGTCTACCACGGAGGCCAGAAGCAATGTGGGGGCTGGACGTGGTGGCTCACGCCTGTGGTCCCGGCACTCTGGGGGGCGAGGCGGGTTGATTACTTCGGGCTAGGAGTTCGAGACCAGTCTGGCCAACTTGGCGAAACATGAAGAATACAACAGACAAACCAACCAACCAACTCAATGACAACAAAACAGGTCTACCCTGGAGTCATACTCTAATTTTTTCTATTTTCCTCCCTTTCTGATCCTTTATCCCACTTTCTTTTTCTTCCTCTTCCTTCTCCCTCTTCTTTGTCAAATAGAGGATTGAGTTATTATCACTGATCCATATAAAGTCCCTCTCTCATTTATTTTAACTCCCACCCCCATTTCTATTCCCCGACTTCCCATGTGCAACCTTCCTAATATGTTTGATACGCATCTTTTTGTTTGTATGTATTTTTAGAAAATGTTTACTGTTTTTGTATGCAAAAAAAATTAATAAAAAAAAAAGAAAAATAACAGAAAGCAACAACAACAGCATCAACAAAAAATGTCCCCACAAAAACCCCATCCAAAGGTCAGCAGCCTCAAAGATTGAAGCTAGATGAACTCACAAAGTTGAGAAAGAATCAATGAAAAAATACTGACAACTGAAAAAGCCAGAGTGCTCTTCTCCTCCAAATGATTGCAACACCTCTCCAGCAAAGGGCACAGAATTGGGCGAAGGCTGAGACAGATGAATTGACAGAAGTAGGCTTCAGAAGGTGGATAATAATGAACTTCACAGAGCTGAAGGAGCATGTTCTAACCCAATGCAAAGAAGCTGAGAACCATGATAAAACATTATAGGAGATGTTAACCAGAATAACCAGTTGAGACAGGACCATAAATGACCTGATACAGCTGAAAAGCACAACACAAGAACTTCACAATGTAACTACAAGTATCAACAGCCAAATAGACAAAGTGGAGGAAACAATTTCAGAGCCTGAAGACTAACTTGCTGAAAATAATACAGGCAGAAAAGATTAGAGAAAAAAAGATGAAAAGGAATGAACAAAATCTCCAGGAACTATGGGATTATATAAAAAGACCAAACCTATGACTGACTAGGGTACCTGAGACAGGGAGAATGGAACCAAGTTGGAAAACATACTTCAGGATATCATCCAGGAGAACTTCCCCAACTTAACAAGACAAGCTAACATTCAAATTCAGTAAATACAGAGAACCACAGTAAGATACTCTATGAGAAGATCAACCTGAAGACACATAATAATCAGATTCCCCAAGGTCGAAATGAAGAAAAATACATTAAGGGCAGCCAGAAAGAAAGGCCAGGCCACCTATAAAGGGAAACCCATCAGACTAACAGTGGACTTCTCAGCAGAAATCCTACAAACCAGAAGAGATTCGGGACCAATATTCAACATTCTTAAAGAAAAGAATTTCCAATCCAGAAGTTCATATGTGGCCAAACTAAGCTTCATAAGCAAAGGAGAAATAAAATCCTTTTCAGACAAGCAAATGCTGCAGGAATTTGTCACCACCAGGCCTGCCTTGCAAGAGCTCCTGAAGGAAGCACTAAATATGGGAAGGAAAAAAATGTTACCAGTCACTAAAAAAACACACTGAAGTACAAAGACTAATAATACCATGAAGCAACTACATCAATAAGTCTGCAAAATAACCAGCTAGCATCATGATGACAGGATCAAATTCACACACAGCCATATTAACCTTAAATGTAAATGGACTAAATGGCCCAATTAAAAGACAGAGTGGCAAGCTGGGTAAAGACCCCTTGGTATGCTGTATTCAAGAGACCCATCTCAAATGCAAAGACACACAGAGGCTCAAAATAAAGGGATGGAGGGAAACTTACCAAGCAAATGGAAAGCAGAAAAAAGCTGGGGTTGCAATCCTAGTCTCTGACAAAATAGACTTTAAACCAACAAAGATTTAAAAAAAGACCAAGAAGGGCATTACATAATAGTAAAGGGGACAATTCAACAGTAAGAGCTAACTATACTAAATATATATGCACCCAATACAGGAGTACCCAGATTCATAAAACAAGTTCTTAGAGACCTACAAAGAGACTTAGACTCCTACACAATAATAGTGGGAGACTTTAACACCCAATGTCAATATCAGACAGATTATCAAGACAGAAAATTAACAGATATTCAGGACTGGAACTCAGCTCTGGATAAAGTGGACCTGACAGATAGCTATCCACCCAAAAACAACAGAATATACATTCTTCTTGGCACCACCTGGCACTTACTGTAAAATTGATCACATAAATGGAAGTCAAACACTCCTCAGGAAATGCAAAAGAGCTGAAATCATAACAAACAGTCTCTCAGGCCACAGCACAATCAAATTAGAACTCAAGATTAAGAAACTCACCCCAAACCACACAACTACATGGAAATTGAACAACCTGCTCCTGAATGACTCCTGGGTAAATAAAGAAATTAAGACAGAAATCAAGAAGCTATTTGAAATGAACGATAACAGAGGCAATGTACCAGAATCTCTGGGACACAGTTAAAGCAGTGTTTGGAGGGAAATTTACAGCACTAAATGCCCACATCGAAAGCTAGAAAGATCTCAAATTGATACCCTGACATTACAACTAAAAGAACTAGAGAACCAAGAGCAAAGAAACCCCAAAGCTAGCAGAAGATAAGAAATAACCAAGATTACAGCAGAACTGAGGGAGACAGAGACACAAAAAACCCTTCAAAAAAATCAACAAATCCAGGAGATGTTTTTTTGAAAAAAATTAATAAAACAGATGGACTGCTAACTAGACTAATAAAGAAGACAGAAGAATCAAATAGACACAATAAAAAATGATAAAAGGGATATCACCACTGACCCCACAGAAATATAAACAACCAGGCCAGGTGCGGTGGCTCACACCAGTAATCCCAACACTTTGGGAGGTTGAGGTGAAAGGATCACTTAAGCTCAGGAGTTTGAGACCAGGCTGGCCAACATGGCAAAATCCAGTCTCTGCTAAAAATACAAAAAGATTAGCTGGGCGTGGTGGGACACACCTGTAATCCCAGCTACTCAGGAGGCTGAGGCATGAAAATCACTTCAACCCAGGGGGCAGAGGTTATAGTGAGCTGAGATCACAACAGTGCACTCCAGCCTGGGCAACAGAGTGAGATTCTTTCTCAAAAAGAAAAAAATACAAACAATCATTAGAGAATACTATAAAGACCTCTATGCAAATAAACTAGAAAATCTAGGAAAAAATGGATAAATTCCTGGACATATACACCCTCCCAAGACTGAACCAGGAAGATGTTGAATCCCTGAACAGACTGACAACAAGTTCTGAAATTGAGGCAGTAATAAATAGCCTACCAACCAAAAAAACCCCAGGACCGGACGGATTTATAGCTGAATTCTATCAGAGGTATAAAGAGGTGCTGGTACTGTTTCTTCTGAAACTATTCCAACCAACCGAAAAGAAGGGACTCCTCCCTAACTCATTTTATGAAGCCAGCATCATTCTGATACCATAACCTGGCAGGGATACAACAAAAAAGAAAACTTCAGCCCAATATTCCTGATGCATATTGACGGAAAAGTCCTCAAAAAATACTGGCAAACCAATCCAGCAACACATCAAAAAACTTAGCTACGATCAAGCTGGCTTCATCCCTGGGGTGCAAGGCTGGTTCAACATACACAAATCCATAAACGTAATTCATCACACAAAGAGAAGTAAAGACAAAAACCACGTGATCATTTCAATAGACGCAGAAAAGGCCTTCCATAAAATTCAATATCCCTTCATGTTGAAAACTCTCGATAAACTAGCTATTGATGGAACATATCTCAAAATAGTAAGAACCATTTATGCAGACCCACAGCCAATATCATAATGAATGGGGAAGAGCTGGAAGCATTTTCCTTGAAAACCGGCACAAGACAAGGATGCCCTCTCTCACTACTCCTATTCAACATAGTATTGGAAGCTCTGGCCAGGGCAATCAAGCAAGAGAAAGAAATAAAGCATATTCAAATAGGAAAGTCAAACTGTGTGCAAATGACATGATCCTATATCTAGAAAATCCCATTATCTCAGCCCCAAAGCTTCTTAAGCTGATAAACAACTTCAGCAAGGTCTCAGGATATAAAATCAATGTGCAAAAATCACAAGCAGTCCTATACACTAACAACAGACAAGCAGAGAGCCGAATCATGAATAAACTCCCATTCACAATTGCTACAAAAAGAATAAAATAACTAGGCACACCACTAACAAGAGGAGTGAAGGACCTCTTCAAGGAGAACTACAAACCACTGCTCAAGGAAATCGGAGAAGACACAAACAAATGGAAAAACATTCCATGCTCATGGATAGGAAGAATCAACATCGTGAAAACAGCCATACTGCCCAAAGTAATTTATAGATTGAAACCCATTCCCATTAAACTATCACTGACATTCTTCGAAGAATTAGAAAAAACTACTTTAAAATTCATATGGAACCAACAAAGCACCCATATAGCCAAGGCAATCCTAAGCAAAAGGAACAAAGCTGGAGGCATCATGCTACCTGACTTCAAACTATACTAGACGGCTACAGTAACCAAAACAGCATGGTACTAGTACAAAAACAGACACATAGACCATGGAACAGAATAGAGATCTCACAAATGAAGACCACACATCTACAATCATCTGATCTTCGACAAACCTAACAAAAACAAGCAATGGGGAAAGGCTTCCCTACTTAATAAATGGTGCTGGGGTCGGGCATGGTGGCTCACACCTGTAATCCCAGCACTTTGGGAGGCTGAGGCAGGAGGATCACTTGAGGTCAGGAGTTTGAGACCAGCCTGGTCAACACAGTGAAACCCGACTCTACTAAAAATACAAAAATTAGCTGGGCATGGTGGTGCACGCTTGTAATCCCAGCTACCTGGAAGGCTGAGGCAGGAGCATCGCTTGAATCCAGGGGGTGGAGGTTGCAGTGAGCCGAGATTGCAGCACTGCACTCCAGCCTGGGTGACAGAACAAAACTCTGTCTCAAAAAAAAATAAATAAATGAAAAATAAATAAATAAATGGTGCTGGGAGAATTGGCTAGCCATACGCAGAAAACTAAAACTGGACCCCTTCCTTATACCTTATACAAAAATTAACAAGATGGATTAAAGACTTAAATGTCTAAAAACACTAGAATAAAATCTAGGCAATGCCATTCAAGACATAGGCATGGGTAAAGATTTCATGATGAAAACATCAAAAGCAATTGCAATAAAAGCCAAAATTAACAAATGGGATCTAATTAAACTAAAGAGCTTTTGCACAGCGAAAGAAACTATCATCAGAGTGAGCTGACAACCTACAGAATGGGAGAAAGTTTTTGTAATCTATCCATCTGAAAAAAGGTCTAATGTCCAGAATCTACAATGAACTTAAACAAATTTACAAAAAAACAAAACAAAAACAAGCAATCCTACTAAAAACTGGGCAAAGGACATAAACAGACACTTCTCAAAAGAAGACATTTATGCAGTCAACAAACATACGAAAAAAGCTCAACATCATTGATCATTAGAGAAATGCAAATCAAAACCACAATGAGATACCATCTCACGCCAGTCTGAATGGCGATTATTAAAAAGTCAAGAAACAACAGATGCTGGCAAGGCTGTGCAGAAACAGGAATGCTTTTACACTATTGGTGGGAATGTAAATTAGTTCAACCATTGTGGAAGACAGTGTGGCAATTCCTCAAAGACCTAAAACTGGAAATACTATTTGGCCCAGCAATCCTATTACTGGGTATATACCCAAAGGAATATAAATTATTATATTATAAAGATACAGATACACATATGTTCATTGCAGCACTATTCACAATAGCAAAGATATGGAATAAACCCAAACGCCCATCAATGATAGACTAGATAAAGAAAATGTGGTACATACACACCATGGAATACTATGCAGCCATAAAAAGGAATGAGATCATGTCATTTGTAGGGACATGGATGCAGCTCAAAGCCATTATCCTAAGCAAACTAACACAGGAATAGAAAACCAAACATTGCATGTTCTCACTTATAAGTGGGAGTGGAACAATGAGAACATATGGACACAAGGAGGGGAACACCACCACTAGGGCCTGTGAAGGAAGGTGAGGGGAGGAAGAGAATCAGGATAAATAGCTAATGCATGCGGGGCTTAATACCTAGGTGATGGGTTGATAGGTGGAGCAAGCTGCTATCACACATTTCCCTACGTAAAAAACCTGCACATCCTGCACGTGTATCCTGGAAATTAAAAAAATAAATAAATTAAAAAATAAAAGACAAAAACAAACAAAATTCTGATTTGCAGTGCTTGCTGATCTCCATGGTATAAATGTACACTTGGTGGCTGATTTCAAGCTACCTATGACTTAACAACTAACTCACAAAATTACCAAAATCTTAAAAACTGGATCTTGCAGGTGCTAGCTGGCCACAGCACACCAATGGCTAGAGTGACAGAGAGGAGACAGAGTCTAGATCAGACTGGAACTCGTAAACCATATTAAAGGGATTAGATTTTATCCCTGTTTCTCCTAAGGGCAACCGAGGCACATGATTAAAGGCTTTTGAGGGACATAATTAAACTTACATTTTGGAAAGATTACTTTGGTTCTAGTGAGTAGAATACATTACAGTAAGGTGTTGCCACAGGCCCCCTAAGGTGTCTGGTGATGCCTAAAAAGACTGTTTCCATAATATTTCTAAATGCATGAAATAAAATGCAAAAACAGGAGAAACCAATTATTTTGAAAAACAGTAATCAAAATAATAAAAAATAGATCTGTGACACAGTAATTTGTGAGTTTCATTAACATTAAGTGATAAGATCTAGTGCAAGTCTACTATATTTTCAAGGTGGTGACAAGTGTGATATTTTATGATATCTACAAGTAACATGAAAATATCTGAGGTATTTATTGGTGACAAAGTCACAAAAACTTCTAGTGCTTCTGTGGCTTGTTACCTACATTCAAAATAGAACTTCTAAATTTCAATTAGAAATCGAAAAAAATGAAATGTAATCTTTTTTTACAATCCAAATTCATGACTCTCCTGTATCAGAGGATTACCTGATTGAAGGCAAAAAGAAAAGTTAGGTTTTATAGCAATCCAAGTTAGAAATATCGACCTGTATTAAGAAATGACAAAGGAAATGAAAAAGAATGAATGGACTTGATAATTTGATTAGATGTAAAGAATGAGGTAAAAATGCAGTCATGAATAATATCCTGGTTTCTGGCTGGGGCAAATGGCTAGATGGTGGTACCATCTACTTAGGGAACACAAGAAGATAAGCAGGATTAAGAGGAACATAATTTTAGCTCAGGAAACATAGAATTTGAAGTGTCTATGAGACATTCAAATACAGATGTACAGTAGACAGTGAGATAATTAAACTGAAGCTCAGGAGAATAGAGTCAGATGGCAAAGGTATTAACCTTAGGAGCTGACTATTGTCTCTTAAGAAGTTTGTAGAGTGAGGGAGAGGAAGGCCTAAAATGAAACCCGTTAAAACACAATCAGGCAAAGCAAGAAGAGCCTGCAAAGGAGTCTAAGAAGGAACAACCAGAAAGAAGAGGAAAACAAGGAGACTGTGGGCAAGTCAGGCAAGAGAGTTGCAAAAAGTAAACATGTGTCAGAAAACATTAACTGTAATAAGAACTAAAAATCATTATTGGCTTGATCTACATGGAGGTGATCTAGATAATACCTTGGGTGAGTAGTATAGGCAGAAACTGGAATTCCAATGGTTCCAAAGTGAGAGGGAGATGAAATTATGAAAAGGTGAGGACAATTCTTTCAATGGGTCTGTGAAGAGTAGAGGGAGATAAAAGTAAGATGCAAAAAGACTTGACCATGTTTAAATCCTAATTAAAATGGAATAAAATAGGGAGAAAGATATAGGAGACAAACGAGATCTATACGAGGATGGTTCCTTCAAACTTGGATATGATGATGGCCTATAGGAAATCAGCTTGAGATGATCAGCTAGAACTTCCTGGGCATAGTACTGATAAATGAGTCAGAAGGTTCACGGTGGTGGAGATTAGAAGGAACTACCACATAAGACCAATAATACCATGACCTCTCTCCACTCCCTGGAGGCCTAATGGACACTCCTTTCACTAAGGCAATAAGAAATATACTGGTGGCAGTGGTGGGGAACACTGACATCATTGAGAAGCCTGAAGGTGACCATCCTCTCTAAGTGCAGTTAATAGGGAGATGTTATCATAGAACTGGGGTCTCTAATATCAGTGAGGATACAGAGGCCAGTTGGCAGCATGTATTTCTCAGATGCAAGGAGGATATATTATTGTAAAGATCAGCAAGGCTGGGACGGGTGTGGTGGCTCACACCTGTAATCCCAGCACTTTAGGTGGATCACCTGAGGTCAGGAGTTTGAGACCAGCCTGGCCAACACGGTGAAATCTCGTCTCTCCTAAAGATGCAAAAATTAGCTGGGCGTGATGGTGCGCCCCTGTAATCCCAGCTACTTGGGAGACAGAGATGGAAGAACTGCTTGAATCTGGGAGGCGGAGGCTGCAGTGAGCCAAGATCACACCACTATACCCCAGCCTGGGCGACAGAGGGAGACCCCATCTCAAACAAACAAACAAACAAAAACATCAGCAAGGCTGGGAGAGCAACCAGGGTGCTTTGACTAAAAGTATCAGCGGTGATGGTTAACAGATGACAATGTTTCTACTGGCAAGATGGTTGAACAGATTAGGATGCTGCTTACTTTATTTTTTAAAAAGAGGCTAACGTCAGGCATAGTGGAAAATGGCAGTCCCTTAGGTTTCAGATCTAAATTAGTTCACAGACCAGAATTCACTGGTCTAGGATTGAAAAGGAAGTTGGAGCTCTTTGGGCAAGGGCTTTGCAATGCCACTGTAGTCAAATATTCCTCTGATTCTCACCCAAAGAAAATTGTGGCTATGTGTTAGGGCAACTATGTATGTGTGCTTGAGGTAAAATACACATAACATGAAGCTACTCACTTTAAAGTTGAGGTAGGAGATTAGCACCCACCTGTAATGACCCTGATGATTAAACACAGGATGCAGTAAAGAAAATGGCCCAAATCAGAAGAGGGTGATGAAGGTGACCTCTGCTTGCCCTCACTGCTCGTTATTAAAGACACTCCACTGCTGCCATGACAGTTTACAAATGCCATGGCAATGCACTAGGGCAATGACCTGAAAGTTACCTTCTATGGTTTCAGGAACTCCTTGCCCCTTTTCTAGAAAAGTCTTAACACCCTGTCCCTTAGTTTTATATATATATATAAAATAATTAACAGTGGGTACAGATATAGCTAGCCAGCAATGTACACTGCAGCTGTGTCTGCTGTTGCTCCTGTTTCGGACTGCTACTGTTGCCGTACACTGCTGCTGTGCTCCTCCGGGCTGCTCTGCCTATGGAGCAGCCACTTTGCTGTACTCTGCTCCTCCGGGCTCCTCTGCCTATGGGATAGTCCTGCTCTCTCTATGGAGCAACCATTTTGCTATACACTATTGCTCTAAAAAACCTGCTTTCTTTCACTGTTGGCTCACTCTTGAACTCTTTCTTGAGAGAAGCCAAGAACCTTCTTGGGCTAAGCTCTAATTTTGGGGTACATCTGCATCAAAGCGAACAAATTCAATGGCATCTAGTACATTCCCAATGTTGTGCAACCATCACCTCTATTTAGCTCCAAAAGAAAACTTCATACCCATTAAGCAGTTACTATCATGCCCATCCCTTCAAATCAACCACTAGTCTGCATTTTGTCTCCATAAATTTACATATTCTAAATATCTAGTAAGAAGGGAATACATAATATCTGGCCTTTTGTGTCTGGCTTCCTTCACTTAGCATGTTTCTGAGATTCGCCAATGTTGCAGTAGCATGTATCAGTGTGCCATACCTTTTCATCATTGAGTAAGTTTCCATTGTGTATATGCCACGTGTTTATCCACTCATCTGTGGGTGGGCATTTGGATTGTTTCCACCTTTTGGCTACTGTGAATACTGCTGCTGGGAACATTCATGTAGTATCTGTTTGACTACCTGTTTTCAATTCATTTGGGCCTATGCCTAGGAGTAAAATAGCTGTGTCATGCTGTGTGTGTGTGTGTGTGTGTGTGTTTAATCAGTTTTATTAAGGTATAATTTACATACAGTAAGATTCATACTTTAAGTAAAAAAATGCAGTTTTGACAAATGTATCCAGTTATGCTGTAATCAACTTTCCATCATCCCATACAGTTGCCTCCTGACATTTTGCAGTCAATCCTCCACCTTTGCCCACTACTCGACTCCTTGGCAACTGCTGATTGCTATCATTATAGTTTTGCCTTTTGTAGAATTTCACACAAATATAATCATATAGTATGCAGTCTTTTGTTTTAAGCTTGTTTTATGTAGCAAAATGCTTTTAACATTTATCCAGGATGTTGCATTAGTAGTTCATTCCATTTTTTAAAAATTGATATATCTTGGGAGGCCGAGGCGGGCGGATCACGAGGTCAGGAGATCGAGACCACGGTGAAACCCCGTCTCTACTAAAAAATACAAAAAATTAGCCGGGCGCGGTGGCGGGCGCCTGTAGTCCCAGCTACTCGGAGGCTGAGGCAGGAGAATGGCGTGAACCCGGGAGGCGGAGCTTGCAGTGAGCCAAGATCGCGCCACTGCACTCCAGCCTGGGCGACAGAGCGAGACTCTGTCTCAAAAAAAAAAAAAAAAAAAAAAAAAAAAAAAAAAATTGATATATCACAGTATTTAACCATTTGCTAGTTGATGGCATCTGAGTTGTTTCAAGTTTTCAGCTGCTATGGTCTGTATGCTTGTGTCTCCTAAAACTCATACATTGAAATTCTAACCCCCAAGGTGACGGTATTAGGAGGTAAAGTGATGTGGTCCTGAGTGGTGTTGATCCCCCTATATAAGTGTACCAAAAAAGCTCCCTCGCCCTTTCCATCATGTGAGGATGATGCTGTCTACAAAACAGGAAGTTGGCCTTCACCAGACACTGAATCTGCCTTGATCCAGGACTTCCCATTCTCCAGAACTGTGAGAAATATATTTCTATTGTTTATAAGCTATCCAGTTTATGGAATTTTGTTTTATCAGCCCAAATGGACTAAGACCTCAGCCATTATGAATAAAGCTGCTCTGAATATTCAAGCACTGGTCTTTGCGTAGACATATGATTTTCTTTCTTGTACATACCTAGGAATAGCATGGCTAGCTCAAATGGCAGATTTTTGTTGAACTTTATAAAAGAATGCCTAAGGAGTTTTCAAAGTGGCTGTACCATTTTACACTCACACCAGCAGTGTCTGAAAATTCCAACTGCTCCCACATCTTTACCAATCTTTGGTATTGAGTTTTAGACATTGTACTAGGTATACAGTGATATCCAATTATGGTTTTAATTTACATTTTCCTAATGATTATTGATACTGAACATCTATCTCTTGTCATTCATATGCTTTCATCTGTGAAGTATCTGTTCAAATCTCTTGCTCATTTTATTGAAATTCAAGTTGTATGCCTTTATATTAAGCTGTGAGGATGTGAGGATTCTTTACTTATTCTGGATAGAACTCTTTTATGAGATAAGTGTTTGAAAAATTTTCTCTTCATCTATAATTTCCCTTTTCATTTTCTTTTCTTTTCTTTTTTTTTTTTTTTTTGAGATGGAGTCTCACTCTGTTGCCCAGGCTGGAGTGCAGTGGCATGATCTTGGCTCACTGCAACCTCTGCCTCCCAGGTTCAAGCA